>NC_081572.1:55428147-55530095 GCF_022355385.1 Mustela nigripes | reverse complement strand
CGATGGATTTTCAGGTGTTTGCAATCTTTAGATAAGCTATCTAGCTGATCTCCGGCTAGCTGAAGCAGTCTCAGCTTGCTACTTCTCCGCCATCTTGACTCCTCCTGTTTTGTTTGTTTTTTAAGAAACATGAAGTTCACAAAGAGAAGCCTATGAATAATAAGTTGGTATTACATATTATTTATTTATATGGTATCTTAAGTTAATTGCAGCTTGAATATTAATACATTTTTAAAACCTCTACATTTTTATTTCCCCTCACATGTTTTATGTTTTTGATGTTGTATTTACATCTTTTTATTTTGTGTAACCCTTAACTAATTTTTATAGCTATAGTTAATTTTACTACTTTTTTCCTTCAACCTTAATTCTATCTTTATAAGTGGTTCATACCTTTATTTTATATTCACCTTTACCAGTGACATTTTTATTTTAATATGTTTTCTTGTCAGTGTCTTCTTTTCTGCTTAAAAAAAGTCTCTTTAACATTTCTTATAAGACCAGTGTGGTGGTGATGAACTTCTTTAGGTTTTGCTTGTCTGAAAAACTCTTTATCTTTCCTTCAATTCTAAATGATAGTCTTGATGGTTAGGATATTCTTGGTTGAAAGTTTTTTATTTTTAGCACTTTGACTATATCAAGCCAATTTCTTCTGGCCTGCAGAGTTTCTACTGAAAAATTAGTTGTTAGTTTTATGGTGACCCCTTTGTATATAACAAGTTGTTTTTCTCTTGCAGCTTTCAAGATTCTTTATCTTTAATTTTTGACATTAATTATAATGTGTTTTGGTGTGGACATCTTTGAGCTCATCTAATCTGGAACTCTCTTGGCTTCCTGAATTTGGATGTCTCTTTCCTTCCCTGAGACTTTCCTTCCCCAGATGAGGGAAGTTTTCAGCCATTATTTCTCCTAGTAAGTTTTCTGTCCCTTTCTCTTCTCTTTCTGGGACATTTATCATGTGAATGTTATTCTGCTTAATGGTGTCTCTTAAGATATCTTCACCTTTTTTTAAAGATTTTATTTATTATTCTCTTAAGGTAGCTTTACTTTTTTCAAAAAAAGATTTTGTTTATTTATTAGAGAGATAGAGATAACAGTTGGGGGGAGCGGTAGACAGAGGGAGAAGCAGAATTCCTGCTGAGCAGAGAGCCTGATGGGGGGCTCAATCCCAGGATCCTGAGACCATGACCTGAGCCGGAGGCATACACTTAACCTACTAAGCCACCCAGGCACCCCAAGATATCTTCACTTTTCAAAAAGCTTTTTCTTTTTGCAGCTCTATTTGGGGAGGTCCATTGCCCTGTCTTCCAGGTTGTTCATTTTTTCTTCTGTTTTGTCTTCTGATGAACCCCTCTAGTTTATTTTTCATTTCAGTTATTGTGTTCTTTAGCTCTGTGACTTCTGTTTGGTACTTTCTTATATCTTCTGTCTCTTTGTTGAAGTTCTCACTGTGTGCATCCATCCTTCTGAGTTTAGCAAGCTTCTATTACTTTGACCTCTTTATCAGATTACTTATCTCTGTTTTATTAAGGGTTTGTGGTTTTTTTTTCTTTTCCCCTGAGATTTTGTCTTGTTATTTTTCTTGGAACATATTCCTTTGTTTTCTAATTTTGCTCAACTCTCTGTACTTGTTTCTGTGTATTATGCAAAACAGATGCCTCTCCCAGTCTTGAAGGAGTGGCTTGTGTAGGAGGGGAAACTTATCTTTCAACCTTGCCCTAGCTCTTAGTTGTCTCTTGTACCTTCATTATGGTCAACGTAGTCTGATTTATTCTTGATCAGTTCCAGTAGCTTCTAATTGTTGAGGGGCTGTCAAGTGTTTTCCAGAGGGAGTGATCTCAGTAAGCACATAGCTTCAGGCTGATTGGAAGCCAGGTCCTCAGGCAGCCACTTTTAGCATAGGTAGGCATACACAGTCTTGTGGAACTGCAGTTGTTGACCTCTGGAAGTCTGGAGGTATCCCCTGGATGACAGTTGAAAGAATCAGGACTTCAGACAAACACATAAGCTCTTTTCTGGGAGGGGCCAGCAAGCTGGCAAGGCCACGGGAGACTGTAAAAATGATGTCTTTCTGCCTACATTCCCTGGGAATTCCTTTGTAACCTCTATATATGTGGCAAACCTAAAGCCTATCCACAAAGAAATGGACCTTTTTCACAGGCAGAATGGGCGTTTGTTTCAGTCTCTGTGTGTGAGTGCCCTGAGTGTGCTCTAACCTGTCTTTCTGATTGTACAATCCTCCTCTGGCCACCAGAGACAGACAAGCACTAGGTGTTTCCTGAATGAACGCAGTTTCCCACCAGCTTTAGCAAGGTTCTGGGAGAGTGTGGAGGGTGAGACATGCCCACAGCTTTATTTTTATTTATTTAGATTTTATTTATTTATTTGACAGAGACACAGCGTGAGAGGAAACACAAGCAGGGAGAGTGGGAGAGGGAGAAGCAGACTACCCTGATAAGCAGGGAGCCCTATGTAGTGCTTGATCCCAGGACACTTGGATCATGACCTGAGCTAGTGGCAGACACTCAACTAGTGAGCTACCCAGGTGCCCCTGTCCACAGTTTTATTGATGCAAGGTGTGAGTGCTGGACAATGCACACTCTTGGCTTTAGTGAGGCCAAGAAAGAGCACTGGGGATGGGGCCCACCTGTGGTAAAGCCAAATTTTTTATCCCTCCCCACCAGCTCCCCCTTCAAATCTTCATTTTGTAAATGGCAGTTCTCCCATTTGCTCAAGCCAAAATCCTTAAAATAATCTTTGACCTATTTTTCTCTTCCACAGTCAATTCAGCAACAGATCTGTTGCTGCCACTTTTGAAATATGTTCACAGTGAGACCACTCTTCTCCACCCTTGTGGTTAGTACAGAAGTCTCTTACCTGGAATGTTCCATTTGTTGTCTAAATGACTTCTCATCTTCCACCATTGTCCTCTTAAATTCTGTTTTCCTCCTAGCAGCCAGAACTGTTGTAAAGAAAAAAAAATCAAGATTCTCCGTTGGTGCCAAAATAAAGTCCCATGTCTGTATCCTTCCTACAAGGTCCATGACCTCTCCGATTTCATGTCCTACCTCTCTCTTCTTTGCTCATTCTATACCATACCTACTGACTTCCCAGCTGTTCTTCCAACATACCAAACATGCCTGCTGTAGTGTTTCCCAGTGGTATTTCTTCTACTTGGACTACTTTCTCTCTCTGTTACTTGATGTCTCACTTCCTTTAGGTTACTCTCAGATGATATCCTATCCTGAAGACTATACCTTGCTATCTGACATAGTACCTCTCTTCACTTTCTACCCCTTTAGCCTGCTTTATTTTTCTCCTAAGCACTTCTCATTACTTAACATTGTATATTTATTTGCTCTCTCTTTAAAAAAAATTTTTTTATTAAGTAGATTCCATGCCCAGTGTGGAGCCCAACCCACGGCTTGAACCAACAACCCTGAGATCAAGACCTAAGCTGAGACCAAGAATCAGATGCCTAAGCAACTGAGCCACCCAGGCGCCCCTTTATTTGCTCATTTAAAAATACTCTTCCCACTTGAATGTGAGCCATGAGAAGATAGACTTTCTGTTTTCTACCCATCCCTGTATCCCCAACACCCCAAATAGAGCCTGGCACACAGTAGGCTTGACAGTAAAGATTTGTAAGATGGATGAACGAGTGAACAAACACCTAACTCAGTGTTGGCCTAGAAAATGCTTTCAGAAAATAATTTTCATTATGGCCCTTTATGAGGCCCTTTATGATTATGGCCCTTTATGGAGAAAAAGTACAGAATTAATGGGGGAAGATCTGATTCTGGTCCCAAATGAGACCTGAGTGGAAAATATCTGAATCCCTTGGGCAGTTTCACAGTGGGTGTGAGTCACAAGTTGCTTTGTTAACCTGGAGGCTGGTGTGTCACATGACCCAGAAATTACTGCCACCCCCTTTCTGGTAAATAGTTATGTCCTCCTACCTAAGCCCCTTCCTCATTTAGCGCCCCAAACCCTGTTTCTGCCTGGAGAACATTTCTTTGAAATGATCCTAACATACCACCACTCAGTAATTACACCCCAGACAGAGCATATGGCTTTCTTGTGTCTGCAAGACAGTGCAATTGCACATTTCAACAGAGTCTCTTAAAAAACATTTATCACTGATCTGCTGGTCCTGCTCTGAAATTAGTTCAGCTTGGATGTTGGCCCTTCTTATCTGCAAGTAGATACAGGCCTGCATACAACCTGCAGGAAGTGGGGCCTTTGATCTCTGTGGGGAAACCTGCTTTATAGCTCCTTTAAAAATTGAATTATGTTCTGTGTAAATGTGTTTTTAAGACATCATAGTCTATGGAAAGAAGCAGGATTCATTTATCAGAAAGGACATTTTAAGTTCTACAATCAAATAGTTACTGAGTGCTTTCCTGGTTGATAATGTAGTACTTGCGTTTGATTGAAGTCCAAATGCCTGATAGAAAGCCGGGAAACAAAGAGGGGAGGTTGAGAAACACACACATACAGGGGCTAGGTGGGCCAAGGGGAAGGGAGGGAGTTAACCCCTCCCATTTGAGAAGGAGTAATCCCAAAGTTTCAAGCTGATGACTAATACGGGAGGTCTGGTTCCTTCTGCATCTGGTTGGTGAGCTAAGGGCACAGTAAGCCTTGCCCTTTCCTTCCTTCATTTTCTTGTCTTTGGCTTCCAGCCGGTCTGGGAAGGACACAATTTGCTAGAGAGGCTTTGGCAGCAGTCTGGCCCAACTATCAAGCAGCAGCTTGGGATGGGCAGAAAGTCAGGTCCCCTTGTGAGTTACAGGTGTTACCCTGAAATCTGAGAGGTGAAGTGACTTGTCCGGTCATGGAGTGTGTTGGGGGCAGAGCCCCCCTGGAAGCCTAGGTCCCAGATACTTGGCTTCCTTCCCCCTGCCCAGAAACATGCACACTGGAGATTTTCAAACCGTACTTCATGTTGGGGAGGAGGGAGGTGGTGATTCTCCGGGGACCACTGTGAAAGGGTGGGGGCGCGGCAGGGGGTCAGGTGGCTGTGACTCCAGCTGCCTCACCCCATCTGTAATCAGAGCAGCCCCACCCAGTTTTGTTCTCTATACTGTGGAATATATGGACTGAGAAAAGAGGTTTAAAAGAACTGCTGGTGTAGGGTACGTTAGAAAGGGTCATGTGCACTGACAGACTGAAAACTAGAAGACATCAGAACACAGATTTTGGAGCTGGGCTACGTGGGTTCAAATCCCAGCTCTACCTCCTACCAGTTTATGTCCTTGTCTGTAAAAGGGCTATATGAAAGCAGTAGGACCCCATAGCGTGTTAAGCAAATGGGAATATGTAAAGCACACAGAAAAGGCACATTCTGTGTCAGACCCCTGATAAATGATAGTTGCTTTTAACTCTGAGATGGGGAACCCATGTTAGATTAAGCAGCTGTTGCTAACTGCTCATCAATCGGGAAGTCAGAATTCCCTTTAATGACTAGTTCTCCCAACATAACCACTTCACCCTTTAATACTGATGCTTGGTCAAGTTAATGAAGACATTGGATTGAATGAGCTCTTTCTGTTGGAAGAGAGACAAAACACTATGGCTAGTTCAAGAGATAAGAATGGGATGGGGTAGAGTGGTTATTTTAAGAATGGCACAGGCAAAAAGAGAAAAACAGATCCCAGAGTGGGATCCGGGTGGATTCTTGAACCTGGACGAGGTCACTATGGTATGATTCCCAGAACCTGGGTCTGGAGGTGGAACATGGGTCTGGATCCACATCCACTTCAGGGTTGGGTTTGGCAGTAATGGCCCATCCTTAACGGGGCTCAGCTACTTTGCTGTCCATTCGTTCTTATGCCTCTGCTGGCTTACTCACTCAGCCACTCTGTTTCTTCTCTGCTATATCATTCTGCCCATCTCCCGACCCCACAACCCCCACCCCCACTCTCTCTCTCTCTCTCTCTTTTTTTTTTTTTTTTTTTTGCTCTTTTCCCATAGCTAACAGCATCATCACCCCCATCACATTCCTAAGAGAGCACATCTGTCTAGCTCCTTTTACCATCCCAGGCCACACCATAGGTAGCTTGCCTGCCCGGAGCGGCTGTTTGTGGGTCACCTGACCACCGTTGTCCAATCAGCTTTGGCAGAGCTGGGATGTTGGGGGGCGTGGGGAAGGGAGGATGGAAGCCACCTGGAACCAAACCTGCAGGCATAGCAATCAGCCAGAGCTGTGGGTGGGGCACTTGTCCTTACACCCTCTGCAGGGTAGCCACGCCCCCCGCCCCTGTGACTGACTTGTGTAATGCAAAATTGCCTTTATTATTAAGGGTAATGAAGTGGGAAGGTCTATAGGTCTCCTTCTAGGGACAGATTCCTGTCCCAATCTCTTGCTGCCTCTAAGGCACCTCCTCTCAATGAGCAACCTCATGACTTCACTTCAAGCCAAGCCAGGTGCTCTGGCGGAAATGAAATGGCCCTGAGTGTGAGTTTTGTAAACCCAGACATTTGATGGTTCAGTGAGGCTGCATTCCACTTTCTTTCTTGACATAGAAGCAAACCAGTTACCCAAGACAGATCTCTGAGGAAACAAAATTCCCAAGTTCTTGCACCAGCTAAATGTTTTTCTATTCATTCCTGAGTGCCTCCATTTTGATAGTATGGTAAAAGAATGAAATAAATGAACTAAAAAGTTTGACCTCAGCATACACAAAATTGCATGAATTAATTCTATAAATAATGAGATCACCCAGGCAAGCTTTTTGTAGCCACTTTTTGCATTTCCACTTTGCCTCCTCCTGCTCCCTGCTTGGAAATACCTACCTCGGACTGCTGTACACACGCGAAGGCTCCACCATCTGCCTCCCACTCCAAAAGAAGGGTCGGAGAGGAGGGTGCACTTAACAGATGGCAGCAAACAGTTTTTTAGAATCTTCTGGGCATCAGGACTGGAGGTAGACTAGCGTTGTGAACAAAACAGAGAAAAGACTCAGCCCCCATGGAAGCCACACATGCCAGTGGGGAAACAGACGATAAACTCGCTAAGTAAGAAACACAGATGGTTTCCATACCTCATTGCAAGGACTTTGGCTTGACTCTGAGTGGATAGGAAGCCACAGGAGGGTTTGGGGCAAGGGACTGATGTGGTTGGACTTCCCTTTTAAGAGTCACTCACTCTGCTGTGTTGAGAATAGACTGTCCCATCCTTATTTGCCTGGAACCCTCCAGAGGCTGCCCACTCCACTCAGAGTCAGCCAAAGTCCTCAGTTTCAGACACGAATCACCAAAGTTCCAGAGAACTCTGGGGTAGAGGGCCCAAGCACACTTTTTCTGCATCTACAGGTTCCCCTTGTGTTACTCAGGTTTCTTGGCGATTAGTGATGGTCAGGGTCCTTCCACTCAGCTAACCCTCACTCTTTCCCAGGGGTTGCCTGACCCCGGGGTGGGGTGCTGAAGCCAGCTAACTTTTCAGAGTGATGTCTGACACGATTCAACTATAGGATTTTAAAACTGGAAGAGATAAAGCCTAGTCCATCCCCAAACCCCAGTTCATTTTCAAATGGAGAAACCAAGACCTAAAAGGAGGAAATGCCTGACAAGTCATTGTGTGATTGGATGACAGCTGGACTGCTTCTGGACATGATGGCCCAGCTCTGTGCTAACATCTTCATGCAATGGGGCAGGAACCTACCTTCCCCATGAACTCCATCTGCCTCACAAACTCCTTTCTCTGAGTGGGAACCGTAATGCTCTTCTCAGTAGCTGATTCATTCTTATACTTGCTTACATGTCCATCCATCTATCCATCATTCATTTCTAGTGGGTATATGTGTGGGTATATTCCTTTCTCTTCCTGTTCAATACTGGGATTTTCCTTTGTCAAATTCATTTATTCTCTCTGAGCTCTAGTCATCCCCTTGACCATAGGAGTGAGTTCAGAGAAAAGTGTGTGCCCTGATACAGGCTAATGGGAGTGAGAACATATGCTACCATTATTGGAAGTAATTTGCTTTCTCCTGGACCATGTGGTATGAGGACATGGCATGCTGTCTAGCCAGAGTTTCTGGACCACCATGAGGAAACTAAAGATGACACTAATCCCACACAAGATAGGAGAGAGAGACACGGTGACTGAGATTGATTAGGTCTTCGATGAGTTACTTGATCAAATCTCATTTAAGGTTAGAATCCTTTCTGAACATCCAAGATTTTTTTAGCCAAAATGGTTTTTATTTTTTTATTTTTTTGCTTTAGCCAGTTTTAATTGGTTGCTTAATTAGGTACTTTAATTAGGTTGCTTGCAACCCCAGAGATTCCTGATTGACACACCACTTCACCAGTTAGCATTTATGGAGTGACTGCAATGTGCTAGGTTCTCTTCCCAGTAAACACAAGTGAACTTGGTGGAATTGGGTATGAAGAGGAACAAAATTTCCTTCCCCAAAATGTATCTTTTTGGTATGCAGATTTTTTTAGGCTATTTTGAAAACACAGAAGACTGTTTTTCCCCCTCCCCTTAACTGCCTAAACGAATTCGGATAGAAGACCTGCTCAGGGAAGGGAGTTCTCACCATAGAATACTTTAGTGTAATATGGACGTAGGTATGGTAGACTGGGAAGAACCAGCAAAGCTGGTGTGATCAAAATCCTGTTTCAATGGCCCAGCAAACATTTGTTTACCAAACATTCACCATTTCCATTCTTCCTGTGAATAGCTTTTCTTCCCTTTGTAGCCCCAGACCCCTACCCCCCTGCTCCTTATTCTAGAATGACATCTATACCCCATTTTGCCTGTCTTTGGAATCTAATATTTATGTGGATCCCCTGTATGTACATAATTAAATTTTATTTTCCTTGGTTAATCTGTCCTTATGTCAATTTAATTCTTAGATCAACCAGAGGAATCTTGAGGGACAGAGGAAAATTTTTTCCTCCCCAGTAGGTGCTGTCCACATTGCCCCAAAAACTTACTGAAAAGGCAAGGAGATTACATAAGCAATTACAATAAAGTATGGCCATCCTGTTGTTAAAAGACAGGGTGGATGGTATGATTAGCCCTATTTTTTTTTAATGGTATTTTCAGATCTTTATGTGTGCCTATGCATAGAAAATGTATTAGAGGTGTGATCTTTGAGTGCTGTGGTAATAGAATCTGTTTCCTCCTTTATAGTTTGCTTTTTTTTCCCCTCCCCAACCAACCTTAATTACTCTAATAATCAAGATGGGAAATGCTATTAAAATCAAAATGCTAAGCATGATAAGCATTACACTGTGAGAGGTGCTGGATGCTATTAGAGCACTTAGCAGGGGCTCGCCTTCAACAGCGGTGCAACTGTGCAGGGAGCCCCAGAGAAGGCTCAGGGAGGCTTTTTTGTGCACAGAGAACTGCCTGCCTCTGCCTATATAGGCCGACCCTCTTTGAGGCCCCCGGAGTGTGAGCTGGGTAGGGAAGCCAGCATCCCGCCCCTTCGTCAGGCTGTCTGGAGCCTGGGTCCACTGGACTGGCCAGGAAGGGCATTTCCTCCAGCTCATTTTCCTGTGTTGCCCAGTGGAGAGCGGGTTACTGGAAACACAAGACGCCTTCCTCTTAGGGCTCCAGAGGCTGAACATTAAGAAGCCATTGCAAATAGAGTAATTGCTCAGAATGAGCATTAGTGTCCTATTAAAACAGAGGCAGCTGGTGGTGGCTTTAACCTCTGATTCAGCAGCGTTTCCTGAGAAGCACGTTAATGCAATTGGAGCTAATTCCTTCCTTGCTGCCTGGGGGCCGAGGCCAGACTCCTGGCCCTCAGTCTCTGCAGACACCCAAGAATCCTTCACTGTTTCCTGGCAGGGGTGTCCTGGAGGCCCAGGCCCGGCAGTGAGCAGTCAGCAGGCACTCAGCAAACTGCTTTCGATTGCCCCCTCTTGTGCCTGACATTGGCCCACGGGCTGAGGGGTGGGGAGGGGGAGGGCATGGAGACTCACAGAGTCTCAGTAAGCACCTTTGAGGCATTTGGCATTTGTCTAAAAAGGCAGGACAACCGTGCTAAGAAACGAGAGATTTGAAGGAGAGTCGGATGCCGAACATAATGTGCTCCTCAGCAGTCTGTCCGTTCTGGGGGCTGGGGGTTACGCCATGAATAAGACGGCTGCTGAGTGCAGGGTGTCCCGAGAGAGTAAGAAGGGAGTGGGGTGGCAACTGACCCAGCGTGGAGGTCTGGGAAGCCTTCCTGGGCAAGAGGAAATCCTAAGAATGAGCAGCAATTAACAAAGAAGGAAGAGCCTTGTAGGCAGGGGGAAGATGGGTGCTGTGGGAGAAGCAGGGAGGCTGGACACAGAGAGGAGAGAGGAGAGGGCATGCCAGACACAGCAGGCCTGTCTCCTTGCCCGCAGCACTGGCATTTCTCTGCCCCCCTCGGGGACGTCCCACCAAAGAACTTATGCCCCCCAAACTTCTCCTAGTATTTCAGAGCTTGTGGCCTCGCCATCATCCTCTTGCCTCACTGGACAGGCTGGAGTGCCCACCTCCTCTCTCTCCCCTTCGGGAAGGGAGCTGCATCACCCAGTGAGTGCAGGTGATGGTCTAGGTGTGGCCTCATCTGGTCCCACCACAAAGCCCTGGAGAGGGGTGCAGGCACAGGCTCCGGAGCCCTGGTGAGCACAGCTCCCTTCCCCTAGGTGCCCCAAGAGATGGTTCCTTAGCAACAGCATGGGCACAGGCAGCCCTGTGGAAGCGTGGGGTATGCACAGAGGGCAGAGGAAACAAAGGGTCCTGGCATGCTGATTGTGGGGTGCTCTGTGAGTGTTGGTCCGGCGAGCTCCTGGCCCCACTGCCAGCCCTCCTTGCTGGGGGACAGCAGCTGGTCTCTGCCCCTCCCCCTGGGGCTGTTACCCAGAGCTTGGGCCTATGGAGGCCCCTAGGAAGGAGCCTGGGGAGATGTCCTGGGTCCGTCCTCACAGGAAGAGCTACAAGAGGATTCAAATCTGTTCATTCACTCCCTCACCCACTCCCTCACTCAATAAATATACCAGTGCATCTGCTGGGTATTATTTCTCAAGCCATTCACACGTGTCTATCTCTGGAACTATCTCTGGTTGGCATACAGGTCTCACATGCTGTGCCCCAGTGTGGAGTTTAAAACCCACATCTTGACCTCCAGGTTTTGTTTAATCTGGTCAGTAAACCCTAAGCTTATAGGAAAGCTGGACACCCATCCAAATATCCCATAACATGTGAGCACACAGGGGCATGACCAGGCAGTCTGGGATGCGAGGGGGTAGGGTGGGGCTGCAGCCTGGACTGCATCCTCCAGGGTGGGGGACACTTGGCACCCATGCAGGACAATGTTCCACTTTACAGAGGTGGAGCGTGATGCTCAGAGAAGTGACAAACATGCCCAAGTACATTTCTGCTGTGACAAGTCAAGGATTTGTCTCCCTGTTTGGTCAGCCCGACTGGATGTCTCCAAACGCTCCCAGACCCCCGGCCTCTGAGTTGCTGGCCTCAGGGCCTCCTCAAATAAATACCTCCCCTCTCCTGCACTTTTCCAGAAAGTATGCTCTCCTGAGCACCATGCCTGGAGCCGGGACCCAGAACTTGGGACTGACGCCACTGTGGGGGCCATCTGATGTGCTGGGTTTCCCAGTGCCTATACTCTGAGGCCCACCCAAGGGACAGGCTGGTTTGGGGCTGGTTTGGGACTGGGTGAGGGTGCGTGAGTCCCCTTGGATAAAGAAAGTAATCCTGGGATGGTCAGCGTGGGGACACTGCCTGGTTGCCTCCCTTCTGACTCTCTTCATCCCAGCACGTCGGGTGCCCCAAGAGATTGTGCTTCTTTTCCCAAGGTGCTGTCTAGCAAGGGCTACCTTCAGGGCAGGTGCTGCTCCTCCTTTCTATGCATTTCTCCCATGAGCTCAAAGCCACCCATTAAGGTAGCCACCACTGCTTAGGCAGAGAGCAAATAGCATTTGCCTGTTTGCTCTTATGATACATCTGGTAGATCCTCCTTTCTGGGGGTGCGGGGGGCTCCAGCAGCCAGCAGCACACTCAGTGCCCTTCTGCTTGGGCTGGGCAGCCAGGAGCAGCCAGGAGATCGATTCTTCAGAGGCCAGAAAAGGGCCTTTGAAGAGGTGTAAACAGTGGTGAAGCCTGTCTTTCTTAACCATCGAGCAAACCCATTAGAAGCAAATCACAAAGATAAAAATCTCTGGTTCGTTCTTGAAATCCAGCAGAAAGTCTGGCAGGGAGGAACCTTACCCAGGGAGCATATCCAAGGACGATGTATCGTGTAGTTTAGAGTCTGAGCAGGGGGCAGAAGAGGTGGGGACAAGTACAGGAGAGTCGTCTTTGCGTCTCTGTCCCCGGCCACATCTCTCGCAGAGAAAAGACTTGGAGAGGAATTCTTAGCGCCCAGCGCTGGGCTTCTCTGAAACTTGCCACAACTGTTCGTCTCAGTTGGCTGGTCCTCCTCCAGCAGGAGAAAGGATGGGAGTGAAGACGGGGAAGGAGCGGGGATGCCACTGAATGGAGAAGGGTGCTGGAGGCGTGCTGCTTGCTGACATGAATGGGTGCCCGTCAGCTCTTGTACCGCAGGCCCCTGCAGGGAAAGCCAGGCTCTGTGTTCCCTCCTGATTTCTAGTCACTTCTATGCCCCCAACCAAGGGCAGGGGCTCCTTCCTGAGCCCTTGGGGTTTCAGCTTTGCCATGTCCTTGCTGTGTGACCTTGGTAGGTTCCATAACCACTCTGGGCTGCAGTTTTCTTATCCATTCAACAGAGGTGAGAGTCCACTCCACATTTCAGGATTGCTGTGAGGAGTCAATAAGATGGTGTGAATGTCCTTCTTCCCATCCTGGTCCAGGCTGCAGGGAGAGGCAAGGGCATAGGGACGGAGTGGATGCGGAGCCCTGTTTTGTGGGTAGGAGAGGACTCCCGAATGACCACCCACTGAGTCCAGCCCTCGCCAGACCTGGCTGTTCACTCTATGGCTGGAGGTGAGACCAGGTCTTGTTCCTTCCTGCCTTTCCCCTGCAATGTCCTTAGGCTCCAGTGGCCAGCAGATGGCCAGTGGAGCTCTGCGGGCCTCTCTGCCTGCCAGCCCTGGGGCCCTGCGCCCCCCAGCTCTGGGCCCTGGACCCATCACCTATGACCTCTGTGACTTGGTGCAAGCTTCCTGCTCTCGCTGAGCCTTGAGGATCTCATCTGTAAACCAAGGTTGGCCAAGTGGGGGGACCCATGAAGCAGTGGCTGGAATTGCCCCCCCACCAGAGCTTCCCGCCTCCCTAACTCAGGTGCTGTCCCGTAGCATCTCCTGCGAGCTGTAAACAGCCAGCAGGTTCTGCGGGCCTCTCCTGCCTCTTTCTGACTCCATAGTCTTGAACACAGCCTGGACACTGGTGTTTTTAAAAAGCCCACCAGGTGACTCTTGGGTTCCCCCTGGGCTGAGAACCACCGTGGAGTGCCGGGCCAGCCCCATCACCCCCTGTTCTGGCTGTCCACCTGTCCATCTTCATGACACCCACCTGCTAGCGATGTGCTGGGCAGCTGGGCGGCTGGCAGTGTCCCAGAGGGAAGGTGCCCTCTCGGGCCTCTGTCTCGACAGCCCCCCCCAGCCCCTCCTGCTACAGCCCATCCCCTCCTTGGAGTCTTCCCTGAAGTCTTAGCACCCTTGTGCACTGCCCACTTCCACCGGCTCCGGTCCCTGCAGGTCATAAGGTTGTAGGTCTCCGGTCTGTGGGGCTCCCGCCCCCTCTCCCCCAGCTCCGAGCTTGCTCTGCTCCCAGCTCTGCCCACCCTCCCCTTGTTCAGGGCCTCCGGTTCCCTTTCCCCCAGCGGCTCTCGGCTTTCTGCGTGGAGCCCCATCCCCCGGACAGTTTGTGTTTCTTCCCAGCTTTACTTGGGGGCACAACTGACAAGTAAAAACTGTATATTTCAGGCGGACCACCTGGTGACTTTATGTTTGTATCCATTGTGAATAATCATCGTGGGCAAGCCAATTAGCATATCCGTCACCTCCCAAAGCTACCATTTATCCTCCTTTTCCTTTTGCGGTGGTGAGGACACTTCAGATCTACTCTCTTCACAAATTTCAAGTGGACAGTACAGTATCCTAAACTATAGTCCTGTTACCGCCGTACCTAAGAGCTCCAGAATTTGTAACGGGTTAATACACAACACGCAACACGTGTAAGGAACTCCTACAGTTTGATGGGGGGGGGGGGACCAAAACCAAAACCAAAACCAAAAACCCAAGCAAATAATTTGATGTAAAAAATGAGCAAAGGACCCGAATGGACCTTTCCCCGAAGAAGACACAAGCGGCAGCAGGTGCAGGAACAGAGAGGCTCAGTATCACTCCCATCACGTGAGCCGCAGATCAAAACCAGAGTGAGACATCACCGCGTACCTGTCTGACCGGCTCCCAGCAGGAAGAAGAAAGACATGTGTTGGTGACGCTGTGGAGAGAATGGAGCGGGTATTAAAATACAGATCCTAGGCCTCCTCCCCAGTTGCTGATGCAGGTGGGAGAGGGCAGGGGCTGAAAGTGTGCAAATCGAACAGCTCCCCAGTGGATAACGGGCACGCTTTGAAACCTCCTGCTTCAGGCCAGAGTTTCTCCACCTGGGCACCATGGAGATCTGAGGCTGGGTGATTCTTTGTGGTTGTGGGAGACGGGAGGCCGTCCTGTGCACTGTAGAAATGGCATCACTGGTCTCCGTCCACTAGATGTCTCCAGACGTTGCCCCTGGTCCCCTGGGGGACGCAGTCACCCTGAGCAAGAACTCCTGTTCTTTCCGCCCTGACGGTGGGGCTGCTGGGGAGGAGTTCTGCAGGGTCTTGGCAAATCCACTTCTCCCTATTTTGCTCGCTGTTTTTATAACCGAGGCCTTCCTGGAACGCAGCCCAGCCTATCCACCGGCCTGTTGCGCACCCTGCTTTCTTGCTATAATAGTAAAGTCGAGTGGTTTTGATGTAGGCTGTCTGGTTTTGCAAAGTCTCAAACGTTTAAGAGTTGACCCTTAGCAGGAAACATTTGCCAGCCCCTGTGCAGCCTTTGTGGGGGTGTAGCGGATTGGGCTGAGGTAGAAGGACCTGGGCCTGGGCCTTCTCCTCAGCCGGTGCTGCCAAAGGTTAAAGAGGAACGGGGGGTATAGGGAGATCCTGGGCACTGACCTGCCCTCCAGGGCAGCTGAGGAAGGGAGTCCCTGACCAGAGCTCCTGCTCCCAGGTGTTCCCTGCAGTGGCTAGGTAAGCTGAGGGCTGGGCTGGGGATTTTCCACCGCTGCCTGATGTGTGACCAGACCTGGCTTCCGCGTATCTCCCGGGTAAACAAGAGCTCAGCACACAGCCCCGAGGGAAGGAACCAAGACGGCAGGTTCTGGGGGCGATGAGCCACACGGGGCCGGGTGCTTACGACCTTTGTGTCGGACGCTTCAGCGGGAAGAGGGGCCACTTGGTAGGAACAAGGGTGGCTTATTCATTCATTCTCGTGATGTCTGTGGAACTCATTGAGGGTGAGGCAATGTGCAAAGGACATGGTGCCGATACTGTGCTTGCCCTCTTGAGTCCGCCAGCTTCTGTGGAGACAGTCAGGCAAGGACGATGGCCCTGCGGAAGCCCGGGGGCCTCGTTGGGAATGCAGAGGAGGCGACCAAGCAGAGCCCTGGGGGGGCACCAGAGAGGAGTCAGGATAGACACCCGGTGCCGTGACTCGACCGGGCGACCGAGTTGGCCAGCAGAGCTGCAGCTTCTGTCCCTATGCCTGGCCACCGTCCTCCCCTTTTCCCTGCCCATCGGGACCCTGCTCTGCTCTGGAAAGGGTGGCAGTAGGCAGCCGGGGTTGCAGATGGTGTTCTGGTTGATTGCTCTCTGGGTGGGTGGTTCAGGACCATTAACTGTCCCTCCCCCTGTTCTTCACTGCTACCCTAGCAGTGAGCCCTGCCCGAGGTTCTCAGCGGGTCAGCGGGAGAAGTGGAGCAAGGAGTGGCATCCCAGCACAAGCAGAGGCGAGGGGCCACAAGGACATGTCCTTCCTTACATCTCTCCAGCACTTGACAGTTTGCAACACTTTGAAACCGTAGCCCGTTAATCCTGCGGACATGGGAGCTCAGTAGGGTGGGGGCTTTTTTATCAGTCAGAGCTCTTAGGCCATAAGCAACAGAAAATGGCTTTGGCTAACAACTGAAAAGGACACGTACAAGGAAGCTCACTGATTCAGCAGAAAACCGAAGGACCAGGCCTCTGGAAGGAATGTGGCTCTGTCCAGGGTGACCCTCCAGAAAGGATGAATGGTCTTGGGTGCCTCTGCCCATGGCTCCAATTCCCAGGGACGGTGTCTGGTGGCTTGGCATAGGGCAGGTGGCCCACGTCTCAGGCTAACCCTGGTGAGGTTCCACAGGCCTCCCTGATCACAGTGTTCAGCCCTCCACTCATTTTCTGCACTGGCTCGGCTTCTGCTAACAGCCAAATGTGCAGCTCCCCACTGCTCCCCAGCTCATCCTCCTCCTGGTCACCCACACTGGCAACGGGGAGCCTGTCCTCTTCTCCGCCAGGCCTCCAGCCAGCGCCGACTTTACTGCTTTGGCCTGGAACCATCCTCTCCATCCTGGTGAGGACTGCCGGGGTTGGCCCTCAGCATCTTTGCTTTACAGGGGCTGCACGCTTCTCCCAACGCTTCTGTCCTCCACCCCCTCTAGCAGCAGGGGGTCTTTGCTGATACTGCCTATCTGATCATACCAGTCTCCTCCTAAACAAAGCTTCAAACCACCTTCCTGCTCGTGACCGTGCCTTCCAAGCTTCTGTGACCTTGACTCGCAGTAAGAAATGTATTTAACATTGCAGTTGATTTTACAGGGCACTTACTTCTGTAAGTGAGGTAAAGCTTCCAAGAACTGACACTTACTTGGGTTTCTATTCAACACCGCTTTTTAAAAACTTCTGGCCAGGACCCCCTAAACCGATTTCGCGATCCACAATTGAGCCGCGATCTGTTTGAAAACACTTGCGGAAAGACAAAGCGGGACACCCTTGGAACGGCGTAGAAGGCTGCTTGGTGACCCAGACCTCTTTCTGTTTCCCCTGTTCTGGAGTCTCGTCAATCTGTGTTTTCCTTAAGTTCCTCGGGGGACTTTGGGGCATATCCCGTACTGTCTGCCTGAATCGTCTTCTCGCCTTCCTCATGTCCCCTGCCCACCTCATTCTTCACTTATCTCCGTGGGCTAGATCCGAGCTTCCCTGTGCCCTCCGAGCACCTGGGGCATGGGACTAGCATTTGCTTCGTTGTCTACACTGTGTGGGAGCTACTTGCCTCAATATCCTGGTCTATTTCCAGACCTCATCACCGGCCCAAGGAGTCAGAATCTTTAAAGATGGCGGGGCATGGGGCGCCTGGGTGGCTCTGTTGGTTAAGAGTCCGACTCATGATTTCGGCCCAGATTGTGATCTCGGAGTCGTGAGACTGAGCCCCACGTCAGGCCCACACTCATCGTGGAGTCCACTTAAGATTCTCTCTCTCCCTCTGCCCCTCACCCTGCTCGCTCTCTCAATAAATAATAAATAAGTAAAATCTTTTTTTAAAAAAGTCATGGCAAATCTGTATGTTTACTTAATTACCCCAGCTGGTTCTTAGGTACGTTAACACAAATGTTTGACATGGACTGGTCTAGAGGCTGTCAGTCCCTCCAGACCGTAGGCCATGCTGTTCATTCATGCACACCCTGGGGCGAAGGCTGCCCAGATCTCACTCCTTTCCCATGCTTGGGGAATTCCCTGCCATGTTGTCCTGGTAGGAGACAAAGGCCACTTCCCCATAGAAGATGGAAGGTCTAGATGCTGCCCTCCTAGACCCCTGGCAGCAGCTGCATGGGCATGTGGCTTTGTCTCAACCAAGCATTCCTACCCACCTGGGACCTTGAATCAGGAGCTGGAGACTCAGAGAAACAGGGACAGGGGAGAAGGCATTTGAGTGACGACACTGCAGGATCCAGTTCCCAGAGGCAACCTTGTGGCAGAGTGAGCTGGGGACCCAGGATTGGGGGGCAGAAGCTGCATGGCTGGCCCTTTGGCATGATTTTGGTCGGGTCCCAATTCTAGCTGCCCATTTCAGAACCGGACTCTCTAGTGTTTGTGGCCATGCTGGGACCCAGTCCACGTCCTCCCAGTGAATTACTTTTCTCATTACATCGAGAAGAGTTGGCTTCTTCTCCTGCTTGCACGTATACACCCTCACAGATACTCTGGCCCCTCACAAGAAGTGTGTGCTGGTGCAGTGGACAACTTCTCTGGGCTCAAAGCTGCTGGTCCAGCTTTCATCTCGAAACCCTTGGTCCTTACCCTGAGCACCCAGCAGTCACCTCCTGACCTTGGCCATCTTTCTAGCCAATGAAGCCTAGGCCAGTAGAGACATAGCTTCGTTTCTTCCTTAAGGACACAGAGTTAATGCCAGCCATCCTCAATGATAGCTGTGGTCAGGGGTGTGACAAGTGGGCAGGCTGGTGGGGAAGGGGAGAGCTCTGCTCTCACTGGGACACGGGCAATGGATTTAGGCTTTCACTATTCCCAGACAAAGAACAGAAAAGCAGCAACTAGAATGTTCTCTGGCTTTGACTTGCTAATGAAGTGTATCCAACTGTCCTCTTGGGGTAGGGAATCCCGTGGAGAAAACACATTTTCTCTTCATTGATGATCATCTTCCCACTTCTAAAGACCCCAACCAGCCAGCTGAAGTCAGTGAATAAGACTTAGGGGTCTGTTGAAAAGAGAAAGCCAATGGGCCCCAAGCCTAGAAGGCACCTGCACACGGTTCTGTGGTAACTATGGGGACTGGTGGAATGATAACAGTGGGAACAGCATGGTCTCTGCGGGTCAGAGTCTGGCAGGAAACAGAAAGCACCCTCAAGCGGAGCGACTGAAGAAAACTTAATAAAGAGACTCTTCACCAAGATGCAACAGTAGGAGAAACCAGTTAGGACCATCATCAGTGAAGCAACAGGACCCACAACAGACAGGAGCAAATCCCCATGTCCTCTAGGCCCAAGGGGCAAGAAGAGGGAGCTGCAACTAGAGTCTGGAGAGGGTACTTGTGGTAGGGCTACCTGGCTACCTGGCCTTCAGCGAGGATGGTGGGGATGGCGGGAGGAAACAACATGGCGGCCGGGCAGGGAGGGAGTGACCTCTCTCTCCTTCTGCCCTCCAGCTTCCAGTCAGTACTTCTCAGTGACTGAACCCAACTGGAAGCCAGAGGGCAAATCAGGAGGTCATTGATGTGTCCATAGGGGTCAAGCTTTGGAGGACTGAGTGGGGTGGGAAAGAGTGGATGGTGGATCAGGAAGGATGGATAGAGAACATCCAGCATCGCTGCCTACGTCACACTTCCTGTGGGTTCTTGGTGGCACATAACATGCATAGCAACTCGTGGAATTCCCACAAGAATCTGGGGTACTGGCATCTCTCCATTTCCCGGATAAGTACCGTGAGGTTAAATACCTCACCCAATGTCAGCGTTGAGAGTTGCTGCAATTCAAACCCAGACGATATGAATCCAGACTCTACGTTCTTAACCACTGTGCTGAGCCATCCAAGAAGGTAGCCACTAGCTACACGTGGCTATTGAAGTATAAATCAGTTGATATTAAACAACATTCAAATCCAGTAAGTCCCCCTGAGCCACATTTCAAATGGCTCTCTACGTGTGGCTAATGGCTACCATATTGGACAGCACAGAGAGAGAATGTGTCCATCCTCCCAGAGAGTTTTACTGCACAGCTCTGCAGTAGACCTGGACATTTCTGTCTGCACCATTTCAACCCCCTAATCCCTTGCAAAATGCATGCACACGCACTCCCAGCAGTAGCTGAAAAGGACAGGGGTCAGTCTGATTTGAAGATGTCATTGCCCTCTTGATGGCTGCCAGATAATGTGTGCCTCAAGCATAGCTCAAAAGAGATAAATCTGAGTTGGTTTTATATAAGCCATGCCCTTTCTCTCATTCTACAATCCCTTTGCGATCCCGCCATCTCCTGTCAGAATGGGAAGGATATCTCATAATAAGCAGCAGCGTGTAGATCAAAAGAGACAGGAGAAATGGCTGGTACATCGGCACTCTCCTTCCCCCTCCCCATTTCAGAGATACTTGTCCTCGGGGCTCATGAGATGCTGGCATCCGGTGATGTACAACATCCTGCCATCTGCTCCCAGGAGACAGTTCCGAGTTGGATTTAATGATCCCCAAATCTTGACACCAATACATCATCTCCGAAATGTCCAGCATTATTAGTAGATGAGATAAATGCTGAAGGTGATATAAATCCTACGTACCAGGGAGGCTAGAGGTGAAGTCTAGCTCTATCTAGACTGTCAGAACATCATAAAAGGGAATGTGAGTCAATATCAGATGACCCTCCCTACACGTAAGAAGATACAGGGTCTTAGTAATCTATGAGAGCACGTTCTAGAAGGGGAAGCAAAAAGTTTTAACTCCACACCAGCCATAACTCTACGTCCCAGCAAGCATGAGCGCTATCCTCTTCTGTACATTCTCTCACACACAATCCATCATGCGTGGACACTGTGTGAACATAGCATGCATGTTCTCCTTTGTCCAAGGCATCTGCGAACATTTTTGCATCTCATTGAATAATAGATAATAATAGTAGCTATCCTTCATTGTTGCTTACCCTGTGCGGAGCTCTGGGCCTGTTACCTGTGTTATATTCTCAGGACAGTAATGATAAGAGGAAGCATTGTTATTCTTGTGATACAGGCAAAGAAACCAAGGCACAGAATAATCATGTATCTTGCCTAAGGTCACATGACTAGTTTTGTAGCAGAACTAGGTCTATAACTAAATCTCTTGGACCTCCAAACCCATGCCTGCTCTGCCACCGTGTCATTCTACACCAATGTTCTCCAAATTGTTTTAGCTCTAGCTCAGGCATTTTCTCTCTCTCTCTCTCTCTCTTAGCTCTAGCATGCATTTCAAAATTTTTTTTAAGAGAGAGACATCACAAGCAGGAGTGGGGGAAGGGAGAGAGAAATCTTAAGCAGGCTCCATGCTGAGCGTAGAGCCTGACACGGGTATCCATGCAGGGCTTGATCCTAGGACCCTAAGATCATGACTGGGCCAAAACCAAGAGTTGCATGCTCAACCCATTGAACCACCCAGGCACCCCAACTAGCATGCATTCTTTATGGGATTTTCCCTACCAGCCTAATATATAGAACAAATAGAAGTGGAACTGGAATTGTTGAAACGGGTGGAAGCTCCTAGTCTTACCTGCTATTGTCCCCTGGCTTTCTCCCTTCCTATGATCTCCCCTCCCCACACACACACGCCAGGAAAACGCTGAATCAGTTCAGGGAATGCCTTGGACTTGGGAAGGGCCAGTTTGGAAAATACTGCCTATGTATCCTTTTAACAGACTGCTCTGTATTCACCTTTATCCATATGGCATCATTAATGCAGCCAGCTGCCTCCTGCTCTAATAAGCAATGTTGATGGTACATTTTTTACACATTTATGCTTTTTTTCCTGGGTAAAATTCCTGGAAGTAACATGTTTGGGCCAGAAATGTGCCAGTTTTAACACCAGGTTATCCTTCAGAATTTTATCATTCATTGTATTATTATGATACAATGAATGTAGACTGTCATATATTCAGATCTGTTACATGTGTCATGCAGACTATGTAACATTGTATTTTATTTTTGATTTATGGTGGTTTTGATTTATGGAGTCTTAAATTTTGATCACGGACTCACATTCTCCTATCTTTGAATTCCTTGATTCTTTTTAAACCTCAATCCCTTCTTCCATCTGAACCTGAACTGTGAACCAACAGCTATCAGTGAACTAACTTCCTTGTATAACTCTATTTCATATTCTTGTCTGATTGCAAAGGCTTCAACTTACTAGAATGGCATTAAGATTAAGCATGGGGGTTCTCAACCCTGGGTGATTTCTGCCCCCAGTCCCACCTCTCCCCCAGGACATTTGGCAATCTGTGGAGACATTTATGGTTGTCATAGCTTGTGGTGGGCCGAAAGATGTGTGTGCTATTGGCATCTAACAGCAGAAGAGGCTGCTAGCTTCTACACATCCTACAACGCACAGGATGTTTCCCCCCCAGCAAAGGATCTTCTGGCTCAGGTTGAGAAGCTTTGCATTAACTAAGAGTAGAATTAGCAAGTCTCTTCTGCTTCTTGTACTTTGCTGTTGCAAACCAGAGCTTCACTCATTAAAGACAGCTTTAATGCCTCTCCCACAGACAGAGTGATGCAGATGGTGGCTAAAGAACAGAGATGTCTGCGTCAACACTGAATAAAGAGAGGAAAGCGATGCAGACACAAACAACATAATGAACAGCATCTAATGTTGTTTCCCATCTTGAGGCATCTGTGTTCCATTGACACAGAGGTATGAGAGTCTCTTTGGCAACCCTCCTGGGTTGATGCCCTCCTGGGACTTAAGACCACCATCGGTTCAAGCATCACAAGACATGTTCTGTGAGAACACGAATGTTGGAATCATGAAGACCTGGGATCAGATCAAGGCCTGGTCACTCACTAGCTATGGGTGTGAGACCCTGGGCAGGGTCTGGAGCTTGCTCCCTTGTAACAGACAGTGACATTGGATGCCATGAAATGAGTGCCTGGAACATGGAACATGGAAAGTGCTTATTGCATATCCCCATGGTGTCCTGGGCACGTGCAGTCCCACTCAGGCATGACGAGCAGACTTTGCTCCCTAACAGCCCCCCAGAGCCTGAAACCCAGGAGAGGAGACCAGCTGTGAACCCCTGGCTGGCGTTTTATGCTGGTTACTGAGATAGATCGTTTTCTTCTCATCATTGTACAGGCGAGGAAGCTGAGGCACAGAGAGGTTGGTAGCTTGCCCACGGTCCCTCAGCTAGTAAGTGTTAGTAGCTTGCCCACGGTCCCTCAGCTAGTAAGTGGAAGAAGCTGAGTTAGAGCCTTGCACTTAGCTGCTTAGTCCTGCTGCCTTCCCACTCTTCCAGCTTCCATGCCCCACCCCCCAGCCCCCAGCAGCTCAGCTGAGGGACCCTGGCCTGCCACCCAACTCCAAGGCTCTTGCTGTCACTCTTCTCAGCGAGGGCACCAAGCCCGTGTTTCTGGCCTGAGGCCCTCGGGGAGCACTGGGTGGATGCCGAGGGGAAGGGGATGGCCTTCCACCTGTAGCCCTTGTTTGGAGCACCTGCTGGGGCCCACGCTAGTGGACAGAAAGAGTCCCCAGAGGGCCTGACACTTTCCAGCGTCCCGGAACTGTCCCCGAGGAGCCCTGACGGCGACTTTGTGGTCTTGAGAAATGTGCTTAACCTCTCCATGCCTCAGCTGGCGTCTGGGAAGAGATTCAATTGCGTGGTAATGAGCCTGAGTCCTGCAAGGCCTGCCGCGTAATCACCAGCTGGAAAATGCAGCCATGTAAGAAGCAGGCAGGCCACCCGGCCACGACCTCATTAACCTAATCCTGTTAGACTCCTCCGCTCCTCTTAGCTCCATGGCAGCACTGCCGGGAAGGTGACCTTCTGGAGCAGAGGGCTTTTGGCTCAGGAATGCTACATCTGGGCGAGCTGCGCCATGAATGTGACACACGGGGCCTGGCTGTCGTGGGGGTGGTGCAGAAGCCCTCAGGGCTGTGTCTAGAGAAGGGTGGGGAGACAGCTGTGTGTCGGCCATGTGGTGCCATGTCCCCCTCTGTGGGGGTCCGGCCTCCAGCCCCACCCTCCACAGCATGCCTGGCTGGGACCCTCCGGGGCTCTGGAGTGAGGCACTGTACCTGCAGGACATCATTAAATCCACTAATAGCAGCCCTATACTTACCACGTTTTACAGGCTAGGGGGACTGAGGCTCAGAGTAGCCAGGCAGCTTTCCCAGAGACACACAGCGGCAGACCTGGCTTTGATCCAGCTTAGCCCACCCCCAAATTCCACACTTTTGAAATAGTTATGGAGACGTTGGGGTACATCTAGAATAGATTCCTGTCCGTGCTTGTGGGTTAGAACTTGTAGCATGTGTCAGGGGATTGCTGGAGACTTGAAGCCCTCGTCTATCTGGGACAGAAGGATCCTCCCAGCACTGAGGGCTTAGTGGGCATCTGGGAAGAGTGGGGTGTCAAGCTATTGGTGTCCTGGGGACCTGGCTCTGTGGGACAGTTTGAACGGAGCTGTTTCAATCACATTGCCTCTTCCTGTGTGTCAGAGTGTCTATCCCCCAGAATGGCCACGGTACTCTTTCCAGTTCCACAGATGCTTCTAGAAGCCTTGTCACTCCCCCCCAGGGAGGAGGCAGAGTCCATTTTTGCTCCCCTTGAAACTCTGTCAAGGACTAGACCATGGGGGACAGATGCAATGTGGCCTCCAACACCGGTTCTTTTTTTTTTTTTTTTTTTTAAAGATCTTATTTATTTATTTGACAGAGAGAGATCACAGTAGACAGAGAGGCAGGCAGAGAGAGAGGAGGAAGCAGGCTCCCGCCGAGCAGAGAGCCCGATGCGAGACTCGATCCCAGGACCCTGAGATCACGACCTGAGCCGAAGGCAGCGGTTTAACCCACTGAGCCACCAAGGTGCCCCATCCAACACCGGTTCTAAAAGGCAACAGAGCTGCCACCTGGCTCTTTCTCTGTTGGGCTGCTGTGGAGTGAGGAAGCCCAGCCCATGGGGACAGGCCTCATATCGGTGTTCTGCTGGACAGCTCCCATGCAGGTCCTGCCCTCCGCCTCTAAGCTGCCCCAGCAGACACATAACGGGGCACATACAAGCCATCTCTGCTGAGCCCTGCCCAGTTTTGCAGACTGGTGAGCAAAACCGACCAGGTGATGGTGTTTAAGTTACTACCTTTTGGAGCGGCTATGGGGCCACAGTAACTGGAGCCTTCTGGGTTCACTGCTTTCCAGGACAGCCTGTCCTGTTCACATGCAGGGCTGCCCATCAAGGTCCACCAGGCCTGGGCCTAGCTCCTGGCTGCGTCAGCCCCAGGTGTCCACTTGTATGAATGGCCTTTTCCCCGGGGTGGGGGGGCCGTGGTGGTCCTCTTCTCTTTCCCCCACAAAGGCACAGTATGGGCTAGCTGCCTCCCCGCCCCTAGATCCTAAGTTCTTGGAACATTTTTCTTCACATCGAATAAAACTTGCATGTTTATCTTTCTGCCCATTTGCTCTAATTCTATTATCTGGGTCCCTGCAGAGTTCATCTCGTTTCAGTTGATGTTTGGATGGTTGAAGACAGCACACCCCCCCACCCTGTTCCATTGGTCTGCCTGAACCTCATAGTTCCTAGGGCCCTTCCTCCTAGAGAGAAAAGTTCCTAGACTCTTCACTCTCCTGGCTGTCTTTATCCTTTAGGAGGTCTCGGTGGCAGTCCGGCTCCACACACTGGCCACCTTGCCCCAGGTAGGGTCTGGCCTGTGGCGGACCTGTGCTGGGCAGGGTCAGCGGTGCTGTGTCCCCAGGTCAATTTAATCCGGGGTGGACCATGGGCTCCAGGCCTCTGGACAGGAACTCCTTGCTGCGAAGGGGACACAGACCCACTGCTGGGCCCCTAAAGGCCAGGCCTGCATTTGCCTAGAGGCTATGACTCTGCCTCCATTCAAAACATTGTCTTCGGGACGCCTGGGTGTCTCAGTTGGTTAGACGACTGCCTTCGGCTCAGGTCATGATCCTGGAGTCCCGGGATCGAGTCCTGCATCGGACTCCCAGCTCCATGGGGAGTCTGCTTCTCTCTCTGACCTTCTCCTTATTCATGCTCTCTCTCACTATCTCTCTCTCAAATAAATAAATAAAATCTTTAAAAAAAACAAAACAAAACATTGTCTTCATTGCCAGAGGCCCCGTCCCCCTGAAGCGGTTACTCCCCACCTCTTGCTCCCTTGGCCACCCGCATCTGCTTTCTGTCTCCGTGGATTTGCCTTTTCTGAATACTTCGTATTAATGCAGTGTTAAATAGGGGACCCTTTGTGCCTGGCTTCCGTCACTTGCACACATGTTCCAAGGTTCATCCACGTTGTAGCATCTCACTCTACCCCTGGTCCAATCCCACATGCTGGGCCCAGTCAGTGGGAGGTCCTGCCTGTCTCCCTTCTGCCCTGGGTGATCTTAGAACTGTTTGGATCCTGGACACTGTGGGCCAGTAAACATGGAACACTGTCAGGAGGATCAGGTCCAAATCCATCCATGGTGAGAAAGATGTGTGGGGAGTGATTTTCTTCTTCTCAGATTCTCTCTTGCTTCTTCTTCCTCTTCACTCTGGACTCATCCCTTCACTGTTTCTTGAACTCCTTGGTCCTGTAGCCACCACAGGACCTTTGCATATACTCCTCTCATCTTCTCCCAGATACCTATCTACACACTGCTGCTCTTGTGTCTCTGTGTACCTTTACTCAGATGTCACCTTCTTTCCCACTTATCTTAAATTCCCATACTTTATCCTGTCCTTTCCCGCCTTTACTCCTAAGCCTTAACTGTTAGGTGATATGCATGTGTTTTGGCTTTTTTTTTTTTTTAATATTTTTTTTTCCTTCCTGTCTGTCCATCCAACAAGAATGGAACCTTCTGGAAGGTGGGGATTTTGTGTGTTTGGTTCCCTGCTATATATCCAGAGCCTGGCCCACAGCAAGTGCTCCTTAAAGAACAGTTGAACAAGTGAATGAATGTTCTGTGTCACACCCAGAGGACCTGAAGCCTTGTGTGTGTAGGGGTGCTGTCTCCTGGCCGTGGTGTAAAGTGGAGACTGGACCGGAATGTACAGCTGCCCCTGCTAACCCCGGTATCGCTGGCTTCCATGCAGGGGTGGCCCGACAGGTAGACAGGTGTCCTACTTCAACCCAGTGTTTGCCCAGTACAGAACGTGCCACATGACATACCCAAATGTCACCTAAAGTTCAGGCCATCAGGTCACTCTGGGTTTCTCTGTGGACAACTGGTTGGCGTGGACCCGCTGACCCGAGACCTCTCCGGATATTGGGGTCCTCGGATCAGAGAAAGCAGACAATGGGCCAGGGCCTGGGCAATTTTTCTGAGTTCCGGTAGCTGACATGGGTAATGAACAGTATTCAGTAGGCGCAAAGGGGTCCTGTAATCCTGGAGTTCTCGGAACCTAGTAATCCCCTGTTTTGCTCTGGATATGAATGACCTAGAAAAGAGCACCAGTCCTGACCTGGCAAAGCATACTGTATCCGTTACGTATCATCAGGCTGTCCCACGCGTGTGTCTGGATGTGTCCGTGTGTGTTGAGGAGACGGGCATCAGAAGGGCAGAGCTGGATTCTGCCTCTGCCACACTCCAGTCCCTGGTGTGTATGGTGCTTTAGTGACTGAGCCACAGCGTGGGCTGCATGGCTCTCCTCCATCTTCCGTGGGGCATATGCATTGAGAGGGGGCCGCACCAAACTCGGAGCGGGGAGGTCTCGGTGCGGGCGTCGACGTGCAATCCTCTCTGACCTCGAGCAGGTTACTTTGCCTTCCCGGTTCCTCATTTCCCTTCTCAATAAGCTGGGAATCCCTGTGCCTTCTTGCCCACCTGCTGCCCATGGTTTGAGGTCATTTATGAGAAAAGAGTTCTATACGTTCTGAAAGGAAGGCACACGAATGCCAGGAGCTATTACCAGCATTATCTGTGTCAGCCCTTTGTCGTCAGAAAAGGAGGCCAGAGGCGGGTGTGTAATTACAGCAAGGTCTGGTGAAAGAAGCTTCAGGGGCTTGTAGTTTTTGTTCAATTCTATGAGTTAACACTTTGCAAAAGTAGCCAAATCCCGTTAAGGCCTGTGCTTGTAATTCCAGAAGCTGCCACTGGGTGACGCCTGATCCGTGGCCTGGGTGTCGAGGTCTCCCTGGAGAACCTGTCTGGCCCCCTTTGACTAAAATACAGTTACTTACTGACCTAAGCACGTATCTATCAAGACAAAGAGTTTCGGTGCCCCTCCTACACGGTCTTGCCAGATCAGTGGGTGGTGTTCATTCTGCCCAGAGACCAGGTCTTAGCCTCCTCCTCTCTGGACACTTCTGTCGATTGTAACCCAAAGCCTCCCTCTGGGGCCTGAAGTTGGCCCCGCCCACTCACATCTCACAGCGGCACTGGAGAGATTCTCCGGCTGGCAGTGAACCGGGGAGAGGCCTGCTTGGCTGGGGTGCAGACTTCATTAGCTCTTGAGCCATTCTTCTGTCAATCCGGCCTTCTCTGCTCCTCCCCCAGCCTTGCATTTAAGGGTGGGGAGAATCTGATTTTCTTCCCCCCAGGGGCCCATTCTTTGCGAGTCACTTTAGCTTTCTTTCCTCTCTGTGATCTGGAGTGGTAAGGCGGGCAATTGTAGGAGCTGACTGACATATTTTTTCTTCCTGCAATTAAGGACTAGAGACGTTGGGATGGAAGCTAAATCATTCATTCCCGCCGGCTTTGAAACTGAGCCCCGGGTACGAATTACTTTGCATGAAATCACCCCGCCCTTTCATACAGCCGACCCAGCAATGCTCATCAGGTTGTTGGTTGTTGGAAACACACAGTTGTAGCTGTTAGGACTCAGTTCGTATAAACCCACAAAATACTTGGAACACTGCACAAGAGACAATTCAAGGTAATTGTTCCTGGGGAGGGGTCTAATGTTTGAGCTGGTCCATGTTCTTATACAAAATCTTCTGGGGCAGGGGATTCTTTAGCTGATTCAGGACCCAAAGAACCGAAGCAGAGCGAGAGAATGTCCCAACCCCATCTCGCTAACAGTCCCAGTCCTGGTGGTCCTTTCCTTGGGTTTATGGAGCTCGGGGGCACAGAGGTGAGGTGCTCAGATAGAGGTCAGGGAATGCGGTCACTTGGTAAATCGCCCAATGCTGTCAAAGCCACGTCTCCGCTGGCCCCAGCAGGAGGATTAGCTTGAGTGGTGACCGAGTGTAGGCTGGTGAAGGCGACTGGTCCCTGCGGAGGCTGGGAGCCTTTGCCGCTTCTGGTCTCTAGAACCAGGTGCTTCTGTGGTCTTCTGTCTCTCTCCCAACCCTGGCCTCCTCCAACTGCATTACCTCCCCTTCCCCAGGATCGTGGCCCTGCTCCCTGCCAGTCCCCTTTCACAATACCTTCCTCTCTTCCCTTCTTCCTACAACCTCCTTTTAAATCGCCGGGAATCCCTTCCTTTCCCCAGAGGCAAGATCTTCTTTCTCTCTCCTTCTGGCTCTTGCACTGTAGACCCTGGTGACCCGTTAGACCCCATCCTCAGTCAGCTGAAGACCGCATTTTCCTCCTTCGGGGGCAGGCCAGTGTGGACCTCCCAAACTTCTCAGCAGACAAAGATAGGTAGCAAAAGCAAAAAACAGTTGAAGCTGCATTGATAGCTCTTTGCCTTTAGCACATTTGAATAAAACAGAAGTGTTTTTTTGTTTTGCTTTAAAAGGAGGCTCCACGCCCAAGAAGGACCCCAGCACAGGGCTTGAACTCACGTCCCTGAGATCAAGACCTGAGCTGAGGATCAGAAGTGGGATGCTTACCCAACTGAGCCACCCAGGCACCCCTACATAGAACAGAGGTTTTAAATGAAGATACACCAGCTCTGCCTTCTATTCCAACCCCAGTGAGCAGCTTTCTGGAATAAGTGAGCAGGGCCATTAGGGTTTTGCACACACTGCTCCCTCTGCCTGGAGCACACCCCTCTTCACCGTCCCTTCACTTCTCTGACCCCTGTGTTCATACAGGGCTCCCCCTCTTCATCCTACAAAAGCATAGTTCTTTGGCCAAGTTATTTGTTAGCCCGTGTCCGACTAGTTGTTGCAGTAATGGCCACCACCTTATCCACACCTCTCCGCCCAGCTCAGGCATGTGACATGCTGTGACCAGTGGGAGAGTAACAGATGAGATACAAGCCGAGATGCAAAGGAAAACTCTTGCACTTTGGTGTTTGGCCTCACTTGCTGTTCTTGGAATCCAGCAACACTATATAACAAGCTTGGGCTAGCCTGCCCGACGATGAGAGACTCAGGCCCCCGTTGTCCCTCTTGTCCTGGTCAGCAGCTGGGCAGTCACCCGTGAACATGGAAACAAGACCATCTTAGATCACTCGGGGGCAGGTGTTGTGCCTGCTAACTACAGATGCGTGAGCAAGCACAGTAGGGATTCCTCGTGCCATCCCAGATCAGAGGAACTTCCCAGCCAACACACAGAATCAGGAGCTATCTAAATGGTCTTTGTTTTAAGCCACTCACCTTGGGGTTTTGTTACACAGCTGAGGCTAACTGATGGAATCAACAGAAAGAAAAACAGCTGGGGCGTCTGGGTAGCTCAGTCAGTTAAGTAATGACCTCTGCCTTCGGCTCTGGTCATGATCGCAAGGTCCTGGGACTGAGCCCTGCATTGGGGTCCTTGCTCTGCTGGGAGCCTACTTCTTCCTCTCCCTCTTCCTGCTGCTCTCCCTGCTTGGGTTCTCTCTCTCTCTCTCTCTCTATTTCTGCCAAATAAATAAACAAAATCTTTAAAAAGGAAAGAAAGACAGCTGGTTCACTAAAGATATGCGAAATTGGGATTTATGCAGTTACTGGGAAAAAGAGTGCTAGCATCAAAGTGTAAGTCTGATTAATATCCAACAGGACGATAAAAAGTAACCTTTGGAGTTATCTTCTGTTAAAGGCTCAGAGGATGATAATGTTTAAGAGATGAAAGAGAAAGTTTCCCTTCCAACAGTGTCAGGGAGTTAGACACTGCGCTGGATTGCCCAATACAAAATGCAACAACTGTTTAAAGAAAAAACTGCAAAATCACCAAGGCTGTCAAGTTTACATTAGGTTTCCCATGGTTAAAAGCATCAACTTTCTCAGGCCATTGTCATAATTCCAAAGGTCATAGCATATCTTCAGATATCAGCATGGCAAAAATCAAGGATAAGTGGATTTTTTTTTTTTTTAGGAAGTTAAAGTTTCTGGGAAATAGCCAAGGTTTTATGACGTAGGGGCCCAGGGCCAGGCACAGTGATCCTGTCATTTTTGCTTTAGCACCATGGTTTTCCGTAGCTATGGTATAAACTTAATCATGCTAGAATTGAAGAGCATCAGGGTCCGTTTTTATTTCTGTGCTTATTTACTAGACAGAAAAAAAAATCATCTCTCTTTTCAGTCTTATACCTGTTGACTCCTAATTTTATGGCTAGGCTCTAATGACGAATTTGTCCAACAAAGATACATTTCCCAAGAGGGTCACATGACCCTTCAGAGGGTTTTACAGAAAACCCTCCAGCATGGCATTAAATGGTCATGCAGTCATCTTTTTGTCATAATTCCATGTCATGAGTAATATTTCCCAGCAGCTATCTCCCAGACTCATGTTACAGCTCCTGCACCCACTTATCATGGTCCGATGTCCCTGGGGGTGGGGACGTGTGTCATTCACCTTTGGGTTCCCCACGGGGAGCTCATGCCTTGTGCAGTCATTTGTGGAGTGCACGGATCATCCAATTGTTTCCTCGTAGAACCAAGGGCAGTGGCTCCCGTACTTGGTAGCACAAGGTTTCCAGAGCTGCTTTGCTAATGAGCAGCCTCCCAGATGATTCCCGTAGAGCGATGTGTTGGAGCTGCCTGAGCCCGGCTTGTGGGAGCCAACTGTGCACCACCTCTCAACTCTGGTTCAGGGACATCACATTGGTGTTTGGTATGGGGCTTGGTGGGTCCGTTTATACCGCAGAAACCAGCAAATGCCACAAATGAGGGTTTTGTTTTGCTTTACGAGAGCTGGTTTGCCCACACGCCACAGAGTCTTCTCATTTCTGGTCCAACGACTAATATTGGAGAGTTGTTGACCTAGAGGGGGATCAGCAAAGGACAGCCTGTGGGCAAGTCCAACCTGTTGCCTGGCTTTGTATTGCCCATAGGCTAGGAATGGTTTGTACATTTTTTTAAAAAAAGATTTTATTTTTTTATTTGACAGACAGAGATCACAAGTAGGCAGAGAGGAAGGCAGAGAGAGAGAAGGGGAAGCAGGCTCCCTGATGAGCAGGGAGCCCAATGCGGGGCTTGATCCCAGGACCCCGGGACCATGACCTGAGCCGAAGGCAGAGGCTTAACCCACTAAGCCACCCAGGCTCCCTGGTTTGCACATTTTTAAAGGTTCATAGAAGAAGGAGAAGAAGGTGAGGGAGGAGGGAAAGGAGTCAGAGAAATGACAGAGATCTTGCATGGCCTACAAAACCTAAAATGTTCAATATCTGGCCTTTTATGGAAAAAGTTTGCAGACCCCTGACCTAGGGAAGCTTCTTAACCCAGATTGCACATTGAAATGCTATGGGGAAGGATGCCTGGGTGGCTCAGTTGGTTAAGCGGCTGCCTTCGGCTCAGGTCATGATCCCGGCGTCCTGGGATCGAGCCCCACATGGGGCTCCTTGCTCAGCAGGGATCCTCCTTCTCCCTCTGCCTCTGCCTGCCTCTCTATCTGCCTGTGCTCGCTCTCTCTGACAAATAAATAAATAAAATCTTAAAAAAAAAAAAAGATATGCTATGGGGGGTGCTGTGAATTATGTAAGACTGATGATTGATTCACAGACCTGACCCCTGAAGCAAATAATACATTTTATGTTAATAAAATTTTAAAAAATCACCTTAGAGAGCTTCTAATACATTCTAATGCTTGGATCCCATAATGCCTGAGGTGGGGGCTGGGGCATCTGTATATTTTTACAGCTCCCTGGGGGGACTCACACTTTTCTGTCTGGGGGTCCCAAGTATCCTGGCTCCCACCCTCCCTATTCCCCCAATTTGCTTCTATCCCCCGTCTCACATGATTTCAGCCACCCTGAGTGTTCCTTCTCAGAGTGAGGGTCCCTGTAGGGTTGCCTCGGATATGAAAGGCATGTTTCACCTGGAAACAAGTGAAAAGATGGGCAGGGTGTCAAGGTGAGCAAACTGTAGACCAGGGGTAACAAGGGGTGTTGATAGCTGCTGAGTGCTCACCACCCCCCCCTCCCAGCGTCAGAGCATGGAGCATGGACCAAAGCAAGACACTGGTCTTGATTTGGTTCCATTATGTTTAGTTCCATTATGATCAGAGAACATACACTGTATGGTTTCAGCTCATTTGAATTTGTTAAGATTTGTTTTATGACCCAGCATAGGGTCTGTCTTCGTGAGTGTTCCACGAGCACTTGAAAAGAATGTCTGTTCTGCCATTGTGGGGTGGGGCACGCTATCAATGTTAATTAGATTCCGTTGGTTTATGGTTGTTCCATTCTACCAGTTCTGAGCTGACAGAAAGTTTCAATTTTATGGTTGACGCCTTGCCGAATTTCTCCCTACTCGTTCTTTTAATTACTGAGAGAGGAGGTGAAGTCTCCTAACAAATTCTGAATGTACTCTCTTTCTCCTTTCCATTCTGTAAGTTATTGCTTTGTATATTTTGAAGCTCTGTTATTAGGTACATATATATTTATGATTGCTCTGCCTTCTGGTGAATTGACCCTTAAATAATTATGTAACATCTCTCTTCATCCCTGGTGAAATTCTTTGCTCTGAAGTCTGATTGTTTTAATTTAATATAACTTTATAATATATATATATAGCCACTGCAGCTTTTGGGAGGGAAGGTTTGCATGTGGTATCTTTTCCCATCCATTTACTTTTAACATACCAGTATCATATTCAAAGTGAGTTTCTTGTGGATAACACATAATTAGATAATTAAAGACAAATCTATTGGTACAATACCTTTTTGTTTATATATTGGGCTTAGGTCTACCATTTGATTATATGTTTTCCCTATCTCTTTTAAAAATTTGTTCCCTGAAAAAAAAAAATTGTTCCCTGGTTTCCACTTTCCTGACTTCTTCAAATGCCACTTCAATTTTTCTTTTGTGTTTTTGACTCGATCTTTTTTTTTTAAGTTGTATTTCAAATGGTTGCTATAGGGATTACAATGGAGATACCGGGTTTCCCTGCTCTCAGCATACATAGAACCAGTATTGCGCTGCTTCTCATAGAATGTGAAGACCTTCTCACAACGTAGATGCCTCTGCCCTTCCCCTTATGTCGTAGTTACTGTACATCTTACACATGAAACTTGCCATCAGGAACTTAATGTAATTTTGGAATTAATTTTGGTTACTTAGCTCTGCCCATTTGTTGTCACACCACTCTGAAACCTGACCAAATGTAAGGCTATAAACGACATATGGAATGCAGTGAACATGTTTTTTAAATACAGGAAAAACATTTCTAGGACAGATTTTTATAGATATACACAAAGCGGCTGTTGGCAGGAGAATGCTACCATTCTGCAGCTGGTTTTGAACACCTACAGGCAGAAATGGGGGAAGCTTAGAGAGGCAGGGAAGATGTTGCTTCAGCTGAAATGTAGGTCACAAGAGTGAGGAAATTAAATATCCAGGCGAGATGGGGAGATGAAGAAACAGGATGGGCTGAGGAGGAAAGATTGTTCAAGAGCCACAGACCTCTTAATTTTTCTGTTGGAGCAGAAAGACTTGGATGCTTGGGGTTGAATCCCAGCTCAGTTACTCAGAAGCCATTTGGCCCTGCGTGAGTTACCTCTTCTCTTCCAGCTGTAATTTCTCCATAAGACAGCTGTTAGGTGATAGGAGTTTATGTGCATAAGGGAACCTGCCAGTGGCACATATGAGGTACTTCATAAATGGTGGTGGTTCTTACTGCCACTCAGGCCTCTTTTTGTATAGTCTGTGCTCCCACAGACATGCAAAAGCAGCCTGGTTTATTAAAAAAAAAAAGATTGACCTGAGGTTTACCCTCAGAAGCCCTCAGAAACTTTCCCTTACTGATGGTTCTCAGTCCTGGCTGCACATTAAAGTCACCCGGGTTCCTTAAAATATGTTCAGGCCCCTCCCTTGGGGGTTCTGATTCCATTGATTCAAGAGTGAGAGATGATAGATAAGAAGATAGGTGGGTGGATGGACATGTGGATGGACAGATACATAAAACGTCAGTAAGATAGCTAGATGGATGGATGGATGGATGGATGGATGGATGGATTGGATAGATAGGTAGATGGATAGGTAGATGATAAATAGATGTAGATGGGTAAGATAGGTAGATAGGTAGATAGGTGGATAGAAGGGTAGACATTTAGACAGAATGAGTGGATCATTGAGAATTATTCAAATAAGAACTTTTTGATTAGGGGAGGTGCAAAAGTATAAAAGTAGGTGTCTAGTAACTAAGACATTGCTCTTCCCAGGTATCCTTGAGTGTGGTCTGTACTTCCCTAGCTGTGCTGGAGAAGCTTCCCCACACATCTTTTTATGGAGGTAATTTTCGAACATACATAAAATAGAGACAATTGTAGAATGAAGCTCTGTCATCCAGCTCCAACAACTGCCAACATTTCATCAATCTTGTTTCATGTATCCTGTCCCCCTCCAGCCCCTTTTTTTTTGTGCTGGATCATTTTTAAACAAATCTTAAATATCATGTTATAAATGATATTTACATTTACATTATATTTCATGCAAATATCATTTACATGGTAAATGTGGTAAATTTCCCAGACCCTTCTCAAATCACCCAAGCTGGATGTGGGTAGGTGTCTGAGCCATTTGACCTTTTTGCACGGAGGATGAGGAGCGTGCCAAGAGCATAGACAGACCCAGGTGCTCAGCTGTATGATGGAAGACCCAAGGAGAAGGACGTGGGACAAAGTGATGGGCGTCATGCATGCCCAGATGTGCAGGAAGGCATCACATTCAGTTGGCAACATCGGCTATGGAGTCTGGAATTGGGAGTAAAATAGGGAGGTAATCCCTTAATCCCTACGCTAAATTTTGAAATCTGTCTCTCCCTGTCCAGCTCCTCCCTCCCACCTCCCTCCAGGGATCTGCTTTCTGTTACTATAGCATAGCCTCCACTTCTTGAGTTTTATAGAGAGAGAATGATACAATGTGTACTGTGTGCTCTTTTACACCTGAGTTCTCTCACTCAGCAGTATTATTCAGAGCTGTCTCCTCTTTGTTGCCTGTATCAATAATTCATTCTGTTTTATTGCTGAGTATGTATGGACACACAGCAATTTGTGTATCTATTCACCTGTTGAAGTGTTGATGGATATTTGAGTTGTTTCCAATTTTTGGCCATTGTAAATAAAGCTGCTACAAACATCTGTGTGCCAGTCTTTGTCTGGATGTATACTTTGTTTTCTCTTGGGTAAACAGCCAGGGCTGGAACGGCTCAATCATCCAATCATTAGGGAGGTGTTTGTTCAAGGTAAGAAGGTGCTGAGCTCTTGCCCAGAGTGACTGTACCATTTTATTTTACATTCCCATCAGCAATGCAGGAGAACACCAGTGAGTTCACATCCTTGCCAACACATGGCAAATCAGTATTTTGCGTTTTAGTTATCCTAAAACATGTATAAGGATATTTCGTTGTGGGTTTGATTTACCTATTAATGGGTAAATAATATTGAGCATCTTTTCACATGCTTTTTTGCCTTCCTCTTCGCTGAAGTGTCTTTTGCCCATTTTGTATTGTTCGCTTGCTTCTTGTTAAGTTTGGAGAGTATTTTATAATTTTATTTTTTAGAGATTTTATTTGTTTATTTGAGAGAGAGAAAGTATGAAACAGGGGAGGAATAGGAGAGGGACATACAGACTCCACGTTGAGGACAGAGCCCGATGCAGGGCTTGATCTTACAACACCAAGATCATGATCTGAGCCGAAATCAAGAGTCAGATGCTTACTGACTGGGCCACCCATACACTCCTGAGAATATTTTATTTATTTTAGATACAGGTCCTTTATGTGATATGTTATTTGGAAAGTTTTCTAATTCTCTTAACAGTGTCTTTTGCAGAACACACATTTTTTTTATTAATTTTTTATTTTTTATAAACATATATTTTTATCCCCAGGGGTACAGGTCTGTGAATCACCAGGTTTACACACTTCACAGCACTCACCAAATCACATACCCTCCCCAATGTCCATAATCCCACCCCCTTCTCCCAAACCCCCTGCCCCCGGCAACCCTCAGTTTGTTGTGAGATTAAGAGTCACTTATGGTTTGTCTCCCTCCCAATCCCATCTTGTTTCATTTATTCTTCTACCCACTTAAGCCTCCATGTTGCATCACCACTTCCTCATATCAGGGAGATCATATGATAGTTGTCTTTCTCTGCTTGACTTATTTCGCTAAGCATGATACGCTCTAGTTCCATCCATGTTGTTGCAAATGGCAAGATTTCATTTCTTTTGATGGCTGCATAGTATTCCATTGTGTATATATACCACATCTTCTTGATCCATTCATCTGTTGATGGACATCTAGGTTCTTTCCATAGTTTGGCTATTGTGGACATTGCTGCTATAAACATTCGGGTGCATGTGTCCCTTTGGATCACTACATTTGTATCTTTAGGGTAAATACCCAATAGTGCAATTGCTGGGTCATAGGGCAGTTCTATTTTCAACATTTTGAGGAACCTCCATGCTGTTTTCCAGAGTGGCTGCACCAGCTTGCATTCCCACCAACAGTGTAGGAGGGTTCCCCTTTCTCCGCATCCTCGCCAGCATCTGTCATTTCCTGACTTGTTGATTTTAGCCATTGCAGAACACACATTTTTAAGAAGTCAAATTCCTTAGTTTTTTTTTCTTTTGATATTTCTGACAACTTGCAACTTTTTGTCTCCCCCAAGTTCACAAAGATTTTCTCCTTTTTTAAAAAATTTATGTATTTATTTATTTATTTATTTTCCATTTTTTAAATTTATTTTTTATTTATTTTCAGCATAACAGTATTCATTATTTTTGTACCACACCCAGTGCTCCATGCAATCCATGCCCTCTCTAATACCCACTACCTGGTACCCCAACCTCCCACCCCCTGCCCCTTCAAAACCCTCAGATTGTTTTTCAGAGCCCATAGTCTTTCATGATTCACCTCCCCTTCCAATTTCCCCCAACTCCCTTCTCCTCTCTATCTCCCCATGTCCTTCATGCTATTTGTTATGCTCCACAAATAAGTGAAACCATATGATAATTGACTCTCTCTGCTTGACTTATTTCACTCAGCATAATCTCTTCCAGTCCCGTCCATGTTGCTACAAAAGTTGGGTATTCGTCCTTTCTGATGGAGGCATAATACTCCATAGTGTATATGGACCACATCTTCCTTATCCATTCGTCTGTTGAAGGGCATCTTGGTTCTTTCCACAGTTTGGCAACCGTGGCCATTGCTGCTATAAACATTGGGGTACAGATGGCCCTTCTTTTCACTACATCTGTATCTTTGGGGTAAATACCCAGTAGTGCAATTGCAGGGTCATAGGGAAGTTCTATTTTTTATTTCTTGAGGAATCTCCACACTGTTCTCCAAAGAGGCTGCACCAACTTGCATTCCCACCAACAGTGGAAGAGGGTTCCCCTTTCTCCACATCCCCTCCAACATATCTTGTTTCCTGCCTTGCTAATTTTGGCCATGCTAACTGGTGTAAGATGATATCTCAATGTGGTTTTAATTTGAATCTCCCTGATGGGTAGTGATGATGAACATTTTTTCATGTGTCTGATAGCCATTTGTATGTCTTCATTGGAGAAGTGTTTGTTCATATCTTCTGCCCATTTTCTGATATGATTGTCTGTTTTGTGTGTGTTGAGTTTGAGGAGTTTTCTATAGATCCTGGATATCAACCTTTTGTCTGTACTGTCATTTGCAAATATCTTCTCCCATTCCATGGGTTGCCTCTTTGTTTTCTTGACTGTTTCCTTGGCTGTGCAGAAGCTTTTGATTTTGATGAAGTCCCAAAAGTTCATTTTCGCTTTTGTTTCCTTTGCCTTTGGAGACATATCTTGAAAGAAGTTGCTGTGGCTGATATCAAAGAGATTACTGTCTATGTTCTCCTCTAGCATTCTGATGGATTCCTGTCTCACATTGAGGTCTTTTATCCATTTTGAGTTTATCTTTGTGTACGGTGTAAGAGAATGGTCCAGTTTCATTCTTCTACATATAGCTGCCCAGTTTTCCCAGCACCATTTATTGAAGAGACTGTCTTTTTACCACTGTATATTTTTTCCTGTTTTGTCGAAGATTATTTGACCATAGAGTTGAGGGTCCATATCTGGGCTCTCTACTCTGTTCCACTGGTCTATGTGTCTGTTTTTATACCAGTACCATGCTTTCTTGGTGATCACAGCTTTGTAGTAAAGCTTGAAATCAGGTAATGTGATGCCCCCCGTTTATTTTTGTTTTTCAACATTTCCTTAGCGATTCGGGGTTCATCCCTGGGCTACAAGGATGGTTCAACATTCGCAAATCAATCAATGTGATACAACAAATTAATAAGAGAAGAGAGAAGAACCACATGGTCCTCTGAATTGATGCAGAAAAAGCATTTGACAAAATCCAGCATCCGTTCCTTATTAAAACGTTTCAAAGTATAGGGATAGAGGGAACATTCCTGAACTTCATCAAATCTATCTATGAAAGACCCACAGCAAATATCATCCTCAATGGGAAAAAGCTTGCAGCCTTCCCGTTGAGATCAGGAACAAGACAAGGATGCCCACTCTCACCACTCTTGTTCAACATAGTATTAGAAGTCCTAGCAACAGCAATCAGACAACAAAGAGAAATAAAAGGTATCCAAATTGGTAATGAAGAAGTCAAACTCTCTCTTTTTGCAGATGACATGATTCTTTATATGGAAAACCCAAAAGACTCCACCCCCAAACTACTAGAACTCATACAACAATTCAGCAACATAGCAGGATACAAAGTCAATGTACAGAAATCAGTGGCTTTCTTATACACTAATAATGAAAATACAGAAAGGGAAATTAGAGAATCGATTCCATTTACTATGGCACCAAGAACCTTAAGATACCTGGGAATAAACCTAACCAAAGAGTTAAAGGATCTGTACTCGAGGAACTACAGAACACTCATAAAAGAAATTGAAGAAGACACAAAAAGATGGAATACCATTCCATGCTCTTGGATCGGAAGAATAAACATTGTTAAAATGTCTATACTGCCTAGAGCAATCTATACTTTTAATGCTATTCCGATCAAACTTCCACTGGTATTCTTCCAAAAATTTGTGTGGAATCAGAAGAGACCTCGAATCGCTAAGGAAATGTTGAAAAACAAAAATAAAACAGGGGGCATCACGTTACCTGATTTCAAGCTTTTTTTTTTTTTTTTTTTTTTTTTTTTTTTAAGAAGTCTTCTTGTTTTTGGTATCCCATTTATGTCTGTGATCTATTTTGAGTAATTCTTTGTATAAAGTGCTAGATATGGAACATTTTTTGCATGTGACTCTCTGGTTATTCCAACATGACTTGTTGAAATGATGAGACTTTCCTGACTGAACTGTCTTTGTGCCTTTAAAAATAATAATAATAATTATGATAAATAAATAAAATTTAAAACATTTAAAAATTGTTGGACCTATTTTTGGACTCTATACTGTTATGTCGATCAAATTATCTTATTTGATGCCAACAGCATATGACCTTGATTATTCTAGCTTTGTAACAGGTCATGAAATCAGGTAATGCTAATAAGTCCTTTCCATTTCCATGTGAATACTAAAATGAATTTGTCCATTAAAAGAATAGTGTGTTGGGATTTTTTCTAGGGTTGTTTAACTCTATAGGTCAATTTGGGGGAAACTGACATCTTAAGAATAATAGATCTTGGGGCGCCTGGGTGGCTCAGTGGGTTAAAGCCTCTGCCTTCGGCTCAGGTCATGATCCCAGCGTCCTGGGATCGAGCCCCACATCGGGCTCTCTGCTCGGCGGGGAGCCTGCTTCCTCCTCTCTCTCTGCTTACTTGTAATCTCTGTCTGTCAAATAAATAAATAAAATAATAATAAAAAAAAGAATAATAGATCTTTGACCCGTGGATAAGGTGTATCTTTCCATTTACTTAGGCTTTCTCTAATTTCTCTCAGCAGTGTTTTATAGTTTTCAATGTGGAGAAATGTTCTCTCTCTGAAGGTTTTTAATTACATATTCAATTTCTTTAATAGATATATGGCTATTGATTTTTTCATTGAGTATGCATTTATAGTTTGTGTCTTTCAGGAAATTTGTCCATTTCATTCTGTCTATCCAACTTACTGGCATAAAGTTGTTTATATTATTCGTTTAGTATTTTTAAAATATCCATAAAATCTAATCATGTCACTCTCCTCACTTAGGACATTGATAATTGTGTCTCTTTTTTCCTGATCTGTCTGCCAAGAGGTTTATGAATTTTATTTATCAAATAAGTAGCTTTTGATTTCCTTGCTTTCTTCTCTCTCTCTCTTCTCTTTTTTAATTAACTGTACTATTTCATTGATTCCTACTCTGATCTTTATGTTTTCTACCATTCGGCTTGATTTGCATTTATTTTGTTGGTTTTTTTAAAGATGGAAGTTTAGGTTGTTAATTTGAGAACTCCTTTTCTAATACAAGAATTTAAAATGATACTTTCCTTCTAAGCACTTCTTTACTTGAATCTCACACGTTTGGACATGTTATGTATAATTTTTATCCAATTCAAAATATGTTCTCATTTCTCCTTTGAATGATGAACTACTTGAAAAACTTCCCAAATATTTGGGAGATTTTTCTAGCTATCTTTCTGTAATTAGTTCCTAACTGAATTCTATTGTGGTGAGAGAATATGCTTTGTATGATTTGAATGATTTAAGATGTATTGACACTCGTTTTATGGCCCAGAATATGGTTTGTCTTGGTAAATGTTCTGGGTTCCCTTGAGAAGAAAGTATATCCCATTGCCATTGGGTGAAATGTTCCATAAATGCCAATTAAGTTAAGTTGGTTGATAGCATTGTTCAGTAAGAGGTTAAACCATGTAAAGTGCTAGCATCTGGTGAACAATTTTTTTTTAAAGATTTTATTTATTTGACAGAGATCACAAGTAGGCAGAGAGGCAGGCAGAGGCCGGGGGGGGGGGGAGGCAGGCTCCCTGCTGAGCAGAGAGCCCGACATGGGGCTCGATCCCAGGTCCCTGAGATCATGACCTGAGCAGAAGGCAGAGGTTTTAGCCCACTGAGCCACCCAAGCGCCCCTAATGTTAATTACTATCATATGTGTTATCTCATTTGAGGGTGATAAGATCCCACTTTACAGATGAAGTTCCAGCTCCCACGAGAGACTTGGTGATACCATCATTTGGCGCTGAGTCGCAGGTCTGACAGCTAATCCAAAGCTCTTTCTCCCTCAGCTGAGTCTGAAAGATGGATAGAGAGCCACCACCAAGGGGAGAGGGACCGCAGGTGAGTGTGTGTGTTTGTGTATTTGCAATAATGAGGGGAAACTTCATTTCACTTTGCGTGAGGGCCAAATCAGCTGTAAGCTTTCTACTTTGTGGGGATTCCCCAGATGGTGGTGTTTCCTATTATTCTAAGTCCTGGACTACACTCCAGATAAAAGCCCCCATTGATAGGATAGCATGTGTCGATGTCTCTTGGGTGACTCTTACCAGACCTCCAAGATTCAGGGAATTGGAAGTGTGTTTACGGTGGAGGGAGGGCAGGGCTCTGGGTTTATGATCTGGTTCCTTTGCTCCCTCCCCCCTCTCCACCCCCTCCCATCTGCTGTAGTACAGCACATTCAGAACCCCTTCAAGTGTAAAGCTATTTATAATACAGACTAGGGTCTATTTATGGATAAGGTAACTAACAAGTGTACAACCTCAGGCCATGGGGCTAGCTTGTTGGGTTCAGGCTTGAAGCACTTAAGGGCAGGTTCCAAGCAATCCTCTGCTACGCTGACCCTTTCTTGCTTTCACACTCTGATTCCATCCCAGGCCTCCTTTGAGGTCTCTTTGCAAGCTGCCTTGGTTTATGGGGAAGCAGGGCATGTTCAAACCCATTTGAAAAGCTGACCCATAAAAGGCACAGACTTTCACTGAGTCAAGGAAGCCAAGAGAAATTTAGGAATGAAGCATGGTGGCAATACTAGTATTATAGGTTTAAGGTAGAACCACGTTGATTAGCAAGTGTTGATTAGCAAGATTCTTTTCGGTTTGAATCACTTGTGGCCCAGGGCGTGGAGGGGGCTGTGATTTATAGGCGTCTGTCCATTGTCGTGGCTGAATAGTTGGCCCCTGCCAATTGGCTTAGACCAACTGTAAATGATAGGGGATGATAAATGGATTTCCCCTCGGGAGCCAGTTTCCATGGCCCCTGCAGTCCGGGTCTCCGGGCCGTGACATACCCAGCGGCATAATTACGTGACCCCGATTGATGCCTTCCATTGGGGCATGGAGGGACCAGGTTTGCCGTCACCATTGGAATCAGCCTCCCAGCACTGCGCACAGGGCGAGAGAAAGGACAGGACTGAGTGAGCAAAGCTATACCCAAGCCTTCCCAGCACGGGATCAAGAGCAACCCCTCTCTTGTCATAGGTTTCTACCTTTCCAAAGCCCCTGATGTATGTCACCCAGCATGCGTCTCAAACAGCCCTCTGGAGTGCATACTCCTGGCCCTAATAGTCCCATTCTCTAGGAGGGGCTCAGGAAGTTTCTCTGAGCTGTGCTTGAGAGAGTCCCCGTGTCCGCAGCAGCACCCTGCGTCACCAGGAGAGGAGGGAGGATGGAGGCGGCAGCAGGAGTAGTGGGTCAGGAGTCAGAAAACGTAGATCCCCTTCAAGGCTGTGTTAGTGATGGCCTGTGTGGCCTTGGGTGAATCGGTTTCACGTGCTGGGAACTGGGCTTTCTCACGTGGAAATGTGGGGCTGGGGCAAGAGAGGTACTTCCTGATCGTGAGCGCAGGTGCTAGGCATGGCTGGACCCGCCTGGCTACCTGCCCATTGAACTTGGCACAGATCCATGTGCAATAGGGCTGAGGAGCCTCTGGGGAGGGAATTGCTTCTCACCTGTGCCGCGCGACCCTCTTGGGGTCCATACCATCGTGCAGTAAACCTGCAGGTAAAATGAAACCAGTTTTATTTGAAGACTCAGGGACATTTTAAAACGTGGTGACTGAGCACAAACGTATTGTGAAGCAAAAGACAACTTTGTACAAATTTTAAAGAGCAAGAGAAGTTTTAAAGAATTCCTTGTTTAGGGCAGCGGCCCCCCACCCCCCCCCCCCCGTGGCTCCCCAGGTCTGGCACCTGGCTCCTTCTCTCCCCTGCCACATGATGCCTGGGTTGACAAGTGTCCCAGGCAACGAGGGAGCCACGCCCACCCAGGGAAGCACTAGCAAACCTTTGACATCCAGGGAGAAGGGGGTGCTTCCCTCCCTCTGCCTCCAGCCCCACTGTCCCATGAATCTGCCTCTGAGCAGGGCTCCGTAGATGGAACTGAGAGAAACCCCTTTTCTAGGACCTTGCACTGCCCTGTGGCCCAAACAGCTTGGCTTTGATCTTGCTGTGACAGAAGGGAACAGCGGCCTGCCCACCCCCACTCTGTCAGGGACCACTGTTGGCCTGGTGTCCCGTTTCATGGTGAAGAGTCAGGACCACCTCCAGTGTTTGCAGGAGGTGGAGGTCTGGTGTGGGAAGGCCAGTCATGCTGGGAAAGTCGGGGTACAGGACAGGGCAGATGAGTAGGTACCCTGCTCCCAGACCTCACCTGGTTTTGTACTGGCCTTGTTTGTGAGTCCAGCAGATGTCCTTTGGAGACCCCCAGAAAGAGGGGGTAATGCGCAGTTTGTGGAAGGGACAAAGTGGGCTGAGTATGGGGGGAGACTGGCAGGAGACTCAAAACCACTTTACTCTTCTCGTTCTACCTTTTGTCCACACAGGCACTTGAGGTCTGCAAACTCTGGCTGCATTTGTCCCTCCCCAGGTCCCTAGGGGCTCCTGGCAGTTGTAATGGAGTGTTTTTAAATGTCTCAAAACTCTAATGGAAATCATAATACATCTGTTTTCTGCTTTTTGCATGCCCAGTTGTGAATGTGTTTGATTAATAAATCATGGGGAAATGAATTAATTATTCCTTAATGATCAGTCTCCTTGGCAGACAGCAGATTTGAAGACAAGAGAGATGAGGGGGGGTGGATTTAATAATAAAGAAGGGTCTTGATGTTGAGTAGGTTGAGAAGGAACAGATCAGAGGCTCCTTGGGGTTCTTTCCAAGCCCACAGACCTTCCGGGAAAAGGCTGCCTGGTGTAGAGCTGCCAGAGACTGGGGGTTCCAGTGGTGTACGGGGAGTGATGGAGGACAGGGGTTGGGGGAAGACAGTCCCTGCCCTTTCAGGGAGTTAGTAGGTCAAGAGCAAGATTTGGTATGTGTGTGAGTCGCCCGAGGGAGACCCTGATCTTTTTTCCCGAGGCTGCTATGCCCGAGGCAGATATTCAAAAACACTGGAAAAAACCCAGGATCCAGAGGCTTCACAGAATACAGCTGTTCAGCCCAGCGGGACTCCAGTTGCGGTTTGCATCAGAGTCCCAGGGAGGACTTTTTGCAACGCAGACAAAATGGGCCCAATCCCCAGAGTTCCTGGTTCAGAAGGTCTGGGGTGAGACCCAATGTCAAAGCAGGTCTCAGGTGCTGCTGCCGCCGGGGGTCCCAGGACCCCACTTTGAGAAATGCTCTCCCCCGACTTGCTCTCTCTTCCATGGCTCTTCTTTTCTGTCACCCTTCCTCACCCCAGCCTTTCTCCCACTGTCTCACTCCCTCCAGGCCTCTCCCCTCTTCCCCTGGACTCTTCTCCTGCCTCCTCCCTCCTTTGTTCCTACACCAGCACCCCGCAGCCTCCCCCACTTGACTTTCTTCCTGAGCCATGGGGAACTTGAGTCTCTTGAAAACCAAAATGGGTGCGAGGCCAGAGGAACAACCAGTCCATCCCCCTGGCTAGTAAGGGACACTAGTCATAGGTGACTGGGGACAGGATGGGCTGACCAGGACACGAAGTTCCCCACAGCTGATAGAGCTGCCTGGGGCTGGCACAGCCTGGGGCCAGGACACTGTGTGATGGGGCAAGGTCTGCTCTCCAGTACCCATGGGAGATGGAGGAGATGGGAACAACTGGGGACAACTGGAGGGAAGCCTCCAGGTTCCCAGTTCAGCATCAGGGATCTTCCCAGTGACAGTTCTCAGACTTGAGCACAGGTGCATCAGAATCCCCCTGGGAGGGCTTGGGGAACGTGGTTGCTCTCACTCTGTAGGTCTGGAACAGGAACCCCTGGCTCGAGGCAGGTGAACTGGGATGAGGTGGTCCCCCAACCAGGGCCGGACACTTTGCTCTTCTCACAATTTCCCAGGCGATGCGGATACTACTAGTCCCAGGGCTGCACTTGGAGAATGGCTGTGTCATTGTCATCCCAGGTGGCCGTGGAGAAGTGGGCCTGGCGTCCCAGACCACGAGAGGCAATGAGCAGGGACCAGAGCTCAGACGCTGGTGGGCTCTTGTCAGGGAGGTAGATGTGCTCTTGGGAACTGGGGCCCCGAGTCTGATATGGATGGGGGCCAGGAAGGCTGGCCAGAAAGGCGGGGTCCGGATGAGAGGACGTCGGGCTGAGGCTGTGTGTGCTGAGCACGTGACCCTGGGTACGCCCTCCAGAGGGCCTCTGCCCTAGGCCTTGGGCTGGAATGGAAGCTGGTGAAGAGGAAAATGGCCGCCTAGTGGCTAGTGCTAACATGGGAGCAGTCGGCTTGGAGAAGGAGGAGCAGCAAGGAAGCAAAGACACAGAGATGCTTGTCACCTGGGTGCTTGTATTTGGGGAGCAGCCTGAGGCCCAAGGTGCATCCAAGCTGCTAAGCCTGTGGGGCTCTACTCACACAACCCAAGTCTACACCGGATGCTTCCAAGTGATAAGACATGGTCCCCAACATCACACACGGCCTCCCCTCTTCCCTGGCCCTCCCCCAACCTTGCCTCAGCTGTCTTACGACGGGTTTTTCTCAAGACCAAACAGAGGTTGCTGCAGAAGGAGCCAGCACACTTATAATCAGCATCTGTTACCAGGCTGAGGCTGTTTGTCTAAGGTTCTCGAATCATCAGGAGTCTAAAATGGACAGCTCTGCGTCTTGATTTCTACCAAGGAGAAGTGAGGCTCTCAAAGGTATATGCCCATTCGGGAGGATGTGGGATTCTCCAAAGGCCAGTGCCGCATCTCCTTTGATCCTTGTGACTAGGATGTCATTATCATTACGGCCTCACAGGTGAGGATGACCTAGAAGGTCACTCAGCCCATCGGCAGCTGAGCCAACTGAGTCCAGGTCATGGAAAAAGCCCAGCTGCCTTCAGGGGACAGACAGGAGGAGGGGCCACGGAGATGGTTCTGGAGAGCCCTGCAGGAGAACTTTTGGGAAGATGAGCCCAGCTCCAGGTGGCCCCGCCCACTAAAACTCGGCTCCTCCTGCTTCCTCCTCCCTCTCTGCCCAGCCTTGCCCTGCGGGATGGGCACTCAGAGCTCATGGCTCTGGCATCTGAGGAGACATGGAGCAGGATGGAGGCCTGGGAGGTCGGGATCACATTCCTGGGCACGCAGCACAGTCACGTCGAGGCCCCAGGCGTAATGGCTCATGACTCACGCTCACACGAGTGTGTCTCACCTCCTCCGGCCACTGCCCAGCTGGCTTGCCTGCTTGCTTGCTTGCCCTGCCCAAGGCTCAGCAGGGCTCTGGGGAAGCCAGTCAGAGGTTTACGGAGGGGGAAGAGGGCCTGACGGGCAGTCCAGACCCCTGGACGCCAGGGCTCCTGTCCCACATCAGTAACATGGGACCCTTCTTTCTATACTAATGTTCACGCCTCAAGGAAGAGGAAGGTTTCCTCACGGTGTTGGAACCGCCAAGAGGTGTCCAGTTCGGAAAAGTCAATAGTATTACACGTGCGGGTGGTCAAGAAGCCTTCTGGAGTAGGAGGGGGATCTTCCTTCTTTATGGCTTATCTGGAATGTTTGTCCATGATGTCTGTCCAGTTTCTGAGCCCAGCCTAAGCTCTGAGAGGCCGGGATGGAGGCTGAGCAGGAAACTTCCGGAAGATTCCATGGTGTCAGCATAGGCTCCGTCTTGTCTCCATCCACTGGTCTCTGTGTGGTCCTTTCAAGAAGGTGCTGTGCCCAGCATTGAGTTCCAGGACTTGCACGAAAGCAGGTTCAGCTCTTGAGACGAGGATGCTGTAAGACTGGGACTTTGAGAATTCCTAGAGACCATGTAGGTTCAGAAATACGTCGTGTCATGGTGAGGCCAGAGGCCAAATCTATTTCTATATCTAGAGAATTACCTAGCACCCCAGAACATCTGAGGCAGCTTATAGAGAACACTTAAACTTTTTTTTTTTTTAGGTTAAATATAAATAAAAAGTACAAAATTAGACCAGGGGAAATATAAGTTATCGAGGCAGGCCAAGCACTGGGGACAAGTGCAGGCACGTCTGCTTAGCCTCTGGAAGCAAGCTGAAAGGTGACCGTCACAGGTAACCAGGGCTGGGCTGCGTCTGACTGGATGCCGTCGAGCTAAGATAAACATAGGGTCCCGCTCGTGGGATCAAGAAGTGCATAACACGTGGACAGCACACAGGAGCTCACTCAGGTCCAGAAAACCACCCGGAGGAGGGCTTCCATTGACTAAAAGCTCGATAGGAGCCGCCGGTAGTGTGGCCGTGCAAACGGGCGGGGCCGCACGAATCATAAATAGTGTCCGGCCCCGAGGAGGGCAGCGGCCGGCCCACGGCTTCCCCTGTGCTTTGCTTTTGCAACTAGCATGTTGCAGTACGCCCCTTGGGCACTCCAGACCGCACCGAGAGATGGGTGAGACAGAGCCCTGCAGGGACTCGCATGGCCTGTCCCCAGAGCCGGAGAGGGAAAGCAACAATAACACACCGTGGTGCGTGCCTGCAGGAGACCCCCTTTGGACTTCCCCGACTGTTAGTCTTTAATGGGACATTGACAAGAGGAGCAGCAGGGGACGGGACTTCTCCGGGCATCGAAGCCCCCGACAAGCTTGCTTCTGTCAGAATGCCCAGGGCAAGGACTTCTCAGGCTGTCCTAGAGCAGCTGGAATGGTGCAGGGTTGGTGCAGGGGCGCTGGGCCCTTGACGGAGACCGGAACCTTCCAGAAGCCCGGCCTTCCTGCCACTCGTGGGCATCCTAGCGGGTGCTTTGGAAGCCTCTGCCTCACGGCCTCTGCTTCCTCCTGGATACGAGGAAAGGATGTGTGGCCTAGAGAGGCATCTTCCCGCTTTGATGCTCCTCCATCCAACGGGATCTGCGATGAATAAATGAGGATGGAATGGGTCAGCCCGAGATTTGAATATGGCATTTAAGACCTGTATGCGGTGCTTGGAGCCCATGGGACTTCGGTGTGAATTCTAGCCCTCTCCCTCTCTCTCTCTCTCTTTTTTAAATTTATTTGACAGAGATCACAAGTAGGCAGAGAGGCAGGCAGAGAGAGGGGGAAGCAGGCTCCCCGCAGAGCAGAGAGCCCGAAGCGGGGCTTGATCCCAGGACCCCGAGATCATGACCAGAGCCAAAGGCAGAGGCTCAACCCACCGAGCCACCCAGGCGCCCCTAGCCCTATCTCTTGATAGCGCTGTCTTTTGGGGCTAGTTGTGAACTGCTCTGAGACTCAGTTTGCTCCATCTGTGAAATGGGCCCTTGAATCCCTGAGGCGTGAGCATCGCATCAGTGATTGGCCGGTAAATTCCGAGACACTCATCCCTCTCCTCACCCTTCCCTGCAGGCAGAGCTAACAGCTGTCCCGGGGCTCCGGATGTCCACCCCCACGTCCACCTGGAGTGGACAGACTCCATCTCCTCTGACTCCTCGCCTCCACTTACCATCCTGCTCGATGTTCTGGATCCCCATCTCTGAGAGAAATCTTACTGCCGGCCAGGGAGGCCAGCACAGCCTTACTCCTGTCATATCTGCCCCAGATACACTGAAGATGGATCTGCGCTGGTCCCTTCGAACATCTCAGCCGCCACTGGTCCCATTTTGTCCCCACCATGTAGTGGCAAAAGCTCATGGCCAAGTCCAATCAACTCTCCTCAGGCCAAAGCCATCTTGACGGGTCTCAGGCATTCCACGGTCAGTGTCCTACTCTTGGCAACCTGTCATCCTTCATTCTTCCTGTCACTGGCAAGGTGTCACTCTCTTATTACTACTGGGAACTACTCTGTGGGCTTCCCAACCCGCCTTCCTTCTCCCGCTCCCCCCAAAACGGGCATGGCTCGGGGTTCTGAGTTTGGCTCCTGTGGGAAGTAACCATGGCCAGGTCAGAGGTCAGCAGGCCATTCTGTAAGATGCTGGAGAGGAAAGACTAGGTGTTGCAGGCTATATGGCCTTTGCTGGAATGACTGGGCTCTGTCGTCGCGGCACACGAGTGACTGTGCCTGGCTGTGTTGCAGGGCAGCTCAGCTTACAAAGAGGGAGAAGGGCCAGATTTGGCTGGAAGCTGGCGTGTGCCCTCCCCAACCTGGTGGAAAGTGTATGGACCATATGGGCAGGTAGACCCTGTTTCCCAATCTGCGTGCCCCCCCTGCGTGTCCATTATGTTGGACAAGTTACTTAGACTCTGTGGCCATTGATATCCTCATCTATAAGGGGGATTAATCATTGATAATAATTGATAATCAGTATCAATTGATAATAATCCTGATGCTTTCGGTGGTGCTGTTGGTGGGGGAGTGGGGTCCCGTGTGGTGCCTCCTTCAGAGAAGCTTGGGCTCCGGTCCTCCTCCTCTCCTTCTGGTCCCCACTCCCCCACGCCCTGTTTTCCTCCCCTTTCCTCTGCCGCCACAGTCTGTACAGTCCCAGCCACACTCCGTCTCCCACCCCTGCCTCCAACTCCATCCCTGATCTCCCTTCTGAGTTTAAAATCTGCACATTCCACGCCAACTGGACAGTCTGCTTCAACCCCTGCATGTGTGCAAACCTGTGCTGACCCCCGACCTCCCTCACCCCCTCCCCGGCACTCATGGCAGGGCTCTCTCAAACCTCTGACAACTCTCTCGACTGCAGGAGACCAGGAGGGACCGTCCGCTTGTGCTGTCTCTGTCTCCTCTGCTTTCCATGGCCCTCGGTTCCTGTCCCTGTCCCTGTCTCCCTACCCGCCTGCTGAGCTTCCCGAATGGTCTCCCGGCCTGCCCCACCCCCGCACCTGCTACCACAGGCAGAGCCCAACCTCGTCCCTCTGCAGTCCCTGAAGTCTCCTCCGCGATTTCCAAACATCTCAGTGCTCATCTTGCTTCCAGTGTCCGCCGGTGAACACCCCCCGGCCCAGTCGCAGGTGCCCGCCTGCTCTTTCTGGAATATTCTTTCGTCTGTTTTCTTTTGTCAGTCCTTCCCTCCCGCTCTCCCCAAGTGCCATCTCTGCCTGTCACGTTCCTTCCTGCACTTCGGGACCCAGGCCAGATGTCTGAAGCCACACACGGCCCCCTCCCCTCCCCATCAGTAGGATCTCTTCTTCCCCCACTGGGCCCTGAGAGCCCAGTGCGAGACGGCGCTTCTCTCCGGCGCACATTTTCCGTGTACTTTCCCGGAGTGTTGTGTACTTGCTTTATCGCTCCCTCTAGATTAAACGTTCCTCTAGGGATTCGAGAAATGCTGGGCCCTCCACACAGCCCCAGCACTGCATCTGCACGTGGCCTGGCTCAGCCGAGCTGGCGTGCTCACCCTGAGCTGACCTGCTAACCCCACCAGCCCCTCTGTGGGCACAGGGGATGTCTGCACGTGGGGAGAAAGTCAATGGTGAGAAACAGGTTTCACTTTCCTGGGCTGGGGGGTGTGAGCCTTCTCTGCCTTTGGGACTTTGGTCGCTGCAGAAGGGGTGAATGGGTGTGTGTTTCTGTGAGTGTGTATTTCTGGTAGGGGTGTGACAAGTGGGAGGATGTGTGTGTGTGTGTGTGTGTGTGTGTGTGCGTGCATGTGTGTGTTTGGGAGGGGGCTGTAGCCAGACACCCTCTAGTAAAAGGATCAGAGTCCTCACCTGACTTTGCCTGGAGGCTTATCTCTATCTACAAGAAAGGCCCCACAGGGGGAACAAAGAGCAAACAGATCTTGCGAAAATATAGTGACCGAGCGATAAAATCAGGTGGTGGGTTGTCTCGCTTGGTACACAAGGCACTCATTCTGAAACTCCTGGGGAGGGGCCTGACCCAAGTTCTGTACCTGACCTCGTGCCAGGGATGCTACCCACTTAGCTTGGGGAGGGGCGGGGGTGTTCTAGCAAACTCACCGTCCTGAGAATGAAGGATGAGCTTGGAAGGATAGGATCAGGCCCTGAATTAAGGGCGGGGGGGTGGTGGTCCATGCTCTTTCTTTTGACTCCGCTCCGAGAATGGGAGAACTGGCAGAGCCAGTTAAAGCTGCCCACAAATCATAGATGTGGTTGGAGATATGCCCAGGCCAAAGGTCATAAAATATAAGGGGATGGAGATGAGTCATTTTCAGAAATATAGGTGAGGATCAGAAGTCATGTTCACAGGAAGCCTTCCGTGAAAGTTCAGATGACCAAACTGCGGGAAACCCCACTATTCTGGGAGGGTATGTGTGTGTCGTGGGGTGGGTAGGGCTGCTGGATTCCTACCTGCTTGCCATCTCCCACCCCAGCTGCTGAGGGGCCCTTCCCAGAGCCTGGCTAGAACCTTCCAAGGAGACCAAATCTCCTGCTCTACAGAGAAGTAAGGTGACTTGCCCAAGGTCATCTGGAGGTGGTGGGGAGCCCCCCCACAAAAGGTGGGTAGGTCCCGGCCCACACTGATTTGTTACTCTGGGTCAGACTCAGGCATTGCAGGAGACAGAGGGACCCAGGGAGGCTGGCTCTGAGGGTCCCATTGAACATGGAGTTTGGGAACTAGAAAGATGAAAGTGACATTTGCATGACTGTATTTAACAGAGAAGACAGTGGATCTCGAGCTTCTGAAGCCCCCCTTGATCCTGGACAAAACGCTGGGTTCTGGGGGGAGCCTCCTTTCTCTCACACCTACTGAAAATTTTTAATGCCCTACCCTGTATTAAGATGTGATCATAACACTTTAAGGGTATCTGTCTTGGAGGAAAGTCTTACCCCTCTGTAAGGCGCCAACCACCTGCACCGTGAGAGAGTGTCGGTGGAGTGTCCCTTGTCTCATTTAATTGTCAGTCTTGGATTCCGTACACACATTAACCCACTTGATCTGTGCAACATCTTTACGAGGTAGGAGCTAATCTGATCATCATCTCTGAAGTAGGTGAAGTAGATGGTCATTAGTACCATCTCCATTTTACAGGTTTGGAAAGTAGGGCACGGGGATGGGAGGTAGCTCACTCCGTGATGCATAGTTAGCAAGGAACAAAGCTGGATTCAAACCAGTCTGGGTCTTGGCCCACGCTCATCGCCATTGGGCTATTGAACTTCTTTCTATTCAATGAGAAGGATATAAAGGCCAAGAAGCCTCACACGAGGGACCCCCTGTTGTTTGGGTAAGTGGCTTAGCTCCCCGAGCTTGACCTGGTCATCATCACCCTCGTGACCATCATCTTATCATCACCATCATCCGTGCCATGGCCAGAGTAGTCTTTTGGAAACATAGATCCAGAACCTTGGTAAGCTCCCACCCTTGCTTAGGTCTCTTTAATAACTTCTTACTGTTCTGTCTTCTTACTGTCCTGCCCCAGGACCTTTGCTCAAGCCATTGCCTCTTCCTGAAAGACTCCACTTTCTGGGTCAGCTTCTCAGTTGACTGTTCCCAGGAAGTGATGGTCCTCTTCTTCCTAGTCCTCACCTGATTCTTCTCGTGCCTCCATGAGTGAGACTATTTGATTACTCTCTGTGTCTCACTAGACGGGAAATCCCTTGAAGATAGAGACCTGTGCACCTTACCCTTCACCGCATCCCTAGTGCCTTGCCTGGTGCCTGATGTGCCTTTGGAATGAGCCAATAAATTAGGGGTTCCTTCTTGATTTGAGGTATAAGCCTTCACCACCAGTTTCAGGTGCACCAAGTACCAAGTACTCTCAGTGGGGACTCTGGGTCAGTTTATGCATCCTCTATTATCTGTTTGGTAAGGACACGTGACCTTTGTAAAAACCACATGGTGTGCCAAGAGCCTTCTCCTGCCATTCCCTCTTTTTTGGCCATGGCAACAACAAAGGCAGGTACTATTATCCCTGTTTTACAGATGAGAAGACTGAGGCTTGGAGCAGGTTGCAATCTGGCCAGTGTCACCCAGTGAACCAGTGGTGCCACTTGGAGCAGGACCCAGGCCCTCAGACTTCTCATCGCCTTTCCTTTCATCAGCCGGGACCAGATTTTACCCCCCACCTCCAGAAACCTCGTCAAACTGCTGCTCCGATCTCTTCATTCCAAGGGTCAGATGGAATCCCCCAGAAGAGACACGGGGATCACTACCTCCTCCTTCCAACCCAGCCATGACCTTTATCCTCTCAGCCAGTGCTGGAAAGGGAGTGCCCGGCTCTGCCAGGTTCCTGGCCACCATGGGGGAGGGGGGAGGAGATGACAATCGTCAGCCCCTGCGGGGCTCCTGTCTCAGTCTCCTGGGGAGGGCTGCTCATAATGCAGGGCTGTGGGGCCCAGATCAGCTCTATCCTGGGTGCTTCATGTCCCTGTGAAAAATCTTACAATTATCTGTGTCAACCAAGCTGGTGCATGCAGTCAACCAAGCTGCTGGCCTGGCTGGGAGGGGCAGCGGGCCGAGGGAAAGGTCCGCCATGGTCTCCTGACTTCATGGTCTTTTGACTCCTAGGCCGGCCATGGCTGGGGTGCTGAGGAGGGGGGTGGTGGCGTGCATTGTGTGCGAGGAGGGGTCAGATGGCACTGGGAGGGGATGTGGAGGCAGGTCCCCCTTTGTGGTGCACGTCCCCTCCGCAGGTACAGGGAGGAAGCAAGGGAGAAGGGCTGCTCTGGACGGTTCTCCGCCACAGCCTCGCCTGCACGACCTCCCTCCTCGCAAGGGCACAGCCAACCATCGGGGAGCTGTCCATCCTCTCCCAGGGCTCAAGTCTTCCCCCTCACTCCCGAGCTGGATTCTTGCCAACAGAGAATCAGGATGGGCTCCTTTCTCCCCACGTTCTGAGCAGAACGGGCAACTTCCCGTTCTGCCTGGCAGGACAACTCCTGGCATATTGGACGTGGAGGGGGCCGTGGAGACCCTCTTTCTAGTCTCCATAAGTTTGAAGGGCCCCCGGGGAGGGGACACCTGTGGCCAGCACAGATGCAGCCGAAACCCAGATGGACAGAACCCCCACTCCACCGGGCAGGCCTCGGGGCACTCACCTCGTCCCCGCTGGGGCGCTCCGTGTGGGAGTGGCAGCGTGTCCCCGCGCCTCCGACAGCCCAGGTACAGAGTCAGGTAGCCGTTGAGGTAGCCCGTAGAGCCCGTGTCCCTCCTCCTCTGCCACGGCCAAACTACAAGCTCAGTTTCTCAAGAGGTTCCTCGATGTTGAAGGAGTACCAGCTGATCCAGAACACGAGGCTGAAAGCCAGGATCAGCGCCCCTGTGTAGACCAAAAAGTCCCAGTAGTCGAGGGAGGCGAAGATACCCAGCAGCAGAAGGACCAGACCCACCGCGTCGAGCAGGAGGGCCAGGACAAGGAGGAAGGCACAGCGCCCGGGGTTGCATCTTGCCCATCGCCTCCCCAGGAGCATTGCCCGGGAGCTGCAGGAGGAGCCCCGCTGCACTCCCAGGGCTGATTTGCATGGGCGGGCTGTGGTTCTGCCTCCCGCTGCCCTCGCTGGCTGGCTCGTGGCTGGGTGTGAGCGAACGAGGGAGCCGTCAGGCTGTCTGGATACACAAGGAAGTCCACGTGGGTCTGCCCTTATGAGCCCTGCGGCCCTGGGGCAGGGTGTTCCTTAACTGCTTCATGACTCAGGAATGGTCGACCCAAACAGCCTGACATCGCTGGTAATGGGACTGGTCATGGCTGGGCCCACTTAGTTACGACGTGGCAGGGGAGGAGTCGGGCGCCCCCCCAAGGGATTTTCGGTGCCATCGAGGGGCGGTCTGGTGCCTTGTCCTCGGACTCCCGAGTCCTGGGCACGTCCCTGCAGGTTTCTCCATCTCCTGGGCTGGGGTGGGGTTTTCGTCCCCCTCACTGCTCTGCCCAGCTCTTCCTGGTACAGAAGGGAGGTTTTTAAGTAAAGGATAGGGAAGGGAGATTGTTGACATAAATAGGTTTTGAGATTGTGCCATGAGAATTGGTCAATGTTAGAGACTGAACAGGCAGCTGGGGCCGGTGGGGTCCTACGGATTTCTGCACTCTGAAGTCCCGGGGACCCAGTTTCCTGCACGGGGAGGCTCACCCCAGAGATTAAAGTATCTGAGAAGACAGACCCGGGGAGAAGGGGGGTTGGCGCTCTGGCCTCTGGCTGCGGAGGACTGGGCGTGGACCGACAGCCTACTTACTTCAGGCACAAGTCAAGGAAGGTCTACCTGGTTCTCTGCTCTTTTCCAGACCCTCGGCCTTGACGTCTGCCTCGTGTCTCAGGGACTCTGCTCACATCCCTGAGGGCTTATGTATAACACGGTGGTCTTGTCCCTGTGGCCACTCACAGGCTATGTCCCCAGTTCGCTGTGGGATCTTGACCTGCGCACCAAGCCTCTCTGGGACTCGGTTTCCCCACACAAGTGAGAGGAGCAGTTTCCACTCTTTCACCTTTCCGGGTAGGTGAGAATAAACAAGTGGCTCCAACTTTGTTTCCTAGTGCAAAATAGAGGCCAGAATGGGTGAGAGCATTATGTGTAATAGGTTTTACTTATTTGTTTGAGAGAGAGAGAGAGAGCATGTGAGTGGGGGGAGGGGGGAGGGAGAGGGAGAATTCTCAATCAGACTCCACGCTCAGCGCAGATCCCGATGAAGGGCTCGATCCCATGATCCTGAGATCATGACCTGAGCCAAAACCAAGAGTCGGATGCTCCATGGACTGAGTCACCCAGGTGCCCATGTGTCATAGACTTCAGGATCTGAAATACCCAGAGACTTGACTCAAGCCAAGGAGCCATTCTGGAACATCGCCAAGTGAGAAGCAGCCGAGGCCAGTCTCCCAGACAGTGTTGGCTTCCTTTCCTGGGTATATCCTCCGAAGCAGTTAGCTATCGATACAGGAGCACCTGCCAGTGCTGGAGAAGCTGACACCCCCCCCTCCCCCTCCATCCCCTGCCACCTGCTTTGATGGTGGACAGCCGTGGCCCCACAGTGGCTGTGTAGTGCTGGGGGGAGGGTGGCAGGACGTGTCCAGGCCTGACTGCCAGCGGGCTCCCCAGTGCCTTTGCAGAGTGCTGTGAACAATCTGACTGGGAAACTCGGAGTGGTTGGTCACCGCACTCCCCTCCGACGTCAGAGGACAGGTCCAAGAGAAGCTAGCCCAGCCTCACTCGGCCCGGACCCCACTCTGCATCCCAGAAAAACACGTGTTCTTTGGGTACTAGGCCTCCTTTTTATTTCTACTATTTTCACATGCACATGCACACACACACACACACACATACACGTGTGTGCACACGCTTCCAGCTGAAGAAACTCCGACACATTCACCAGCAAAAGGAACGAAATCCAAACCACTCACAACTTCGGATCCAGAGCTCCTCACCACCCACTTGGCTCTCATCCTCCAGAGCCACAAGTACCCCTTTCCTGTCTTCTGGAAACGGGCCACATTGCACACGCAGTTCTGCAGCCTGCCTTCTCTCCTTGCACCGTGTGGCCGTTCTTCCGTGGGGTGAACGTGGGCCCCGGAAGAACCCTGCTGCCCCCCAGCCCATGGTCCTTCCTGCTCCTGTTTCCCAGTGCCCCATTTCCTGCGCATGAGGCCCTCTGATGTTTACACAACTGGGATAGACGCGGGGGTGGGGGGTGGAAAGCCAGGTGAGACCAGAGCCCTGGAGTGGGACCACTGGAAAAGGGGGTGGGGACGGGAGGAGCCGGCAGGGCGTGGCTGGCCGAGGGGACACAGAGAGTGCCAGGGAGAGCCCAGGCCAGGGGCAGGTGGCGAGCAGGAACCCTCAGTTGACTGGACACGGCACAGCTTGGGAGTCTCAGTTGGAACAAGGACTCCAGCCCCTTCTTCTCCCACACAGAGCTTTCCTGACCTCTCCCCTCATCAGCGGGGAGCAGCCACTGTGGGGAATCACCTTGTGGCATTCCTGGGGCTGCTCCGACAGAGAACCCCAAACTGGGAGCTCCAGCCCCAGAAACAGTGGCCAGAAGTCTGAGATCTTGGTGAGATCAGGGTGGGTTCTTTCTGAGGGCTGGGAGGGAGACTCCATTCCTTGCCCTCCCGCTTGCTTCTGGAGGGGTTTCCTGGCAATTTCGGGAATCCCTTGCCTGGTAGGTACCTCGCCTTCCCTTTCGAGCATCACTCTCCTGTGTGCCTATCTCTGTGTCCAAATGTCCCCTTTCTGTAAGGGCCCCAATTATATAGGATGAAGGGTGCACTCTACTGCAGTTTGTCCCCCCTTCAGCTAATTGCATCTGTGACAACCCTGTTTTCAAACTAGGTCACATTCTGGGGTATTAGGGGTTAGGATGTCAACACAGGAATTCAGGCGGGACATAATTCAATCATTGACAATAGCTAATAAGCTTGTTTATTTGTTTTTGGACATCCCTTGACTTTAGCTGTAGTGTAGTTAACGACTGAGACTTGAAAACAGGGCTTTCCGAAACGGACATAATTACAAAGTTGGCACCCTATTAGCGGTGGCCCACCATGCCGCCAGGCAACCTTAAGGAAAGAGGTGGTCCTGACTGTTCCTATGTCATTGGGAGAGAAGCTGAGGAGGCCCTGCTAGGCTCTGGCTGGCTGCCCCCCCTTGTCCACTAAAGCAAGGAGCTCGTCCTCCGCAATTGGGTAACCCTGAGTGACCCCAACACACTTAGAAGCCTCAACCAAAGAGGGATTTAGATTAGACCAGTGCGACTCTGTGTCAGGCAGCTGGTGATAGGACCTGGTACAGAACCTGACACCACAAAGCTAACAGTCGAAGGGGGGAGTCATGACGAATAATAATTAAAGAATACATAAGTGCTTTAATGTCTGGAGGTGATACCGACAATGGAAAGAATTACAAGAACATGGGTTAACAATCGGCTAAGTGTTGGACTTTTGGTCTTGGCTCAGGTCACGATGTCAGCGTCTTGAGATCAAGCCCCATATGGCGCTCCATGCTCTGTGGGGAGTCTGCTTCTCTCCGTCTCCTTGGCCCCTCCCCCCAAAAATAAAATAAATAAAATCTTAACAAGAATTACAAAGATGGGGAAACGTAGGACAGCTGGCATGTGTGATGCCTTCCAAACCATGAGCACAGTGTGGAGGGCACATCTGGAAACCCAGCCCCTTGGTGCCTCTACTTCTAAGACTTCTCATGCTGCCGGGGCTGCTGCTGCCCCTGGGGCTTAGAGGGATGAGTCTTCCTGCTGCTGCCTCACAGATTGGCTTCATCTTGGCGGCTGGCATCTTGTCACTCCCATGGAAAGTCACCATCTGTCATCTGCCTGTGATGTCACCAGGATGACAGACAGTGTCTTTGTGACCTGGATTCTAAAGGACAGTCTGAGATCGAGAGACCGGGGACAGGCTAGCCAGGTGCTCAGCTGACCCAGAGTCAAAGTTCCCGGGCCCAACTCTGTGAATGACCAAGGCCCAGTCACCGGCTGAGTTGTCAGGGCTCGGATGTTGGGCGGGTGTAGCCTCACACCAGCCTGTGCTACTCACCAGCTGTGTGACCTTGGGCAAGTCACTTGCCCTCTCTGTGCCTTCATCTCCTCATTGCAAAATAATCCCTATTTCTCAGGACTATTGGAAAGATTGCATGAGTTTGTAGATGTAAAGAGCTTAGCACCAGCACACTGTAACAGGAAGTGTTACTGTTGTGGTTGTCACTGGTGTCCTTACCTTCTTTCTGCCCTGATGCATTCGTGGGGGAAACCCCAGATTGGAAGGGATCCACATCGACCCTCTTCACGAGCATCTCTTCCTTTTATCGATCTTGGCTTCGCCTGGTTGCAGCTCCCTGCCCTCCTGAGTCCCCTGACACCCACTGAGTCCAGTGTGGACATGCTGAGCCCTTTCTCCAGCTTTGATGGGCACAGAGCCAGCGGTGGTGGGTCCCTTCTTCTCATGAAATGCCCTTCCAGTCCCCAGACTCTCATCTTTATCTGCACCATTCTCAATTCTGTCGACTTCTCCTACTCCCAGAATCTGGTGTCTATCATTCATGCACCATGTCCAGGATTTGGCCACAGCTAGGGTCTGCTTCTATTATAGATTATGTTAATTTGTTAATGTGTGATTACAGCAACTTGTTGAATTTTTTGGATTCTTTTTTTTTTTAACTTCAATTCATTACTGTCAGCCTCAGTGGAAAACTGTCACTCACAACAGACAAAGGTATTCTAGAATGCATACACTGAAAACAAAACAATGTAATTAAACTAGACCAGAGATCCTCAAACATTTTAGACTTTGTGGGCCATAAGGTCTCTGTTACAACCACTCAGTTCTGCCATCGTAGCAGAAGAGCCATAAACAATATATAAATGAATGGTGGGGCTGTGTTCTAATAAAACTTTATTTACAAAACCAGGCAGTGGGCCAAACTTATCAACTCCTGCAAAACTGAGGTTGCTGAAACCGGACACCTGTACTTTTTTTGGTTAAATTAAGTCCTGAGAGTCTCATGTTTTAGAGGGGATAAATGCAGTGTTTTCTCAGGCTGGAGCCTAGGGTCAGTTTTCAGAACTATATTCCCGCTTGCCTTAGGCATGTCTGACACTACTCACAGCTCTTCATTCTTCCTCTGTTGGGCTATAAACTTGGACTTTAGAGACTTCCCCCTCGTGTACTGCCTGGGCTTCTAGAATCCATCCACCTGCTACCCACAGGCTCAGCTCTCTCCCCTGGTCTTCCTGTCTTATTCCCCAGCAGGCTGGCCTAAACCCTCATCATTCCCATCCAGAGCTCAAGAGCGCCCCCCTTCTGCCACCTCCCCCTTGCTCATGACCTTCACTCTCGGCAGGCCGATGATGTAGCTCCCTGTTTAGCAGAGAATCGTATTTCCATGCCTTTGTGTGGTACTTTTGTATACATCGGGTGGGCCCATGTCCACATTCATGATCTGCTTGTCTCAGCAGCCCTGTGCCTGCCTCAATGTTGAGAGCAGTCAGGAGAGTCACCTACATTCACCTGATAAGTAAGGAACAGCTATAGCCACAACCTGGTCCTGTCGGCTGGGATACTTGAAATCCCTCTTTCCCGTCCCGGTGCCAGCTCTCTCCCCAGCACCTGCGAGATCCAAGTTCGTTGCTTTCTTACTCCCATTCAAATTTTATAATTTATTTTTAAGAATTTCATTGTGGCAAAATATACACAGCATACATTTAGCATTTTAACTATTTTTAAAAAGATTTTTATTTATGTATTTGAGAGAGAGAGAGAGCGAGCTGGGGACAGAGGGAGAGGGACAAGCAGACTCCATGCTGAGTGTGAGCCTGATTCAAGACTCAGTCTCAAGACCCTGAGATCATGACGTGGGCTGAAACCGAGTCGGACACTTAAGCGACTAAGCCACCCAGTCACCCTGCATTTTATTTTATTTTATTTTTCTTAAGAAAAATAAAATGACAGAGAGAGACGGCGAGAGAGGGAACACAAGCAAGGGGAGTGGGAGAGGCAGAAGCCGGCTTCCCACTGGGCAGGGAGCCCAATGTGGGGCTTAATCCCAGGACCCCAGAATCATGACCTGAGCAGAAGGTAGATGCTTAACTGACTGAGCCATCCAGGTGCCCCTATTTTAACTTTTTACAATCTGGTGGCATTCGGTACTTTCATACTATTGTGCACCTCCGGAACTTTCTCATGTCCCCAGATGCAACTCTGTCCCCGTGAAACACTAACTTTCTGTTCCCCTGTGGCTTCCTCTTCCCAATTTGCTTCCTCTGAGTATGTGTTATGTGTGGGGTCAGGCCCTGTTTAACCCTCTTGGCTCTGGCTTATTTCACTCTGCATGGCATCCTGAAGTTTTGTCCATATTGTAGTGTGTGCCAGAAGCTCCTTCCTTTTGAAGACTGGACATTATGTATATATACATCACGTTTTGTTTATCCGTCCACCTGTCTTTGGATGCTTGGGTTGCCTTCACCTTTCGGCTGTTGTGAATAATGCTGCTGTGAACATGGGCGTACAAATACCCATACAATGAATCCTTGCTTTCAGTTCTTTCACGTATATACCTCAAAGTGAAGTTACTGGGTAACATGTGACTGTGTTGAACTATTTGAGGACCTGCCATTCTGCTATCGCCGGTGGCTGTACTGTCTTCCGTTCCCACCAATGGCACACAAAGACTCTGATCTCCACATCGTCTCCCTATGCTTGTTTCCGTTTTGTCTAGGTTTTGGTTTTTCGATAATAGTCATCCTAATGGCTACAAGGGGGTGTGTTCCTATTTGGCTTGCTAGTGGCTTTTATAATAGTACCTGGCACATTCATGGAGGTCACTTGTCAAGTTCTCCATCGTCCTCACTCGGCTGGGCATCCCTTCCAGCCCGGGAGCCGCTCTGCCCTCTCTTTGTAACTCACATTTGTAACTAACCCCCAGTGTTTATTGGCTAGACTCATGTCATAACACTGGGACTCGGAAAAGCTCAGTGTCTTACCAGAGTTTCTCCAGCTCTGCTATGATCCATTCCAAGTTCTCGTGTCTCTTTCCTCCCCCTCCTCCCTGTGTCTGAGGAAGCAATGCTCCCACAGCTCTCCCTTTCCAAAGCAAAATGCCTCCCTCCACAGTATCACCCAGGGAAAACGATCTCCTGCACTTCTCCCTGGTTTGTCCCCTGCATCCATTTGGTTTTGCTCTCCATTTCCACCAGCACTGAGCTCTGAGTGGATTGCTGGGCACTCAGAGATGTCAGAGCTGTGAGTCCCAAGACATCACCACCGGGATATCTGCTGGGTTTGGTGCTAGAATCATAACTTTCTGTCTCAATTCTTCTTGCCATGACTTGCCTGCCTTGGGAGCAGTCAGCTGCAAAGCCTGGGTGCTAGGGTTAAGCTGCACAGGGCTCAGCTGCCCAGGAGCCCTTCCTCTCCCAGCCACGGGCAAGCTCCGGGGTCTCTGCTTGGGTGGGTCCGTGCCCAGGTCCTACAACAACTTTGGACCTGCCCCTCCACTCATGGGCTCTGCTGAGAGCCAAGCTCAGCACTCTTGGGCTGCTGAAGAAACTTTAGGCGCAGAGTCGGCTCTAAGTGACCAAGAGAAAGATAGTGCTTGCCTTCGAGGAGCTTAAGGTGGAGAGCGGGGTGGAAGGGGGAGGGGTGTGGGGAAGCTGATGCCCATCAGTCCTGTCAATTAATGTATAAATAAGGCAGAGATCCGTGGTCCAAGGTCAAGGACCCCCTTCCTATGAGAGCGTGAGAAAGAAGACGTGGACCAAGGCTTCATTGAGGAACTGATGTTTGAGCTGAGAGCCAAAGGGTGAATAAGTGAGGGTCACTGAGGAGGGATGAAGAGGAGGTGACAACATTCCAGGAGTCTAGTGGCAGTCTAGTGGCAGGTGGCACCTGGTGGGACTGGGACAGGAGGAGGAGAGGCGGTTAAAAACCACATTAACGTCTTCCTCCCAAGAGCGTCAGGAGCTGTTGGAGAGTCCTAAGCACAAGGCAAAACGATCCATATTTTTTAAAAGGTTTTATTTATTTATTTGAGAGAGCGAGCAAGCACAGAGGGAGAGTGAGAGGGAGAAGCAGTCTCCCCACGGAGCAGGAGCCCGATGTGGGCCTCAATCCCAGGACCCTGACATCATGATGTGGGCTGAAGGCAGTCGGTCAACCCATGAAGCCCTCCAGGCGTCCATATTTTTGGAAGAGCGTTCTTGCTGCTGTGGGGAGAGCCGTATGGAGGGGACCAAGAACGGGGACCTGGCAAGCAGTAAGTGGGTTGCGGGAGACTGAGGAAGAGGTGGGGCTGGTGACAGTGGGGATGGAAACAAGTGGATCCACTTGAGACATAACCAGGGAGCGAAACCAATAGGACACGGTGGCGGATTCAATGGAGGGGGGGGAGTGCGGGAATGCGAGGGGTCATGGCTGGATACCAGATTTCTCTTTCATCAAACTGGATGCCCGTGGTGCCTCCTGAGATGGGATACACTGGAAGGGGGCCTGGCGGGGCTCAGCAATCATGATAGATGGGCTGGGAGCTCTAGCTCTGGTCAGGGACAGGGATTTGCAGGCCCACAGCAAGTTGGTGACAGAGACGCAAGTGTTGTCTTCTTGAGATAGAGCACGATAAGAGAAGAAGCCCTGGGAGGGGTCCCGAGCATCTCCCCGTTGAATGGCTGGATGGAGTAGAGTCAGCCAGCCAAGGAGACCGGAAAAGAACACTACAGAGATAGGGGGAAACCACGGCCTCATTCTATCTTGAATCCAATGGGAGAAAAAATGTCTCAGAAGAGGTTAGATTGGTCCATTGTGTTGAATGCTGTTGAAAGATCAAGTCGGCTAACGTATCTTCCCAGGGCTCAACCAGTGGGGCTGATCCGCCAAAATGGCCTTGCCTTCCCCTCTCTTCTGCAGTGCACCTGCTGGTTGTCCTCTTGAGCCCATGGCTGCTGGCACTGTAGGAACGTGGACTCCGCCTGGGCTTTGACTCTACTAAGCTTGGCCAGAGGAAGCTGGCATGGGAAGCTTTTACCTGTAGGATGCATGAGAACGAGGACCCAAATGGTGCGAAGTCTACAGCGAGAACTGAAACCCAAAGACCCTGTGAAGCCTGGCTCATGGGGGTCTGGTGCTGGCCTGGAGGGAAGGTCCCTGGGGAGCTGTGGGCTAATGCCCTAACTTGGTGGATTTGCAAAAAAACAAAAACAAAAACAAACAAAACACTCCAGTATTTATTGTAGTTAACCTAAATTTAAATGTAAATACCCAGATGTGGCTACCATATTGGAGAGCGCCATCCATTTCTTCAGAGACTTGGATATTTCCCATTTGGCAGGTCCCAACGAGCCCTCTTGAGCTCCCTGGACCTCCAAAGAGGGTGCTGTAGCCTTAGGATCAAGAGACCCAGCTTCAAGGTTGATTCTGCCCCCTTTAGTCACGGGACCAGTCTAGCCCTGCACCTTACACACTGCACTGGAACCCAAGGGCTCTGAGAAGCTCCAGGGCTCTTCCCCAGGGATGATGTCTGTGGGCAGGCAGATGGTTCCTGGAGGTAGAAGATGGGGAAGCGGAAGGAGGGAAGACTAGGAAACTGATGGGATCAATGTCTTTGCTCAGACCTATCTGTAGGGACATCTACAGAGCGGGCTGCTGTCCACACGGCCAGGGGTGGGTCCTTCCAGGGCAGAAGGCCCAGGGCTCAGAACACTGGCCTCCTTGGCCTTGCACTGGGGTCTTTGGGACCTGCTCTCTCAAACCCACAAAGGATTGTGGAATACCTCTTCCTCGGCCCTAAGAGAACAGATTGGAGCAGGAGAGGCCTGAATGAGGACACTAGTGACTGAACCCAGGGTCACTGGTGCTGGAGAAAGAGAGGACTGGGAGGGTTTAGGAGACCGATTGGATGTAGGAGTGTGGCAGTGACACACACGTGGGTCTGGAGGACGCAGCGTGGGGACACACGGTGAATTCTTCTGACACCGGTCAGCCTGAGTCCAGGGGCCATCCAGGGTGGGACGTGCTGTCTGGGGCTCGGCACAGGTGTCAACAGCAGCGGCCGGCTTGGGTGGCATTCACCGAAGCCGGGGCTCGGGTGCAGGCGGCGGGGCAGCTGGGGGTGACCGGCACAGCGGGATGGAGGGCTGAACAGGCACGAGGAAGAGGATCCTGGACAGGCGTGGGTCGTGAAGGAGAAGCCAGAGCAGGAGAGGGATGAGCGGAAGGAGAGGCCACAGGCCAACAGCACGGCGCCCCCTCGACATCAGGTCCCGTTGGGAAGGAGTTGGGGTGGGACTCACACCACCGTGGGGACGAGAGCGGGGAGGCGAGGAGGAGGGGAGAGATGGCGTCTCCAACACCCACTGGGCTTCCCTCCTCAGGGGGGCTCCCTCTGCTGGAATGTTCTCCCCACACCTTCCCCGAGACCTCCTCCTCTTCCTTCAGGTCTCCCCACCCTCTCCCTGTTCCCCACCCTCTCCCTGCCCCCTGACTCCGTGGTCCGCATCGCTCTCTGACAGCCCGTTTGTTGCTCATGTCCTTGTTCGTGGCCCTCCGGGGGGGGGGGGGGTTCTGTCGTTCTGTCGGGTTCACTCCTTCTCCCTGCCCCCCGCCCCCCGCCCCCGGCATTCCCAAGGTGCAAGGTGCTCACAGCTCAGGGTGGAATGGATGAAGGCAACAATGTTGTCTTTCACCCACAGCATGTGAAAGGGCTTTTGTAAGCCCTCCCAGGCCCTTCCCAGGTGGCGTCTTCCATCTGGACCAGGCAGGCCTCCTCTGCAGCTACCTGTCTGGCCAAGAGGCGGCCACACCCACCCCAGACTTTCCGCTCCCCAGCGCCCGCTTTCCGGGGAGCCTGCCTCCCTCCCTTCCAACCTTTTGCTGGGCTGAACCTGACTGCAGCCGTCCTAGCCTTGGCTGGGGCTTGCACACTCGGCGCCTCTCATTAGTCTGGTTACTCTGCATCGTCCCCCGAAAGTGAACACACCCTCGCCCCAGGACCGGCAGTTACAGCGGGCTTATTACACGGAGCTTCGCTTCCCTCTCCCAGTGAATGGGCACCAGGGGATGGCTTGGCGATCGTGCTCAGAATTATTCACTCGGGGTTCTTACCTGAGTTTTATGAGGCTCTTACCCAGATTCTAAGTGCAAATGTGCACGTTGTGAATTAGTCTGGGACGAGGCTTCCTAACAATTACACAGACGCTGCTGGGAGAGCCCAGCACTCGGTTGCGAAACGGCTGCCTTTCTTCGTGTACAATCAGATATCGACGTCTTGACTGGGAGTCTTCTTATGGCTTCCCAAGCCCAGACATAAATCGCTTCTAACCAAGGGTTTGGGAATTCCTGCATTGCATCTGTAGCCTAGAATTCTCTCTTTCTGTAAAGCATGGCAACAACATCTGCCTTCCACCGAACACCTGCGTGTGGTTGGACCCTCCTATTACTATTATTATTTAACCCTGATGAGGCCCTTGGAGGGTCCTTACCATCCTCACCCATAACTGGAAATCTGAGCTAGTAATGCAGAAGGCACGCCATGTAGGAATTAGCTTGTGGAGTCGGGTTTTGAACTCACGCCCCTCGATTGCCAAAGCTCCGAATTTCCCATGAGCATAACTGCTCCGTACCAAAGAAGTCGTCTCTTTGTCTCAAGCTGGACCTTTTCTTTCCTAGGCGGCTCAAGCTTAGTTAAACTCACGTTCTTTCCTTACACAACCTCATTTAGGAGAACAACCAAATCTTGCCGTCACAGCCTCGTGCCGTCTGTTATATTAATAACACGTAATATTCAGGGCTGACCATACAGGAACCTTACGTAGATTGTCCAATTAATGCTACTTTTGTAGGCTCAGTCCTTTCCTACCACCCTTTCCCTCACACCCCTGCCTCTGCTCTCATAATAGGTGGGCTAGCTTGATAGGTTAAAGGGTAAGGGGGGGTACCCTGGGTGAAGCCTGCTCTTTTCCCGGGCTGCCACCCAGATGCCCAGTCTGGGGAGGGTCCCTCCTGCCTCAGAGGCAGGAGGGCGAGAAGTCGGGACCACCATGGTCCTACTTTGCCCTCCCTTTCCTTTCTCCTTGAAGACTTAGAGAATGCTCGGAGGGGGAGAACCAGGAACATTGCACTGAGCTGTTTCTTTATGATAGCCTTTGTTCTGAGTCTATCCATCCCGGATCTCATCACATAGGATTTGGACTTCAGAGGAAGAAAAGCACGCTCGTCCCAGCCTTGTCACCTACAGAGACAGGAACTGCATTTGGCCACAGGTAGCAGATCCAGAATGATGGTGTCTGAAGTGGGGGTAAGGTGCGATGGTCATGTCCTGTGGGAGATGGGCTTAGGATTCCGACAGCTCCCTGGAGGTCATCGGTGTTGCAGGACTGTTCTCACTTCCTGCTCTGCTACCCTTGGTGGTGGCTTCCATTCTCAACCTCATTTCATGGCCCCAAGACGGCAGTTGCAGCTCCAACTGCAACTTCGAAGGAGGAAGGGTGAAGGGAAAAGAGCTTCCGGCAGATGAAGAGCTTTTCTTGCTAACGATCTCCCTGTATACGTCAGTGCTCAGCCTTTGTCATGAGGGAGGCAGGGGAGTGTCGTGTTTTTTAGCTGGGCATGTTGCTACCTCCAAGAGGTTTTATTACAAAGGAAGATGGGAAAAGAATATTGGCTAGGCAGATAGTTTTTTGTGATATTTTCTCCAGAACACCAAATTTCTGGTTTGGGAAACTTGCTGCGTGGTGTCGAATGGTGGTGTCAAAGGGGGAGCAAGATGAATTCCATTTGGGGGCAGGTTGAGTTTAAGCTGCTGGTGGTATTAGGATGAAGGTTTTTTGTGGTGGGCAGAATCCCAGAGATGTCTGCATCCGAATCCCTGAAACTTGCCAGGAGGTCACCTTCCATGGCAAAAAGGAATTTGAAATTGTGATGGAATTAAGGAGAGAGTTGTGGTCCCCACAAATTCATGGTGATGCCCTGACCCCAGTCCCCTCACGATATGACTGAATTTAGAGACAGGGTCTTTAAGAGGGAATTGAATTTATATGAGGTCGTGAGCGTGGGCTTGGCTCAGCTATGACCGATGTCTTTATAAGAAAAGAACATCCGGATGCAGACACACCCAGCCGGAAGACCTCATGAAGACACTGGTGGAAGGTGGCTTTCTGCACGCCAAGGAGAGAGCCCTCAGGAGAACCCAGCCCCACGGGCACCTTGATCTTGGCCCCCAGAACTGAGCGAAAATAAATGTCTGTTGTGTCAGCCCCCTAAGCCAGTGGTACTTTGTTATGGCGGTCCTAGCAAGTTCATCCAAGGATCTCTCCTACTGGGGAGACTATCTTGTGTTTTCCGGGTGGGCCCAATGTAACCCCAAGGATCTTTACCCGTGAAAGAAGGAAACAAGAGAGTCCAAGAAGGAGAAGAGGCAGTAGCAGTTGAGGTCAGGCTGATGTGATTGCCGGCTCTGAAGATGGAGGAAGGGGCAGCAAGCCAAGGGGTGTGGTAGCTTCTGGAAGCTGGCTAAAGCAGGAGCAAGTCTTCCCCAAGAGCCCTCAGAAGGCACACAGCCCCACTGACCTCTTGACGTTAGCCCTGTGAGATCTGTCATGGACGTGTGACTTCCAGAATGTTTAAGGTAATAAATTTGCTTGTCTTAAGCTACTAAGTATTTAATTTTTTTTTAAACAGCAGCAATAGGGAGCGAACACATTGCCAGTATGGGGATGGATTTGGAGACTCAGAGCACACAGGATAATTGAAGCCATTGTCAAGAAGAAACAGCCCAGAGATGTGTTTGAATGAGGACAGGTGATGTCTAGGGCAGAACCCACGGAGAGATCATTGCTGCAGAACAGGGCAACTCACACCACTGTTCCTTGGATGGGAGGGTCCCAAGACAGAAGAGGAAGAAGGGATCCCCCCCCCCCCAACTCTGAGCATGTTCTTCAAAAGCTGCACGTTTGGGACACATTCAGAGACTATGAAGGAACTGTTTTGGAAGGAGCAGTGGACACCAAGACCGTGAAACAGAGTAGCGCATATCATCGCGGGTGATTGGCTTTTTATGTGCTCCCCCAACCCCACTAACCAGCCAGGTACTCCTCCTGCCCTGCCGTTCCCAGGGTCCAGTCTCCTCCTTCCCACCCCGGATGTGATCACCTGGTGCACCACCATCCCAGAGCCTGGAAAGTTTGACAGGGGCCGGGCTGACCTGGGGGCGCACCCTCTGTCCTCCCACTGCGCCTCTGCTTCCCTCCGGCCCTGTCATACTCCCCCACAATCAGTGACCGCTCAGCCCCTTCCTCCGAGGACAGGCCTGCTTGCTTGCATGTCCAAGCATGAATGCCTCGGCCCCACATCTGATGTCTGATGCACGGTCCGTGCTTGGGGGACTGAAATGCTGGGTTAAGGGCTACTCCCGAGGGCCAGATCCAGAAACTGTGTCTGAGAAGGGATCGGAGCAAGGGAGGGCCTGGGTGCCAGGCCAGAGTAGACTCCTTGGTCCCTCCCCTTCCGGGCCTCCCCTCCCCACCGGCAGCCCTGCAGGAAAATGCCCATTATTTATATCCACACCTCTTTAGTCCTGGAATATGAGCCCAACTTGGTCCACATGATTATCAGAGGGACCGTGGGCAGCTGCTTCTCCTCTTCTTGGCAATCACTCACTTGGGTGCCTTTGCCGGAGGGCCCTGCTGGGCAGTGGGAGATGGTCTTCCTTCGGGAGAGGGGGTGATGGTTGCTGAGCCTTCTTTCTCCTTGAGGAAGGAGACCTGACCTGGAGAGCCCCACCTTCCTGCGCCTGCAGCTCCAGTGGGAAGAAAGCAGAGTCCCTCAGATACAGCAGGTCCCCACCAGAGAACGGAGGGGTTGGACGGCCCAAGACCAGGGCCTGGCTCAGTGTGTGTAGCTCCCAGAGCTGTGGGCAGCAGTCTGCACAGACAGAAAGCTCAGATGGCAACCGGCCACGCCCCGTGGGTGCTGAGAGCACAGGCTGAGGGATCCGGGCCGGGGCAGGAGGTAGGACCTGGATGGGTGACCACTGGTCTAGCTGGGTCAAAGAGGGACCAGGCCCACAGCTCATCAGGGACTTGTTTCTAGTCTTAAAAGAGGCAAGGAGGGTCTTTTGAGAAAAGGGGACAAGCCCCAGCCCCTTTCCCTGCAGAAAGCCTTGGTGCTCAGCCACTTGGCTTCCTGGAATAGTGACGTTGGATCTTGACTTCGATCCTTTGATTCTAAGCACCCCTGTGGAAGGTGGTCTTAAACTTTGGGGGGATACAAAATTGTCCTGTGATGTGCTGTGAGGACATAACAGCCAAAGTGTCAGCTGGTTCCAGATCTTCCAGCGGCAAGCAGAGGAGCCTGTCGATGGGACAAAGACCGGAGGTACCAAGGCCACCCCGCTCTGGCCATTCGAGGGCCCCCACTCCTGCCTCTGACCCTACCGTGTGACTGCCCCTAGCATGCCGCCTGGCTCTCAGGAGGTGCTCAGCCTGCTGGGTCCTTTCCTGGCTGGTGGATCCTTTTGTCTCTCCTCTTGGTCCCTGGCTACCTTCCTGGTTCTGGGGCATTCTGGGTCCCTGCTTGGTTTGTCCCCCCGCCAGTCTCCCGACCCCAGCTGCACTCCTGCTTTATTTCCCCACCCACGACCATGACCCTGGGGCCTCTGGAGAGCTGGATGGGGTGGGAGTAATGGCTGAGTCCATGGGAGCTGGACCATCTGGATTTCAATCCTGGCTTGATATTGTCCTATAGCTTGGTGTCTCTGTGCCTCACTTATGCCGTCTGTAAGGTGGGGATGATGGTAACAGTAGCACCTGAGAACAGATTTGGGGAAGGACTGAGTTAATGATTGAGTGCTGAGGTCAGTTCCCGGCATGCAGTGAACACCCGAGAAATGTCCATCCTTTTCAGCCCAGGCCCTTCCTCTGCTCTCCAGACACCACTCCTGAGTGTCCTTGCCAGCTGCTCTCCTGCTCTCCTGCTGCCCCTTCTCAGAGCCTCCCCCCACCCCAGCCCCCATGGCCTGCAGCTGGTAGGGCCCAGAAACTCCACCAGGTACGTGCTCAGGCCACCCCCTTGTGTGCATCTCATATCACACACATTCCAGGGTCTAGGATGTCATTTTCTAGGGACCCTGATCCCCGAGGGCTGGAGACAGAGGTAAAGTGATGGATGTAGGGGACGGAGGGCTATGGGGCGTCATGAGTCGGCCAAAGCTGCTGGAACCGAAGAAGCAATAAAACACTGCGTGTCTGTGCAGACCCAGAGCTGTCCTTTCTTTTCCCCTCTAAGGACAGAGCGAGCCAGGGCAGGCAGAAAGTCAAGGACATGGTGAGCCTGGTGGGGGCAGGGGGACAGTAGAAGAGGGTCAGGCTTTAAGGCCTGGAGAAGCAGAAGAGGCTGGACCAGGAGCCAAAGAAGAAAGGCTTACGAGGCAGAAGGAGGCCACGGGGGTCTTGGGAGCTGCACTGCCACCCACCATGCTTGGTCTCCTACGTTCATTGGGACATGGACAGGCTGACCTCCAGGTAGCCGCCTGCCTTAGCCCTGCCCGCTGAGTCATTCCGGAAGGTTCTTTTCCCTATCTCTTTTTGGTCTCAATATTGGGCTTGTGGGGAAAGGAAGAGTCGGGAGCTTTTCTGCTCTGCCTGCTGTGTTAGCCTCTCAGCATGGGGCTCTCAGCTTCTGCCAGGCACCCAAGGACCCTCGTGGGAAACCCCCACCATTCCCTTTCTCCCCCTCCTTCCCCACCCAGGCTGCTTGGAAGGGCATGTGGTAAAGGGGTGCATTTTAGAGGAAAGAATTAGTGGATATGATCTTAGAACTCCTGGTGGATGGAACAGAAAGAAAACACAGCAGACACCAGGGAATAGAATACAATTCAACATTACATCCATCTTTGGGACTCAGAGTAAATCACAGTCTCCCAAACAGAATAGCTACGGGGCAGAATAATACAGTCCACTTCGCAGAACACGGGGATGCTGGTCCTGTCCTCCAATCCACAGGTGCCAAAGGAGTCGTGGTGGTGAAGTTTTTTTTTTTTTTTTTTTCTCCCAGAAATGAGGCATATGGTCTGGGCTAAATTTACAGGGCAAGCCCATCCGTACCCCAGTCTCCTGTGTGGCAACGGTCTTTGGCAAAAGTCCCTCTGCGTGATGCTGGCATGCTCCTTGGTCCACACGCATATGGGGGATCCCAGTGGGGATGAATGAGGCTTGGAGAGCTTTCCAAAATCATCTTTCTTCCTGAGACACTAGCTGCAGGGGGCAGGGTGTATGGGCAAGCATTAGTGGAAACCACAAGGGGAATCCAGACCTTGGGTACCTTCTAGAGTCATGTCTTTCCCCAAACTTCCTTCCAGCAAGATATCCATGGGCCCTTCTACCACAGCTGCGCTTGGACCACAAGCTTGTGGGCAGATGACATGAGACCCAGGGGTCATGCGTTCCCAGGGAGCTCGCTGGGAGCCCACCCCGTTTGCTCCTGTCCCAGAAAGCACCAGGAATGTAAGAGTGATATTATAGGACCAGTATGGAATCGGTGTTCATGTTAGGGAAAGGGGAATGATCTATAAGCCCAACCACTTGAGGCATCAGAGCTACAGTTAGTGACGAAGGCCTTGCAACACCCACCCCCTGGATTGGTCTTGACCACCTTTGCACGGGAGACAGTTTAGCTCGAAGACCCAGCTACAACTGTTTGGATGACAGACATGGTCATTTTGGGTGAAGTTCAAAAGCCACAGGTTCCCCCAAACTCTGGCTTCTTAGAGGGGATGGGTCGGGGGTGTGTCCTGTCATAGGTACCTGCCTCCATGGAATTTCCCATGATGCAGAGGGAACTAGGTGAGGTTCTGACTCTGCATGGGGAACCACCAGGAGAAGGAGAGGTTGCCATGGTGACAGGGGAGGCGGGCCCAGAAGCACCAGGGAAGGAAGGCAGCTCAAGCCAACGGTGATTCTAGAGCAGGATGCCCTCCGTTCACACCTCATTATCTATCAGTGCACTCCACTGGGCCTCTGGCATGGCCTAGGGCAGCCTCTGGGTCTGTCACCCCAGAGCCTCTGGTTGCTACTGGAAGCGCCAGGTTCTGGGAGCACTTACCCCATGGGTGCTCTCTGCTTGGGGGGGGGGGGAGTCCCCTGGAAACTCCCTTCCAGTCCATGACCTCAGTGTGGTCCCCAAAGACAGGGAGAGGCTGCACTCTGGCAAGTGGGAAGCAGGAAGGAGAGGGGAAGTCGTTATGCAGTTTCCTAATTGTGTTACGTGCCCCCCCAAACTTCTGTATGGCAATTCCTGCTGCCCCAAATCCTTCCACCTTTATCCCCTTTGCTAGCTCTTATCTTTCCTTTTGTTTCTCAGTTCAGAGGACACAGTCTCTGTCCTCTCCCCAGTCTGGGTGAGATGTCCCGCTGCGTTTCCACACCTGCTGCCTTTCCCCCATAGAGCGCTCAGCGGGTCGTCCAATGGCCCCTCGGCCTTTATGTCTCACTTTGGAAAAAAGACGAGAGCACAGACCTTGTTTGGCCCATTTCCCTCCCAGGGCCTGGCCCCGAGTCAGGCACCCCATCAATGTTTGCTTGTTTGATGGGTAGGGGTGGGGAAAGCAGATAAGGTTTTCTGAAACAAATCCTATCTCTGGAAACCCACAGACCATTCAAATGCGGCATGCGATCTTGGCTTTGGTTCTCCATGCAGGTAAAGAGAGAAAAATCTTACAGAACCCGCTGCAGTCTTCCTCTTGCTGCTCTAGAATTGGGGGTGGAGGTGCAGGTAGGGGGCAGGAAGAAGTTAGGGCAACATGCACTTGTCCATGGCTAATTGTCAAGTTCAGAGGGGAGAACAGTCAACGAGAAGATATTAGAAGGTCAAACTCTGGCACCCCAGCCCACCCCGATGGTCTCTGGCATAAATACTGTGTAACTTGGAGTTAAATGTCCCCCGCTGGTTGACTCCCAGAGCTTTCTCCAGGGGGGAATGTGCCTTCTTGGAAAGGGTTTCTCCCCAGACACCCTCCACTGTTCCCTCTTTGGAATGTTTCACACTGGTGACTTGTCCCTCGAGATGCAGATCAGTATCTTGCCCACTGAGGGAGCTGGGGCTGGCCACCCCAGGGAGCCAGAAGCCAGTCTTCCCTCTCTTCTGTGAAGGGCCTCCGTGGTTCAGTTTGGGTTCTAGAAGGATGTAGACGGGGAGTCTAGCTCAGACACTCTAATGTGTGTAAACATGAGGTTCACCTTGGGACACAACTTCGCCCCAGGAACTTCCCAGCATGCATAGCACTTGGCAGAGAGAGTTCGATGAGTGGCACCTAGATGCAGGAGTGGGGAATGAACCACGAAAGGGGACGGCTGTGGCCAGCGTCAAGGGAGGCATAGCAATATCAGAAAGACGAAATGAGATGGAGCCTGCAGCGCTCCCCAGCTGCATGTGGATCCCTGAGCTCTTTCCCAGAGGGCCAGGAAAAGGCTTTGCCTGTCTGTCTTATGGCTAAACCCCCTCCACCACCACCACCTCCACCAAGAAGATGGGGAATGTTGGACGTTGCAAATCTCCTCCCGGGCGAGGCAGCAGGGTGACGAGGAGAAGAGAAAGTGAGGCCACCATCAGCGATTCAGGAAGAAGGACTTGAGAGTCTGGAAGAAAACTGACTTCTGTTTCTGCTTCTGTTTCTTCTTGATGATGGGCACCCACACCAGCCCGCACACCAGCATCATGAGTCCCAGAGACAGGAAGGCAGGCCCTATCATCTTAAGGACCTTAAGGCTGTTGACACCCAGCTTCAGGGTGTAGGCCAAGCAGGTGATGACCACACCGAAGAGGAGGATGGCGCCGCCCACCGACATGATAATGATGGGTTTGCGGTAGATTTCCCACTTACTCCGGGGGGTGGCGGTCCACACCGACTCGCTTCTGGAGCTGATGCACAGGGAGCTGGCTGTCTGGCTGGGCAGCAGGTCCTTGGACTCTGGAGACTTCTCATCGACCTCCGGGGCCTTGGGGAGAGCCTCCATCGTCATGGCTCCACGGGACTGGGCACCTGGCACCCGCAACACTTAGAAACCAGGGTGAAGCCCAAGGAGTCCCCACACGCCCTTCCTGTTCTCAGCATCCGTCTCTGGTCTGGCTCTCAGTGGAGGGCGACACTGGGTTTTGTGCTGAAGCCAAACAGAAAGTCAGATGAGATCCACATAAATAAGAAACCACTCACTGGCATTGGCACGTTTCTTTGTTTTTTCTTGTGGGAGATAAATATTGCAGCATTCAAATCAACTGCTTTTAGTATTTAAAACAGGGAACAGGGGTACCTCTTTAAAAAAAAAAAAAAGCAAAAGCTGTGTTTTTGCGAATAGCACCTTATTTTCAGACTCAACGACTTTCTAGCTGTATGACTTGAATGAGTTACTTAACGTCTCTATGCCTCAGCTTTCTTATCTATAAAATGGGGATAACAGTACTACCCATGTCCAGCTGCCAGAGGCTGGATTTGAACCCGTTCTGTTCTTGCTCTCGTCCTTACCGTGTGGAGGCCATCCTTCAGCCCAGCCCAGGATTTTATGTGCTTTTCAGCCAGGGGCATGCCCCGGGTTCAGAGTGTGACCTTTGAATATCTAAGTGCCCCCTTGCCCTGTCCTCTGTGGCGATGACATCAGGTCAATCTCAGGCCTGTAAAGGTATGGATTCTAGCCGGTGACCTCCTCCGACTTCTCATCTGAGCCCGTCCGTGTACCTCTCAGTCACCAGAGCCCTGTCTTCCCCTGGTACTTTCTGCATGTGGGAGGAAGGCGAGGCTGTAGAGAGCCCCGGTCCGCTTCCCAGAGGTCCTCACCGACTCCCGGGCCCGAGGCATCATCCTTGACTTGTGTCCAGAAGGTCTGGCCTGGTGCACCCCAGAGATGCTGCCTGCCTTTCAGTGAGCGAGCAAGTGAACGAACACGGGACTATCCTTTCTGCCTCCTCCCTCACGGTGGTCCCGAGCATGAATTCAGCATTTTTTACAACACTGTTTGGACGGGTTCTTCCTGGCGGAGGCTGGTGCCTCCCTGGGTTAAGCTCTGGGACCCTGCCGGCCACACTCTCCTCCTGTGTCCCCAGGCCACAGACTCTCCCACTGTTCTCTGCAGGGCCCTGCCTGCCTGCCCAGAATGACTGTCCTCAAGCAACACTCTCTCCAGCCTCTGCTCTGTCTCCCTCCTCTCATGAACTGCCTTGCGTCCTCGGCTTCTGGTCCTTCCGTCCTCCAGGAACCCCGAGGCTCTTCCTCTGACCGCCTCTCTTCGGGCCCCACCCAAATCAGATTGCTTTCCAAGAGCCAGAAGTGTATCGGGGAAGGGGGGCAACTCATCCCAGTCACAGTGGCCTCCCCCAGTGCCCCAAATGGAGTGAGTCAGACCCAAATATGGAGAGGACGGTGCAAGTCTGGCCCCTGGGTGAAGGGTAGCCTGGGATCGAGGAGATGGCTCCCGGAGCACCCTGGAACCTGCTGGTTCTTCTTTACCAAGGCTCTCCCATGGGAAGCTGGGTCCCGGAGTGAAAGGTTTCTCCCCCAACATTTCCCACCATGTTCATTCCAAACTTGATCGCTCACTCCCACCCTCCTCCACCCCGCAGCAGCTCAGGCTTAAACCACTTCCTCCAGCCGTAACGCCCCCCCACCCCCACCCCTTTCCAGAACAAGCAGTTACAGACCCGTCCCCTTTGACATGGAGGAAATGGGAATCGTAACAGGGCCGTGCCTTCAGAAGGTGAATACTCATGCTCCTGGACACTCATCTAGAGAGAAGATATTTGGGTCTCGGCTTCCAAAGACTTCGAAGAACCGATGGGCTTTTGTGAGTACAGGGACACAGGTGTTTGCTGCTGCCCCTGGGATCCTGTGGACCATTTGCATAAGCCAAAGGCCCTTTGTAAAGTGATCTCTCCCCTTGCCCGCCCTACTGCGAGCTGGGGGCAAAGGAGGGATCACGGAGCCTGATGTGAGGTCCTGGGGGTCGGGGACTTACACTGGTTTTTGCCACCTAGTTTTTTCTGTGGATGTTCTGACATCTCCAGTAGGATCCACCCCCCCACCCTGCAACCTCTGGGTGGTCCTTTCTACCGCTTGGCAGTGGAGACCCAGGGCAGAAGGACTTGTTGCCTTGTGATGCTGGGGGTGTTGGCAGGGAGAAGGAGGAATGCAGAGATTCTCAGTCTTGTCGGAGGTGGCTTGGATGGAGAAGGACCTGTTCCCATGAGAGGTCCTGTCTGGGTGGGAGGTGTCCTCTGCCTCCCCTGCAGGAACTATGCTGCTGGAGGCACGGATCATGGCCACAGGTCCTGGAGTGGGGCGGGGAGCTCACAGCACCATGCACATCTGGAGGCAGGGGTGGGGGGAGGTTGGGGAGCTCACGGGGTGGAAGTACCAAGCACATGCTCTTTGGCCCTGCAGGGAAGTCACTTGTCTATTCCCATTTTCTAAGGGCAAAGACAGGCACTGTGAGAGTGAGGAGCACGGCCAGGGCCTCACCGAATGTCCCGTGCAGCTGTGCTGGGGTTCACACCAAGGTCTTTGGACTTAAAAGCTCTGCGCACCAGATCGGGCTGGTCTGAATGTGGCCTGAGCGCCCTTCAACAAGGAGACTCTGAATTTTTCACTCTGGGGCTCCACCCGCCCACCCGACATGTAACTTCTCACGGAATATGGAGGCATGTCAGGAAGTAGTTCTACAGGGATTCCCTGTGCGATAGAGAAACACGAGCACGGTGGTCGGTTTTTCATACTCAGTTTTTCAACGACTCAATTTAAAGGACAATCTCATTCTGAGACACTGGTCTGTCTGTCTTTCTTTCTTTTTTCTTTTTTGGCTTTGAAATATTCCTGATTTTATGAAATGACCGTGATGGGAAGAGGATGGTTGGTTTCGTTAGTATCTGTCCCTGGCAAGGCAGAAGTTGGTCAGCTGATGTAGATGTCTGTCTGTCTCTCATCTGTCTATCTAAACTGTGATGGCTCATGAAATCTCCAAGAACGGGAACCTTTCATTTAGTTGACTTACTTAGGAGGCGATGTGGGTCTTGGCACAGTCACGGGACAGGCAGGGCTTCCGAGAAAAATCACTCCTTCATGATGCCGGCAAGTCCGCGGGCTTATCTGCGGTATCTGTGTGTGATGACGGGAAGATCTAAGTTCCTGACATCAGACGGACCACAGCGTGAAGTGAGTTTACCTGAGCTGTGGGACCCTGGGCCGCTCTGTGAACACCGGAGGCTTACTAGCCCCCAACTAAAATAAGAGAATACAACATCTGTCCCACTGGACTGTGAGGACCGTCACATTCCATAGCACTGCAGCCTTGTGTAACAGAGGTGTTCCAGACAGGGCCATGATGATGATGATGATGATGATAATTATAATTATTATAATTATAATTATAATGTTATAAATGTTAATAATATATATTATTAATATTGTAATATAACATATTACAACATTATTAATATATAATATTATATATTATATATAAATAATACAATAATAATAATAATTATTATTATTATTGTTATTTTTGTCCCTGTTTTCTCATCTGTAAAATGAGGAATTTGGGGTAAGGGACTTCTAAAATCCTCTTAGATCAGTCCACCGGTGGTGACCCAGACCTCAATTCTGAGACTCCGGGCTGCCTGACAATCCCCAAGTCAGGGTGCTACGAGTTGTATAACACTTTATTCAAGTCCTAAAATATTCTCTATTTTTTCCAGGATCAGGGTTTCTCAGCGGCAGTACTATTGGGGCGGGGTCATTCTGTTGTAGGGAGGCTGTCCTGTGCATTGTAGGAGAGTGTGTTAATGGCTTTGACCTTTGCCCACCAGATGCCAGTAACACCACCACCTCCTCCGGTCATGATGATCAAAAAATGTCTCCGGCAATTGCCAGATGTCCCCTGTGTGTGGTGGGGGAGGGGGAAATCAATCTGGTGTGGACCGCAGCCCCACACCAGCTTGTCCTTCCTGCCTAGCTTGCAGCTGCCCGAGGGCCAAGGCCGAGCTGACTCATCCTCCAAGGGGGGCCTCCCTTCTGGTCCTTGGCAGGCTCTCCAAGGGCCTGGCCCCCTGCTGTAGCTGCGTGAGGGACCAGGGGACATCTGGGGAGCTGAGCCAGCCCGGTGAGAACAATTTCCAGGTTGGGATTAAGTTCCTGGGGGCTTGATCCGTACATCTCAGAGGCTCCCTCACTCCCAGCAGTGGGTTGACTGGTCCACCCAGCACGTCAGAATGTGACCTTATTCGGATTAGAGGCGTTGGCAAGTAGAAGGAAGGCAGGGGTCTCCAGCCCAGGTCTTCCTCAAGTAGACCGGTCCAATGACCGTGTCCTTATAAGAGAAAGGAGAGGAGAATGTGACATACAGAGGGGAAACCCTGCTGAAGATGGAGACAGAGGCTGAACCGATGCCCCTACGAGCCAAGGAGAGCCGAGGATTTCCAGCCGCTGCCAGAAGCTAGGAGGGCGGCACGGCCCGGTTCTCCCTCAGAGCTTCTAGAAGGAACCAGCTCTAAGGATTGCTCAATTTTTGGACTCTGCCCTCCCAAACCATAAGAGAATAAACTTCTTTGTCTTCAGTGACTGCATCTGTCGGAATTTGTTACAGCGAAACCGAACACACCTGACTCTTTTTAACGTCCCGGACACCTCAGTGGTGGACAGGTACTGAGGCCCGGAGGCTGGGCCTGTGGGGGAGAAGGCGGAAGGAAGGAAGGAAAGCCGGAGGTCGGGCCTCCTGGACTCCCCAAGATTTGAATATGGGCTCAGCCCTCGGGGCAGCCATTTGAGAAGAGAGGGATGAATCCCTCTCCCCCAGAGGCCACATTTGGAGGGTCCGGAGGCGGACTTAGAGGACGGAGACTGTAGCTCACAGCTGGGGTTGGGCAGGCCAAGATGGCGCCCTGGTCTGGGACCCCACAGCCACGAGAAGGAAAGGGGGACAGCCCTGAGCCTGAACGGGCACCCATGTCCAAACAGGACACCAACCACGAGTGGCCAGGCAAACTGCCATTTACATAAAACCCCCATTTACATAAAATGAGATTCCATTTACATCAAATTCAAAATCTGTGCTCCTTCAATGAGGAGAGCGGTTGCCTTTAGTGGGGGTGTGGGTGGGGACACGTTGGACACTTCTGGGGGGCTCTAACGTTCTGTTTCTCGATCTGCTACAGCTGCTTCCATGGGCGTGTCCCGTTCGTGCCAGAGACTCGCCGCCGGAGGACTTTCTTTCTGGGTGGAGGTTAAACGGCAATCAAATATGTAAACAAAGGTAATTGAAAGGTCGAACTAAACGCAACATGGTCCCTTTTTCTGGATTCTGACTAGAACAGACCGACTGGACAAAGACATCTGGGCATAATTTTAAGGAAGTCAGAATTTGGATTGGGGATTAGATGACACCAAGAATTTAACATTTGTATTTGGAATGATAACGATCCCGGGGACACCAAAGAAAATGTCTTCACGACACGGAGCTAAGGCTTGAAACAACATAACAGGGAAGAAATGCCGTGATGCTGTGATTCACATGAAGACCTCCGACTCCGGCCAGAGGCAGGTTGACACGATGCTCAGTGACAGCAAAGCCGGGTGGTGGAAACACGGACGTTCACTGTGATTACTGTCTCGACTTCTATGTACGTCTGCAAATGCTTCTAGTAATGGGGAACGGAATATACAGACAATGGCCAGACCATGTCTAAAGCCAGAACTCTGAAGGGCACCTGGCGGGCTCAGCTAGTGGCTGATGAACCCCAGGTTGAAGGTTCGAGCCCCATGTGGGGAGTGGAGACTACTTAAAAAAACAGAACTCGGACACACACACACACACACACACACACACACACCAGTCTGCAGGAACCAGCCCAGGAAGCCAGCCTGCTATGTATAAGTCTGGCTTTTAGGAAATCGGACCACTGTCTCCCAAAACCAGGCTAGACACCGAGGACAGCTGCCTTTTGACGAAGCAATTCCTTGGGGGAAAAGAAAGTCCTTTCGACAGGTGTCGATGGGGCGACTGATGTTCTACTGGGAAAAAGTGAAACCTGACCCCCGCCTCACGGCATCCACCCAAGAATTAATTCAGACGGATCACAGGCATAACCTGGACATAAAAGCGAGAACGAGGACGATTTTCGGAGGAAACAGAGAGGAATACCGTTGTGACCCACAGGCAGGCGAACTTCCTCAGGACAGAGTAGGCAGTAAGCAAACGTGAAAACAAAAACAATTAAGTAAGATTTCGTCTTCATTGGAAACTCCTGGCTCATTAAAGGCTCCTAAGAAGAGATGAACAGGCAAACTACAGGCTGGGAGAAAAGATTTTGCAAAAATAGGTATTTGTCAAAGGATTTGTATCTGGAACACAGGAAGAACTACATCTGATGGGTAAAACCATTCACCAGCCTAATTTTTTAAAATGCGCAAGAGGCTTAGACAGACCATCCCAAAGGAAGATGAAAGCGCGGACAAGATGCTTGACAGGGATACTCAACAGGGAGATGCAAATCAAGACCACAAGGAAATGTAGTTGGACGCCCACTAGAATGAGCAATGTTTACAAATCTCACAAAACAGGGCGCCTGGGTGGTCAGTCGGTGAAGTGTCTGCCTTCGGCTCAGGTCATGATCTCAGGGTCCTGAGATCGCGTCTCGTGTCGGGCTCCCTGCTCAGCGGGGCATCTGCTTCTCCTTCTGCCCCTCCTACCCGCCTCACGCGCTCTCTCTCTCAAATAAATAAAATCTTAAAAAAAAAAAAAATCTCACAAGACAAATGGTGACCCATACACTACTGGCAGAATATAAAATGGCACAAACATTTTGGGAACAGGCTTGATAGTTTCTTACAAAATTAAGCACGTGCCCACCCTTCATCCCCGGAGTTGCGCTCCTAGCTACTTATTTGTCCTGGAGACATGAAAGCCTGTGTCCACTAGTGGCTTATTTAAGAATATGCATCTAGCAGCTCTCCTGATAACAGCCCAGGCCAGAAACTCACCCAGCGGCAGATTGTAGATTCACGCAACAGAATACTAAAGCCACGAAAAGGACTGAACGACGTAAGAGAATATATGGCCACATGTATACATGGGCACACAGCCTGGAGGTCTCCCAGACACACCGGGTGAATGTATCAGAGTAACGTTATTGTCTATTTCCATTTATAGGGCCTCCTAGAAGCTTCTAAGAAGTAATCTAAGGGGACAGAACTCGAAACAGTTTTGTAGGGAAGGGAATTATGGGACGGAACTAAGGGCTTTCTCCGGGGTGGATGGAAGGGTTCCATCGTGGTATTTTTGCTGTGGGTTACATGGGAGGGGGGATTGTCTGTCTGTCCATACAACCCGCTAAGACTTGTGCATTTCCCTGCGTGCAAACTATACGCCACAGGAAAGTGACTGAAAAAACCCTAATGATTGGTGGGTTGGGTGGAGAGCTGGCGGAAAGACGGCTCCCACCAGAAAGGCAGGATGTCGCTAGTGGATCACGGGGATCCGTCGTCAGGGCGTGGGCAGGAAACACGTTACCTGGAAAATCAGAGGTGCGGGCCGGGGCGAAGTGACGCCAGGACAGGGTGGACGTGTTGTCACAGGGAGATTGGCAAAGTGAGGGAGTCACCCGGGAAAGACCGTGGAGCTGATTCTGAGATGAGGAGGAAGTTTGGGAAGGAAGAGAAGGTGCTTCTGGGAGAAACTGGAATGGGGACAGGAAATGCAGGTGAGCGATGGAGAGAGACAGGAATTTCACCTTGTCCGCCTCGTCTCTGGAAACCTCCCGCCCTGTGAAGGTAAACACAGACGTCCTGCAAGCTGGGGGATGGGAGGTGGGGCTGGACGGAGCAAAGACTGGGTCTGGTGGCCCGAATGATCCCCTCCAGAAGGGACAGACCCCCAGGACCGTCCCTTAATATTGTTAGTGCTGGTCCGCTCACCGGCTGTGTGTTTGCCTTCACGCCCTTATTTGGAGACGCTGCCTACAGCGTGTCATTTCAGAGCTTGGCTCCTGACCTGCATTCCCCACCCCCCGCCCCGGGGGGGGGGGGGGCTACGCAGTGCTCAGCAAACAGTGCTCACCAGCACGGCCTCACTTTCCAAACCACTCCTGTGCGCCGGCCTCCGCACCCAGGGTACAAGAAAGCCAGTCTCCTGCTCTGCAGAGGAGCTCAGGGGGACGCGTGTTTCCTCCCTCCCTGCCTGTTGTGGCTTGCTCAGTGGCGTCTCCGACAAATCAGGCGAGGAGATGTCTCAGACGCCAGGGGAGAGAAGCTGCCAGAAGACCTGGGCATTTTCTCACGCTATCACATATTCATCCCCCAGTGTAGAAATGGTTTGGGGCCCCGTGCGTGTGGATTATGCAAGGTGCCGGGGCAGCAGTGAGGGTCCAAGATGATAAAGACCAAACACTTCCCCTCCAGCGTCTGAAATACACCACTTAGGGCCACTTTCTTCGCTCAGAGCACCCCTCTTCCTGCTGGTGGCTCTAGGAGGGGCCCCTGTTGTCCTCACTCCCATTTTACAGATAAGGAAACTGAGGTCCAGAGCTGCCTGGCCCCAAGCCCTGGCCTGTTATACACAGCACGGGGCTTTCTCAGGCGTGGCACCCGCCTCTCCCCAGTGCTGTCTTCCCTGCCCTCCCCCCATCAACTTCCTGCTCATCTTCACATAGGCGCTCCTATGGGGCTTTGCTGGTGGCGTTCTCCTCTGAATGTGCCAAAACTTGGTCTCTATTAGCAGGTTCGAGACGTAACTAATAAAATGACAGGGTGCCCAGGGAAATCGCAACAAATGCTTTTTTTTTTTTTTTTTGGTGCAAGAATGTGCCAACGACTGCATACACAGGACATACGCCCAAAATATTTGTTGTTATGAGAGATTCTATTTCGGTTTAAGCTGGGCAGGCAGCCTCTGCGCTCTCCAGCAAGCTCCACAAGAGACCCCTCTGTGCTGGGGCCTGGGGTTATCTGTCGGTTCCCAAGTGTCTCCTCTCTGATAGGAGCTGGGCTATTCTGGGAATTGCAAGGGACCCAAAGCAGAGCTCTGGGAGGGGAGAGGGCTCACACTGCCTTGCAGGAGGCTGGGCCCAGAGAGCCAGGTCATCCCGTGGGAGCCTCGGGGACGGAGAGCTGGCAATACAAGCATCGGAAATAACACGATGGGTTATTTCTGAGAAACACCCGCGTGCACGGGCTTTTTATGACATTCCCGAGCCCTGGAAGGTCTTGCTCTCTCTCTCTCTCTCTCCCCCCTGGAGTTGTCCCCTTACCACCCCACGCAGCCACCAGTTCCAGACACTGCCCTCCCTTGAACAAGACATGCAGCGGGTGACCCCATTCCTCTGATAAGGTGAGTGGGGCCCAGTGCCTGAGCTGATAAAGCAGAGGCCAGAGCATTTCTGAATACGCTGCCACTGCCACTCGGCCACCCCGTCTGTCACCCGCTCACGGCACTTCTAGGAAGGGAAGTTCCCCAGAGGCCACGCTCCACCCAGACCGTGCCACGCACCCCCCTCTTCCCGTCACCCAGCCAGCACCCAGACCCTGCCCAGCTCAGGTGATGGCGCCTGCTTTTCCACAGATGATTGGTCTGCCCTAGGGCTCCGTGCCTGCCCCGTTCCCCCTTGCTGAGATGAAGCCTGCCCCAGCCAGCCTGCTGTCCCTCGTTTCCCTGGCACCTGCCCTCGGCGCCTGCCACGCCTGCCTGCTGCCGGGAGCAGCAGACGCTGAGGTCTGATCTGGGATTCCCAGGAGGACAATCTGGGTGTGAGTCCCCCCCCCCCCCCCCCCCCCCCGCCGCCGCCCATGCAACACTGGGAATGGGAGGGCTGCCTGGTGCTTTGCTGTCTAGTCTTTTTGTTCCTACCTCTGCCCAGGTTTGAGACTGAGGTCCCTGCCCGGCCCTCCCCACCCCTCCCAGTGGCCAAGGGTGAAGTCTAGATGGTCTACACCTAGGGCTGAAGCCCCAGTCTGCATACAGCTTCCCCTCTACCCGGCCCTCAGCAGGGCAGCCCCCTCCTCCCCTGCCACTGGGCTGTCACCGTTCTCCCCGGGCAGTGCCTTCCAGCCTGCTGGTGGCCGGTTCTCCCCATCCCGAGGCTCGGTCCAGCATATTTGCGTTCCAATTCCAGTTTGAGACTCAGCACGCCGCGAAGCAAAGTTAAAAATCAGCCCGTTTCTCCAGGGACGTGGGAGGGCAGAGGGGACCGATCCCCTCCTTACTTACTGTCCTCAGTGTCCCAGGGGAGAGGATGGTGAACCTGGGGACCACACGCGGCTTGCATGGGAGGCGGAACCCGGCAACGAGTTTCTGTTCAAGTTCTGCATCCCAGCCAGAGAAAGCCTCCCTGGCCCCATGGAGGAGCTGATGTGCCTCTGATCCCAGCCACTGCGCGGGCTCCAGTGGGGATGAGCTCACCAGGATGTGGTCTAATGGGTTAACCCTTTGCGGGCTGCTGGCACAGGCACTCGTGATGTGGCTTTGTCTCAGCTCGGCTCCGCCACTGTTGGATAAACCTTGTGAAAAATTAATGAGACTTCTCTGCAGTCTGTCATCGAGTTTGAGTGGAGACCTGCATTAGGCTGGTGTCTTGGCAGGGCTGATTCTCCTGGCCCCGGTTCAGACATCAGGCAAGCTGGGCTTTGTGGGTTGGTGGAGTGAGTGATGGTGGTGGTGGAGATGGATGGCCAAAGGCTGGCTTTCCCAGAGGCTCTGCAGGCTCTGTCCAGCACAGGCCATGATAATGAGATCCAGGAGCCATGGTCCTTCTGGGTGGATGGAAAGGGCAGGTGGAGGCTTACTTAACGTCCTCTGTTCTGAGATGGTGGGGGTGCCTCTGGGACTTCCCGGAGCCTGTAGGTGGGCATCTCGGGTGACAAAAGGGCAGGGGCACAGTGGGGGCCTGCCCCACCCCAGGCCCAGGTGTCTCTGGACAGGAGGCAGATGTTCACCCTTGCCCTGCCTGGCTTCCCCTGTTATGCCCCTGTGGCTTTGTGTCTGACTATAATGAGAATGGAATGATGGCCCACTGGAATGGGCCATCCAGTGGGGAAGGGTCTCTACCTCTCTCACAAGCTGCTTGTAAGACATTGGGTTGTCTGTCCCCAAGGTGCCCCAAGGGGTACCCGGAAGCCAACAAAACTGCCTGGAACCCTGCCAGCCAGACTGGCCAGGGGGTGGGGGACAGTCCTTGCCACTGGTCCCAGTCCACGGAGCGGGGGGGCTTCCTCCGTGGTCTATCAGGGAGACTCCCAGGGATGTGGAAGACCAAAACAGGCAAGGGAATCTTCCATCTCTGTGGATCTCTGAACTACAAACGAATGGGAACTTCCCAGACTGCGAAGAGTCTGGAGAATCTGACCGGGAGAGATGGCAGGAGGGGTGGCGGGAACGGCACGCACTCTCTGCTCGGGGGCACGGGGGAGGGTGTCCACGGGAGCCCCAGCGGAGGCTTTCCAGGAGGTTCTGCTCTGCCGTCACCGCCTCTGCGTCTGCGCTCTCCAATCCGGGAAGAAACCCTGGAGTGAATTACCCTGCCATGCACATAATCAAATCAGTCCTGTTTTCCCCTCTGTTCAGGCTCCCATGCTTGCTGTGTGGGCCGCGGGGTGTGGCAGGTGCAGGTGGCGTCGGCATGGCCGTGGGGGAGACCGGCCCTTGCGGAGGACTTTGTCCACGTCCGCGGTAGTCCACGTTCTTGGCCTGTGTCATAGTCCACTGACTGCCCCATGGAGCCCTCTGACGTAGCTCTGTGAGGCGTGCTGCTATCCTGGTACTTGGCTTTGCACAAAGGACTTCTCTGAGCCTTGACTTCTCTGAGCCTTGACTTCTCCACTGGGCGAGTGGACGTGATCACTAGGACCTTGGAAAGCTTGTGTGGGGGTTGAATAAGCAAACAGACACAGCAAGGACTTAATGAAGGTAGCTCTGTGATATACAGAGTGTATGCGTGTATGGGATACACATATATGTACACGCATGTGTGTATGTAGGTACACATAGAAGCAATGTACATAGGTTACCATATATGCAGATGGGGGGATTGGGTCCAGGGGAAAATGTCTGGGGTGGAAGCTGCGCTGTGTTCAAGCTCGGCCCTCGTGGGACAGAAGAGGAGGGTGGGAAGCCAGCATGGTCCCTGGGCAGCTGACTCCAGCCGCCCCGGGAGGAAGGGCTACTGAGAGATTTGGGCAGCAGAAGGGGCAGAGTGAAAGTCCAGCGTTGCCTGGGGGACGGCTCTTAGCCCTCCGACCTCCATCCTGGAGCTGCCAGCCGCTGCAGTTCATCTCTGCTCCCCCTTGCCTGCTAGCCCCGTGTTCCAGGATATGACTAATGGGGTGACCGACCACCCAGGTCTGCCCAGAACGGAGGGGTCTCTGGGACACAGCGCGGGACTCCTGGGGCTCAACCAAGCCAGTGCCAAGCGAAGTAGGAAGAGCTGGCTACCCTGATAAAGGCATTTGGAGCCTCTGTGCCTCTGCACACAGGCTGTGCTCTTCTGGAATGTTCCTTCTGCCCATCTCTGTGGAGCCATTCCGTGGAGGCCACTCCTGGGGCTGGTCCCACGATGGGCTGCGGGGCCACAAGTCTAGTAAAGGGGTGTCTGTGTTGACACCCATCTTTCACGCTCTTTGCTTCAGTGTCTTTTTGCCGTATCTTAAGAACCTTTCATGGCGGCTTCCTAGCTTAAGAAAACCCAACAACCAAAAAAGGAGAAAAAAAACCAAAACACCATCACTTTTGGAGAGTAAGTTTGTACCGCAGTGATGTTTCTGACCCAGACCTTGCCTGTGGGGTGATATAGATACCAGGCGAGGGCCCCCCTGCCCTCCCCCCAGGCCCCCCCTGCCCCCATGATCTGGGGACCCTCAGCTCTTTCTAAGACAGCCGAGAGGCCTTCTGCTTTCTGGGGCCCGGGAAAATCATGCAAAGCAACTACTCAAAGTCAGGCACGCCCGGGAAGAGCCGCCCCCTTCCACCGGCCCCAACTCCCCGGCCTGTCTTTGCCGCCTTTCCCATCAAGGGCACCATGGCCAAGGAGATGGGACTCCATGGCCCCGAGTCTCTCCTGGTCTGGCCCCTCTGTCCTCTTGAGCGACTCAGTTATGCAAAGCCGTCTCCTGGTCCCTCCTGCCGGGTCAGGTGCCGGTCCAGAGCCTGGGGCTGAGACTCAGGCCTTCTCCTCCAGCTACTCCCATCTCAGCTTCTCTCTTTCTTCTTGTCTCTTCTCATACTTTTCCCTCGTGTCTACCTATCCGTTTCCTCCTGTGTAACAGTTCTCAAGACGTTCTTATTTCCTGGGGGAAGTTGGTGGTGGGGGCTGGGCGGGGGGTGGGGGCCAGCCAAGGAGACACTACTGCCTTTTCTTTGTCGGCACCTGTTAACGCAGCAGCCCCGCCAGGTTCTGTGCGGGAAATCGGGCTCGGCCTCCGCAGCGGGAATTTTATAATGTGAGGTAGGGTCTGGGGGGTGGGGACCCGAAGCCAGTGGGAGTGGAGCCAAGGAGGAAGACATATCTTCAGGGAGATGGATCAGTGGCATCAAGAGCCACCAGGAGGTCCAGTCCCAGTGGCTCCAAGGCCTGTGGTCATCTGCCCCGGGGGGGGGGGGCGGGGGGGGGCCGGGGCTGGGGGGGGGGGGGGGGCGGGGGCCCGGGGGGGGGGGGGGGGGGCGGCCAGACCTGGGGCGGGGGCGTGGTCAGAGGCCAGAAGCCACTTGCTTCTTGAGTGCGGCTGCCATCTAGTGGCGAGCCTAGGTAGTGTCGCTGTCCGAAGTTCAAGGACTTCTTGGCTCTCCTTGGTCCCTGGCAATCTGTCAGTGGTCTGCGTTTAACCCGGGACCTGGAGCTGGAGAAGTCGGCTTCCCGACGCTTGCTGATAAAAGCGGCTTCACAAAAATAGTCATCACCATCACAACATGTCAGAGGGTTCAGGCTTGCTGGCTCTTGAATAATTTAGAAGATTCATGTATTCATCACGTCATCAAATACTTACCGTGTGTTTCTTAGATGCCAGGCATATATCAGGCTGGGCACTGCAAATAAAGAGACTGCCTCGGTGCACTGTGCAAAAGACAGGCAACTCGGCCAACAGTTCTGATCCAGAAGGAGAAACCCTTCGATGCAGGAAAGTCTGTGCTGTGCTTTGAGAACACATTGGGAGCTCCTCTTAGCACAGACTGGTCTGGGGTGGTAACTGAGACGGGGGGAGAGGCTTCTTGAAGGGGAAGATGGCTAAGATGAGTCTTGAAGCACATACAGTACAGGAGTCAGAGATAAGAATGATGGAGGGGATGTAGGTTCTGGTGGAGGATGTGGGGTGGGGCAGTTGTCGGCGGAGAAGGTCGTGCTGGAGAGGATCCTGATTCAGGAGGTAAAGCTGGTGACCGTAGCATGGATTGGGAGACAGAGGGAATAGACCATGGCACAGCATCCACGTTTCAGGTCCTTATTCTATGAGTTCTCCAGCATTCTGCTGTGAACGCCAGAAATCCAGTCAAAATCTTATAGTACGTTGTCTAACAGAGTATTCCATTCATAATACTATTATTATGGAATTTTGGAGCTGGGAAGGATATCAAAGAAATGATATCTGATATGTTTAAGCAATACTTCCGTTAATATTTATACTGCATCCTAGTTTCTCTGCTAAAATAGTGGTACCTTCCTGTGCCTTGGGGGATTGGGATGGCATCTTGACCAAGTCTGACAGGGGCGTGTATAACAGCCTGCCCAAGGGGCTCCCCGTCTTAGCTGGCTCCCTCTTCTGACCTCATCCCCACAGGAAGAATCAGATGTATTTGTTCCTTTATCTCCTTTCTTCCTTCCCCCCTTCCTTCCTTCTTTCCTTTTAAATTCAACAAATGGCTTTAACTAGCTGCTCTGTGCCAGGCTAGGCATATTGGTGACTCGTGTGTAAGATTCTGGCCCAGCCCTCAGGGGCCTGACAGTCCAGTAGGAGAGACAGACAGGTAGATAGGTGTAGACAACTGTCAACAGATAACCCATATCCAGGCAATGGGAGGGTCTTGTCCTTGCCCTCCTCTTTCGGGGGTCCCCTCGCTGTTGTCTATTTGGAGAGAGGGGCTCCTGAGTCGGCCAGTCCTTTGTGTACTTTCGCCCTTGGCTGCTGTCTGGCCATGCCTACCTTTGTCCTGGTCTCCCTCAGTCCTCTGCATGCCGCCACCAGCAGAAAGCTCCACCACCTCAGGGCACGTGCACGGTACCGGTCCCTACTCCAAATCTGAGAGAGAGAGCAGGGGATTTTCAGGCGGGGAACCACTTAATTATTTCTTTTTCTGACTCAGAACACTTTCCTTGAGCACAGCTGGGCTGACACAGAAGGTTAAACCCTTCCCAGGGATACCTGCACTACAGGATTCCACGATAAGACTGGCTCTTTTCTTCCGGCGGGCATACACGTTTATGACTTTTAACACATGGAGGGTTTCGGGTAAGCACCACTGTAATCAGAATAAAGAACCCAAGGTGTTCCTGTAGGCTATCCCTGGGTAGCACCTCTCTTTCCGCTGGCAGTTGTTGATGCGTTGCTCGTCTCTGCAAACTTGTCTTTCCCAACAATGGCAGGTATATGTAGTCGTGCACCATGGAAACCTCTGGGACTGGCTTCTTTCCTTCAGCGTCATGACTTCAGCTTTCACTGGGGCTGTTGCTTTTCCTGCTTTGTCCCTCTTAGGGCCAAGGAGGATCGCTTTGGTCCAATGGGTCCAACTGTTCACCCATCCACCTGCGAAGGCTGTCTGAGTTGTTTCCGTGTTTGACAGTTTCCACTAGATCTGCTAGAAACACTCGTTTCTAGTTTTTTGTTTTGTTTTGTTTAGTTTGTTTGTTTGGTTGTTTTTTTGGTTAACGTAAGTTTTCCTTTCTCCAGGAATGGGCCTTCTGGGTCATAGTGTAAATGCACAATTAATGTTATAGATGCTAGGCTGTTTTCCAGGGGAGTCACACCATTTGGATCCCACCAGCAATGTATGAGAGTTCCCATTTCTCTGCATGCCCATCAGCTTGACATTGCCAGGGTGGTTTTTTTTTTTTTTCCTTTTATTTTAGCCAATCAAACAGATGTGTAGTGTTATCTCATCTCTATTCCACACCCCCTCCTGAGGAATGATGCTGAATTTGTCTTCCTATGCTTGTCATCCTTATGCCCTCACCGGTGAAGTACCCGCTGATGTCCTTTGCCCGTCTCTAAATTGTGTCGTCTGGCTTCCCGCTGTTGAGTTTTGAGATGTCTTGATACACTCTGGATACAATCCCTTCATTAGGGGATATGTGATTTGCAAGTATTTTCTCCCAGTGTGTAGCCAATCTTCTCCTTCTCTCGAGGAAGGAGGTCATGGATGATGGCCCTGCCCTGCCCTGTTTTCCATCGACCACCAGCTAATGTGCATCTCCCTCAGCAGGGCACGGAGGGCCATCTTCATCCTGCACCTAATCCACTAGTGTGGGCTTGGACCTCCATCCACCCATGGAAGCCAGAACCATCACCAGCCTCTCCTTTGTTTTTAAATAACAACATGACTTCTGTCTTGAGCCACCATTGTGCCTGAGGGACAGAAACTTAGTATGGGTAGATCCAATTTTGCTTTCTACTTTTTGGGGCATTGTTCTGAGTTTGTGGGATGCCAGAGCCTGGAAAGGGGTATCTGATCTTCAAGTCATCTCTAGATGCTGCTTCTGAGCTAGGCACTGCTAAGCCTCTGCTGCTTTAACCTTCATGGCCTTGTTGGATGTGAAAACTCACCTCTACTTCTTCACTCTTGAGTCCTCAGAAATCCTCTTGCTTCCCCAGTGCTTGGGGACGGGGCAAAAAATTGCCCAACAACCATCTGAGGTGGTATTTCTCTGGATCGATGAATGGCCGTCTCTCGTGAGCATCCGGTCTCCGTCCTGCGTCTTTCCTGGATCTCCATGTGGTGGATAGACTTCATTCTCTCCTGCTGTATTTCCTCCCAAATAGGGCTGAGGTCTTCCTCAGTATGGGCCTCAGGCCAGGCAATGGGGTGCAGGGTCCCTGTCTCTGGAAATCACGTCTATGTTTTCTCCCCTTATCCCCTGTTATGGGCTGAATTGCATCTCCTTGCCCCGCTCCCCCAACCCCAAATTCATAGGTTGAACCCCTAACCTCCAATGTGATTGCATCAGAGATAGGGCCGTTAAGGTGGTGAGGGTTAAATTTGGTCCTAAGGGTGGGAACCCAACTCAATAGGACTGGTAAGAAGAGGAAGAGACCCAGAAGCGCCTGCACACGGGGGAAAGACCATGTGAGGACACGGAGAGAAGGCAGCCATCTGCAAGTCAAGGAGAGAAGTTTCCAGAAGAAACCACTCCTGGCAACACCTTGATCTTGGACTGCATCCTTCAGAGCTGGGAGAAAGTGAACTTCTATTGTTTAAGCCCCCCAGTCATGGTACCTGGTTATGGTAGCCCGAGGACACCAGTGAACCTCTGCCTCTCCATTCAGGGAATCCATTCCTACGGTTGGGTGTGGGACGATGGGGGAATGCACATAGTGGGGGGTGGTGGAGAAGACTTTCTCTTTCGAGGTTTCTTTCTTGACTCTGTCACTTGTGTGGCATGTCCTTTTACTCTTGTCTGTGCACCTCCTGGCTTTTTGGTAGCAGGGCCCAAGAACATCAGCCAAGGTGGGTTCTAGCGGAGAACAGCAGTAACACACCACATGGGATGGGTCACATCAGCAGAGGGGAGTATTCCAGTAACTCCTGATTATTGTTACTCTGAGATCAACACAGCATTATATTTGTTCAGAAGGGAACAGTGTCAAGCTCTTTTGAAAAAGCTGTGGGCCAGGCCCTCAGCCATGGAAAGGTCTTAGGCCTTGGTGAGCCTCCAAAGCGCCATGAGCGGGAGGACCAGTCAGGGACGGCAGAGGAGCTTGGCCTGGGATGAAGTGACACTCAGTTCAGGCAGAGCCCAGAGCTGTGCGGGGAAGTGGAGTGGGTGGCAGATCACGCTGGCCCCGAGCCATTGACCTGTGGGCTTCTTGAACGAGATTATCTGTATCCTTATTATTTAACCTACTCAAAAGGGCATTTCTGCAATTTTCAGGGGAAAGAAATGTGCCCATCCTGCCCCGGAGCCCTGGAGGGTAGGGCAGGGGCAGGCTTCACTGAACCACCAAACAACACCACCACCAACACTCCTTCTCTCAGGACAATGATCTTTCTAAATACCGTGTAGCAGTCTCTCTTTGCTGATTTTTCCTCAAACAAGGAACTGCACCATGATTTCTTGCAGATTCCACCACCAGAAACAAACAGGACTGGTAGATTGTACAAGCAGGTTCTATCACCAAAAATTTATAAAGCACCTTCATTAGATCCCTGCTAAGTATAGACTGGGATGTGGGGGGTGGGTACATAATTATACTGAACAAGGGAACTTCCCTTGCATCTGAGTGGCCTACAGGGAAGGCTTTCTGAAGATGGGGTTGTTAAATCTTAGATGTAATGCGGTTTTCCCTTTAAGCCCAACCTAAGAATGTGTATTTCATCCAATGTTATGCTTTATTGCACTAATTGTCCACTTGTGTTCCTCCTCCCATAGCCAGTTTATCTCCTCAAGGACACGGGTGGTGAGAGATCCTGTCCCCACTTCCCTCACCTGGAGCACATGAATTCATTCAAAGGATGCTTCTTCACTACCTGCTCTATCTAGTCCAGGCTTTCCTGCATGGTAGACCAGAAAGACATGGAGCCCCTGCTCCCTGTGAATATTCAGAAGAGTGGTAGGCGTGGGATAGGTTGTTACACCAGTAATCGCTTCATTGTGATAAAGACTAAAAAGTCCTAGTTTAAGGGATCAAGGAAGCTCCCCTGAACCTGGAACATTTTAATAGAGACCTGAAGACTGAGGGGACATCATAGGCCAAGACCTAACCTGGAGGAGCCTGACTCATTTGGAAGGTAGTTAGCGGGAGAGCAGAGAAATAGGGACAGTGACTCATGATGAGGCTGGAATTTCGAGCTGGTTCAGACCTGGCCGCACCTTCTAGGCTGCGATAAAGCTATAACAGAGTCTTGACAAATGCTACCTTCCATGGATGAGTGAAGGACGTGTCAGAAAGATGGGCTTCCTTGGGTAGCCCTGTGTGGGTTTCAGCATAACAGTACAGTGGTAGCAATGTTCTTGGGAGGGGAAGGTAGGAGATATTTCTAGGTAAGCCTGGGGAAGAGGTAGGTTCGGGCAAGGGTAGATTGTAGGATTTTTGACAGGTTTGGGGGAATACTCCAGGGTAGAGATAGACTAAGTGTACTTCAGTGTTTGGCACCTCTGGGAGTGATAACGGGATGAGTGTGGGTCCCTAAAGGCCCAGTACCCTCTTTCCTTTCCCAAGATAGTGATCTCAAAGTCAGGGTTCCAACCTAGTGGAAACCCTCAAACGAAGCTGGTGAAAGAGGATTCCAAGTCCAATGAGGTCAAGAGTTGCCCCACAATATCTTTGACACGTCTGGTCCCAGATATCTTGTTGAAGGATACAGGGTGCCCTCCATTTCCAGCAAGGAGTTCCCAGTAGTGGGGATGAGGGTTTAGGCACTCTGGGATCGGGCAATGGTGCTGTCTCTCTACTTCTGTGTAGCTTAAGCAGCCTCAGGTGCAGACCTCCCTCTGCCCACAGGCAAGTAGACATTCCATATATTCATCCATTAGGGACATTGTCTCCAGACTACCCCTGTAGCAAAGACTTCTAGGGTCTACCCACTCACCCTTCTTCCTTTGTAACAATTGCAATTGCCTTTGGGCAGAAATATTTCTGTATTTGGTAGAATAGTCTGGACTGGGATAAGAGCTAGTTTCCAAAGTTCAGTGGCTCAATATAATCGAAGCTTATTTCATGCTCTCAAAATATTTGACAGTGACTTAGCTTGTCAAGGCAACATTTTTCTACGTGGTTACTCAGGGACACAGGCTCCTTCCAAACTGTGGCCGTGCTGTCTCTCTGGGCCATGTCATTATTGTCTCCAGTGAGACGGCAGGAGGAGAATAGTCAGTTTGGAAGGGGAAAATGTTTGGAAGAGCTTGTGCAGGCTTGTTGGCCAGACCTAGAACGGTATACATATATTACCTCCTTTTATATTCCACTGGATAGCACATGGCCGCGTCTGACTGCAAGGGACAAAGGTACATGTCATCTGGCCCCATGTTCGAGTAGACTTTGGTGGAAAATCAGCAGTCTCTACCACAGAGCTGACCAAAATCTGTATTTCATTGTCTCCCTCTGTATTAGTTACGAACTGCTGTGTAACAAATCAGGCCCAAGCTTAGCAGAGCGACACCACAGAAAGTTATTATCTCCCAAAGTTTCCGTGAGTCAAGAATTTGGGAACAGTTTATTTAGCTGGACGTCTCTGGCTCAGGGCTACTCATGAAGTCATGGCCAACATGTTGACCAGGGCAATGACTAAGTTGTGGCAAGGTGTCAGCAAGTCACCTGAAGGCTGGCCCGAGGCTGGAGGATATGCTTCCAAAGTGCCTCCACTCCTCACTCTAAAGGACCAGGGAGGTTAATGCTAGTTCTTGGTGGGAGACCTCATTTCCTCGACATGTGAGCCCCTCCTTATGGTCACCTGCATGTCCTCACGCCATGGTGAATTGTTTCCCATCTTCTTCAAGGATGGGCACGCTTGACTCATTTACCTTTCCCCTTCATCTTTCTGACGGTCTGGACCGTGAGCATGACTGTCATCGGTCTAGTGGCCATCTGAAGGCAACAAGGAAGTCTGAAAGGGATGGGAACAGGTGCAAAAGGAACTCAGACACGAATGACATTGTGGATTCACTATGGTATCCCTGTACTTCCTACTTCTGGACTAAATCATGGTGGGGGGGAAGGACTCATTATTTGATTTAATAGTACTTGGAAATGTGGGAAGGAGTCCCTGTTACATATAGCCAGACACTGTTCCTAACTGAGGCAACTTCTGTGTGCCAGCTACTGACCTGGGCATCGGAACAATAAATCTGAATGAGAAAAGGGTCCCTGTCCTCCGGTTCAACAGGAGTAAATGGTGGGCAGCACAGGACAGAAAAAGGACCCTTTCTCATACAAACCAACAACACTCCAACGAGGTTGTCATAGAAACTCACCAAATGGAATGTAAGTCCCACGGAGCTGTGATCTTGGTCTGTTATGTTTCCGGCTTTATCTCTTGTGCTTAGAGCAGGAACAAAGGTATTCCAGTAACACGTATTCAATGAATAAAATGGAAACAGAGCGTGTCTTCATATTGGAAGAAAATGCCTTCTGTAGGGAGATGATGATGGAGGATCTTCTTGGGTTTCTGGCTGGGCTGGAAGACAAAGCCAGTTGGGTGGGGCACTTAGGGCTTGGGTTCACACAGGAGACCCTCGGGAGGTGGAGGCGAGCTGGACATCTGCAGCCTCTATAGCTACCTTCGTAAATCGCTTTCAGAGCATATGGGGCTTATTGTGACATTGACTCCGGGAGGCTCTGGGTGCTCAATTTGCCTTGAAAATGCTTCTCCTGAAAGTCAGTGTAGCAATTAGGGAAAGCATGGGGAGAGTATTAACCCATTTAATTAATGAGGTCATTTGTTTTGCTGAGAATCTCACCAAGGTCTTTGAGGAGGACTCTTGCAGTGGATTATGCCCCCAAAGGATGGGCATTTCCTGTGTATCCCATAGAGTCTCCTCCTGTCCTGCAAAGCCAATTGCTGATTTTAATTGACATTCACTTGTCCTTTCCCACTAATTTCTCTGTGGGCCTCTTTGACTCAAGCTGTCCTCCCTGGTGAGGTTCTCAAAATGGATCACACAATTTCAGCCAGTGTTTGTAGCATCCCGGACCCTTGTCCTAAGAATAAGTATGAAATGAAACAGCTATGCTGTGCTGTTCCCCACCCCCCACCCCCAGTATCATAGAGGACACAACCTTGGGATCTGAACCGGCATTTGCCAAGTTGGTGGCTTTTGTGCAGTCTCTTTTCATCCAGTCCAGATGGGTGGACTCAGAATTTTAGATGCATGCCCAGGGCCTTCCCCGGGGTCAGGGCCCTGCAAAGTTCACCAGGGCTTACAGAAATCACTGGAATTAAAAAAAAAAAAAAAAAAAAAGTCTCCAAAACACAGAAGGAAAAGATTAATTAAATCTTTGCCAAGGTAACATTAAATCCAAGGAGTCTACTAAAATGCAACTTGACAGTTACGTCATTGTATGTGACTTATGTTCAGGGTGGGCATAGTTTAATATGATGTAAGATCAGGAGCGTCCACACATGGAGATGGCCAGTTCCTCTGGAAATCCTAAAATGTCCTTGGGTGTCCTTGCTTCGTGAAATCCAGGTGAGATTATTCTAGAATGCGGCAGAAATTCAAAGCCTTCCCTGTGACTGCTGTTATTAGCTGTGGTCCTGCTGTGGGCGTGGCTTGTGATCTCACATTTCCCCCCTCACCCCCAGCTCTTGGAGTAGCTTTAGCAGAATTAATGCAGCTTAGTGATATGCTCATAGCTTGCCCCCCCAGTGTCCACAAATCCGCCACGCAAGACAGTACAGGATGGCAATGCTGACAACTCCAGACCAGGCCCACAAATCCCTCAGCTACCCCGACAGCACCCCATGACTTAGCTCAAAACTCTTCTGAATTAACTGTGGGACATAAATCAGTATAAAAATTACCCCTGGGATCATGCAGATTAAAGTTAACCTTTGAGGCACCCTCTGAGATGTTTTCTGACACCAATGGCCCATTCTCCAGTTCTCTGGACACCCCAACTGCGTGTCCGACAATTCAATTCAATTCTGACGCTGAGTACCTAGAGTTAGTGTCAGATTCCATAGATTCAAGAGCCCAGTCCCGCTAGACTGTCCCCACCTCAGACACCAGTCACGGCTCTGGAGCCTCTCATACCTCTGACCAACCAGTTATAAATGGTGGGTTCCCGTGACACCGTCTTTGGGATCAAAATTTGTTAGACTGGAAACACTCTACTTTCGTTTATCGGTTTATTACACAGGTTGCTGTTCAAGAATAGCAGGTTGGAAGAGAGGCCCAGGGCAAGGTGTGGGCATGTGGGTTGGGGGACGGCAGAAGGGCCATGCTCCCTCTGGGCCCACTACCCTCCCCAAACCTCAGTGTGTTCACCAATCCAGAAGCACACTGAAATGCTTTGTGTCAGGGTTTCTAGGAAGCTCCGTGACACAGATAGGATGCATTCAATCATCCAGCATCGGCAATTAAACCCAACCTCCAGCCCCTCTTCTGTCCTGAAGCAATCTGGAGGTTCTTTTTTTTTTTTTTTTTAAAGATTTTTTTTTTATTTATTTGAGAGAGAGAATGAGCAAGAGAGAGAGAGAGCATGGGCAGAGGGAGGTGCAGAGGGAGAGTGAGAAGCAGGCTCCCCTCCAAGCAAAGGGCCCGACTTGGAACTTGATCCCAGGACCCTGAGGTCATGACCTGAGCTGAAGGCAGACGCCCAACCGACTGAGCCACCCGGGTGCCCCTCTCTGAGGGTTCTTAACCATCAGCCGTCGTCTTGATGACATAAAAAGACACTCTCACCCTCCAGAGCTATCAGGAGTTTGAGGAGCTGTGTGCCAGAAACTATGATGAAAGACCAAATATGCATTTCTTATTGTGCCACACACCCCAATTAGAAATCTACACCCCAGCGGTGGTAGGTAAAGAGCTTCATATGTTGCTGTATAAATCTACACCAAAAGGTTTTTTGAATGAGCACAAAGGAATACTTTATATTTATATGTAGATATATATGCAATATATGTATTTATGCATGCACACACTTGTGTGTGTGTGTGTGTATGTCTGTGTAAAACGTATGATACTCAAGAATGTGGTTGACTACTAAAATTCCTGGGGCTTGATGGCCCTCGAGTGAACAAGATCTAAGAGGCTGCTGAGCCCACAGGCTGAGTGTCCACCCCCTCTCTGGGCAGGAGGGGTCCTGGTGCTGAGCTCCATGCTTGAAAGCAAGGCTCAGCAGGCTTTTTCTGTATCTTAGGCTTTGGGGGCCTAAATGTTGATGTCACAACCAGTGCGTCTGCCTTGAGGTACGCAGACAGCCCTAGGCAACCTGTAAATGGATGGGTGTGGCTGTTTCCAATTAAACTCTGAAAACAGGCCCTGGTGGGGAGCGGGTTTGGTCCCCAGACTCCCACTTGCTACCCAGCCAGTGGTGCCAGATCTACTCACGGACTGTTCACTAGCATAATCTATGAAATCCCCTTTCCCCCTTTAAACTGATATGTTTGGGTTTCTGTCATTTAGGGTAGACATGGCCCTTGCTAATAATAATACAACAGGGAAGCAGGGAAGAAAGGGGAAGGACCCCCTACATGACAGCAGTTCTAGGCAAACTTCTGTGCGTAAGAATCACGGGGAGAGGACACCCGACCCTATGGCTGGGTTCTGCCCTCATCGATTCCGATGCAGGTCTGTAGTGAGGCCTAGAATGTGCATTTCTAATGAGCTCCCAGGTGCAGCTGCCCCGTGGACCACCCTCGTGTAGCAAGACCTGTGTCCCAGATCAATGGTTCTTGAGCCGTAGTGAGCATTGGGATCACTGGAGAGCTTGCCGAGACACAGGTGGCGAGGGACCACCGGTGTTTGTCTCGCTCTAGGTCTAGGTCTGGGGTGGGTTCCAGGAATTTGCATGTCTAGCAGCTTCCCGGGGACCTTGGTGATGCTGGGCCTGGGACCCCACTTTGAGTAATGAGTCTTTGGATGATTCTTCCTTGACCCTCTTAAGGCCGTGCCCCTCCGCAGTGAGGAAGAAGTCTATGGGGTCAAGGGCCCGTGCTCCCGGCTCCCTAGACATACTCTCCGTATTCGGGATCCCAGAATTCCACAACAAGCAGCCTTGAGCCACCTTCCAGAGCCTGAATGGGGTCTTTTACGGGGAGCAGAAGAGGCAGTTGGAGGAACAGGTTGGGGTGTCCACACGCTGAGTGAGGCCCTTGCCGTTTAGGACGGGGCCAAGTTTGGGAAGAACCGGGGAGAGGGTCAGACCAGGGCCCAAACATTCTTTCCTTAAAGGAACAAGTGGAATTTCTTCCTCCATTTGGAGCCATCCTGATCCGGGACAAGGGGTAGGAGCCATGAGGAGTATGGGCTTTGGAGTTAGGCATACTTAATTCAGTTTTGTCTCTGAGTCTGACACTTAGCGACGGGTGACCTCAGGCAACTGATTTAAGCTCTCGGAGCCCAGTCTCTGCATCTGTAACACTGGAAGAATGCCGAATGCGGACTTCACTGGTATTTTGGCAAGAGTGAAAGCAGGAAGGTACAGAACGCATTTAGCGTGAGCCTTGACACATAACACATGCTGTTCCCGTTGTTGTTACTGCAGGCTGCTGTTTTTAAGTGCTCGGGGGCTATGTGTTATTCATGACCGTCCCTTCCTTGTATCAGCAGAGCCTGCCAGGCAGGCATCTCTGAGCAGGGGACCAGCTGCGACAGCCGTCCTAGAGCTACCCCCCACTCTCCCCCGCTCACGGATCTGAGTCCTTGCCTCGCAGAACACGAGTAAAGGATATTAGAATCTAGACGATAACACGCTTAAGTTTATATGTGGCGAGTCTGAACTAGTCATCCTATAGGAAAGTAAGGCTCACTCTTTGTAATTACAAGGGCCATGAAGCTGCTCTTGTGGTCTGGACCTTGATGTTTGCCGAAAGCAATGCACACGTGATGTTTTGACCCTGCTCCTATTTTTTTCAAGGGTTTAATTATGTTTTCATTGCTCTCGTGACATCTTAGATGCAGCCCGTACTCCGAGGCTTGTTGGCGCGTGGCTGGGGACCCCTCCTTGTGAGTGTATGAGAATTCCAACTTCCAGTAACAGTCATCGCAACATAACTTGTTTATATGGGTACCAGGCTTTATCCTTGGAAGCAGAGCTGTCGTTAGAGCTCCCGCCGCTGAGAACGGATATGTCCTCTAGGTTCAATGTCCCACACCGCACTGGCCACACGTGGTTAGGAGTCCTTGAAAGGTGGCTGATGTGGCCGAAGAGCTAAATAAAATCTTAATTTTCTTTCATTTTCACGAATTTAATTGGAAAACGCAAGTTAAGGCAGTACTTGCTTATTTGATCGTCCCCACCCCTCTGGGAGAGGAATAGGGAAAAGGTATCATCTTACGGGCAATGAGACAGAATTCTAGAAACTCATCTGTGTCGGTGAAGCAAGTGATCATCACATCATGTGATTTAAAATAGGAGACCTCGGGGGCACCTGGGTGGCACTGTCCGACTCTTGGTTTCAGCTCAGATCTGATCTCAGGGTCATGGGATCAAGCCCCGAGTTGGGCCCTGTGCTGAGTGAGGAGACTACTTGGGTTTCTCTCTCTCCCTCTCCCTCTGTGGCCCCCCCCCCACGCCCTCTCTTTCTCTCTCAAATGAATAAATAAATCTTTAAAAAAATAAATAAAATAGGGGGAGGAGTCAAGATGGCGGAGAAGTAGCAAGCTGAGAC
>NC_081572.1:55407277-55418147 GCF_022355385.1 Mustela nigripes | reverse complement strand
AAAAAAAAAAAAAAAAACTTAGGGAAAAAAATTAAAAAAAAAACAAAAAAACAAAAAAACATCAGATTGGCAAAAATGTTAAAATACAGATAATATCCTGTATTGCTTATGTATGTGGGGAAACGGGTGCTCTCATACAACATTAAGTGGGTTTTTAAACTGCAATAGCCTTTCAGGGAGGGGATTTTTTCTGAAAAGGACACTTATTTATATGTATTAAAGTCTCATTACAATCACAAAAAAAAATAAATAAATAAAAAAATAAAATAAAATACGAATCTTAGAGTTCCCCTCCCCCACATTCCCTCAAACCTGTTCTGCAATCAGGCTACTGCAAGGGATGTAGTTTTCAATCATTTGAATAAAGACAATGGCAAGAATCCCGGGTTTTTTCCCTGTTAGTGGTCACTGGTCTGCTTGACCTTCCCAAACAGCTGATTGTTCCGTCGGTAAAAAGTAACCGTATTAGGCAGAGATCCTATTCTTGCCTTCGGAAAGGGAATAACCTTTGGATGAAAGCACTATTTAAGCGGAAGGTAGATCGTCAAAAAGGGGACGTATTTGAAATGTATATGATAAGCAGGAACTGAAAACATTCCACGTGGGAAGAGTTCTCTGACATTGCTCCAGACAGGCCAAGCAAGTTGCCTGCTGGACACTTGGTCCTCACTTCAGAATGTCCGTCACACCCGAGGCCCCTCTCGATGGTGTCTTGACCTCCAGGCCATTTTGCTCTCGGCCAAGGGTTGCTCCCCAGATGATATTTGGCAACCCCAGCAGATAGTTTAGTTGTTACAGCGTGGGGTAGAGGCACCACCGGCAGCTTGTGGGTAGAGGCCAAGGGCGCCACTAGTCGTCCTCCAAGCAGAGGACAGCTCCCTCTAACAAAGAATTCTCTGGCCCCCAAAGTCAACGTTGCTGACATTGGGAAACCCTGCTCTAAGCCCTTGCTACTCAAAGTGTGGTCTGCGGACCCGCAGAGCAGGTGTGCTTGGGAACTGGCAAGGATGATGGGACCTCAGGCCCCATCTCCGACCTACGGAGGCAGGATCTGCACTTTGGGAAGATGTCCCGAGGATAAGTGCGTGCTGTATGAGTTCTTCTCTGTGCCGCGAACCCTGTACGAGGGTCATAGCTGATTGCTTTGGGGCAGCTGATCCGCAGGATGGATAACAGTTCGGTGTTGGATCTAATGTCCCCGACAGGGACACTCCTGATTAAACAAAGCACTTGGCCCTCTCTCTCTTAGAGAGGATGCATCCAAAACACGTAGAGAAACGTAGGAGTTGATACTGAGGGCAGAAGGAAAAAGGAGGAAGTGCTATTTCTGTGTTAGCAAATTCCTGGGGCAGAGAAAGACTGTGATATCAGAGTCCTGGACCCCAGCAGCGGTGTGTGGGACCACAAGGTCCAGAACCTAGGGCTGACGGAAGGACACTCCGAATGTTCCGATAACTCGGGCTCTCTGAGTTACCTTGATGTTTGCATTCTCTGTCAATTCCCTTTCCTCCATAAGACCTAACCCTTTGGCTGTTCTTGTGCTGCCTGCCTACTTACCCCATCACCAAAGGTGATTACTGCTTCGACACCCGAGAAAGCCTAATTAATGCTTGGACCAATAAGAAAAGGACAGATACCTCAAGAGGTTAAAAAAAAAAAAAAAAAAAGGACAAAAAAGCAACATTCAAAAAATTCAAAAGTGCTCCTTTTGTATACTATATAGTATATAGACTCTAGGACGGATTGATTAGAAAAAGTCAGGTTTTTGATACGAAGCAAAGCTATGTAATGGTCCAGAAGGACACAAAGGAAGACAGGAACGAACAGGGGCACGTTATGTTCCTGGTGGGTAGTCCCAGACTGTTAATACGTTGATTCTGTACAAGCTAAGCCATCCGTAAGAGGTCACAGGACTTTTTCATAGAATTTCTCAAACAAAAAATTGCATCTGAAGTAGAAAATGCAGAGAACAGCCCGGAAATTTTAAAATAAGAATCAGGGGCTCGGAGGGGTAAGAGATACGTACCAGAGTTATGATAAATAGCACAATGTGTTTCAGTGTGTAGTATGATAAATAGCACAATGCTATTCAGTGTGTAGTAGCTGCAGAGACGAACGCGCCAGAACGGGGTCTAGAACAAGCCCCCGTTATCTATGGGAACATGGGACAAGGTAGCAACGGCATATCAGATCCGTGACAGAAGACAGATGTTCAGCCCACAGAGAAAAATTTGAAACAAAATGTCCCACCGTAGATGATTCGTGGCACCCATTTCCAGACCGTGCATTCACTGGATGACCAAACAACAAAGCCGTGGGTAGAGAGAAGTCCATGATATGCCGCGAAATGGAAGAAAACACAACCGCAGAGCGGTAAAAGGTGTAGGAATGATTAGCGTTTTCTTGAACACGCACACATGTGTGCATATTTCTATTTACAAAAGTCGCAAGAGCAAGTGTCCAATCCTGTCCCATTTTTAAAAATATTTTATTTATTTATTTATTTCATAGAGAGAGACAGAGAGAGGGTGTGAGCAGGGGGAGGGGCAGAGGGAGACAGAATCTCAAGCGGGATCCCCGCTGAGCAGGGAGCCCGACACAGGGCTCGATCTCATGACCCTGAGATCAGGACCTGAACTGACTGAAATTAAGAGTGGGACGCTCAACTGATGGAGCCACTCAGGCGTGTCCCTCCATCCTATTTTTTTTTAAAAACCAACTCTAACTGGCTACGCGCACCTACGTGACCTCCCAGTCTTGGCTTCAGGGTCCAGTCTTGCAGACTGGGCTCCCCCCTGACTCTGGGAACCACCTGTGAAGGAGACCACATTCCCAAACACCTGGCTCCAGGGAGAGGCCCCACAGTCTATTTTCCCTGGGTCACACATCCTCCGGGATGCCCCTCCTTGCCTGCCGTCATCATGTGCCAGGTGTAGCCCTCATCAGTCAGAGAAGCATCACAGGTAAGCAGATCCCAGCCTTATCCAGAGCTAAATGGGGTGGCCTCGCCCGAGAAGTAAGACCGTGGAACACTCAAGAAAGGCACTAGGGGCAGAAAACGAACCCTGGAAACCACCCACATTCCCATCTCTTAAATGGGCAGGCGAGAAAAATCCTCCCCCACCAACCCAAGCAGATTATTCAAGCTCTCCATCATCTCCCTGGGGAGAATCTGGAATGGAGAATGAGTTCTTCCTTGTACGAACACAGCGCTTAGCACCCCCAGCCTTTGCTGTCACAGCCGGTCCCCCACCTCCGGCCCCCGCCGCGGACCAGTTCTGCCTCATCTCACTGCACCCAGACCATGATGCTCATTCATTCCTGACCACCCTCCAACCCACTGCTGCCGAAAAATTTCAGGAACGCAAGGTTAGGGAGCCAGGAGGGTGGGACCGTGTTGTAGCTGAATATGTTCCGGAACAAATTCCTTTCACGGCTCCGGAACAAATTCCTTTCACGGCTCCGGAACAGCCAGCAAGAATGAACTGGCAGCAAAGGAGCTAAGTTACTACCTCTCGCTCTGCTCTTATAACTGGGTTATTAATTAAAACATAACTAGCAGGGGTCTCACCCACACAAGGAATCATTATGTGCTTCCTTTTAAGAGCATTGTCACAAGATATGAAAACTGCGTCTTGTACGGCGAGCGATCTCAGAACGGCTTAGCAACCTCAGCTGAAACTGTCACCCGGTTTGTAAGGAACATGCAGTTAATTATCGTGTCTCGTAGTGAGGGTATATCAGGTGCGTGAAAAGGTCACCGAGGTGGGTCCTCCTTGTCGTGAGACAGATCCCTCGTGGTGGGGTTCACCCCGGGAGGAAGGGTTAGAATTTGTCTGTTGGGAGATCCTTGCAATGGTCTTCACAAGGAGGCATAATTCCTCAATAAAAAAAAAATAAAAATAAAAATCCCATGTGGGTTTCCCAGGAAAGAAAACACGGTCTTGTTAGCTATATGGTCGTGACATTGGTACAATTGCTAAACAAAGCCGGGTTTAGTGAACCCACCAGTGATAAGTGTTTGAGTCCCGTGACAGTCGTAGGGAAAATTCAGGGGTGATAACAAGGAATCAAGTGTTGGGTCTGAGAATAAGACTTGAGTCTAATGCCAGGTCTCCTGCCACTGGTTTGGGAACATCGATTCAAAATTTTCCTCATTAAGCCTTCATTTCTTTACCTGTGAAACAGGTGAGACTTTGAAAGTTGTGTCTTGGGCTCCTGCCCGGAGCTGGTGGTCAGTGAGTGCAAGGAGGTATAGACATCACAGTTTTTAAATAAAATGCAGGAATTAGGGGCATCAGGATGGCTCAGGAGGTAGAGGGTCCAACTCTTGGTTTGGGCTCTGGGATCGTGGAATGGAGCCTGGAGTCTGCTCCGGGCTCCGTGCAGAGTCTGCTTGACCCTCTCCCTCTGCTTCTTCCCCTCCCGCACCCCGCTCCCTCTTTTTCTCTCTCTCTAAAATAAATTTTTAAAAAATCTAAAAAATAAATAAAATGCAGGAATGCGTCTGTGTGACTGGCAGTTACCCACCACCCAAAGCCCTCCTGCCCCACCCCCCTTGCCCATGGCCTCTGCATTGCTCTGGCTTCGGGTTCCCTCACCTGGATCTCCCCATCCCGCTCCTCGCGGGGACCTCCTGACCTGACACAGCCTTGTCAGGGTCTCCACTCCGGCCTCCCCGGTACCCTCCGTCATGCCCGTGGCTAAATAACCTTCTTATGACCTCTGACGATAGCCACGTACTCAGAGAAGAGCACTCACTACCCACGCTGTGAATCGGTGGCTGTTTGCATTTCCAACAAACGGAAAGCAGAGTGATTCTCGGAGTTTCCCAACTGTCTCTTGGCTTGAGCCAGCTGCCGTCCGACATCGATTTCTGGCTGTGCCCATCGATACACGCGGACTTGGACTTCATAAAGAGGAGCGCATCCCACGAATGGCACAGTTTGGATCGTTCAAGCAAGGGTTGGGACCGAAGACGGCCTCGACTTTGGAGATAATGAGATTTAATTATGCAAATACAACTTGAGTCCTAAAAGCAGATAAATAAAAGTGCTTCCAAGCATCCGCGTCGCTGTCTAGACGGTGGCCCTCGAAAGGACGAGGACGAGAGCTAGACAGTCCCCGCAAGCCACAGTTTACCCCAGTAAAGGGCAGGGTAGCGCCACGCTTCCTTCCAGAGACGCTGCGGGCAGCGCTGTTCATTAATCGCGAATTACTGGAGACTCTCAGTGTGTTTCCTCTCTCACCCAGAAGTGGTTTTCAGTATCTTTGAATGCCTAGGACGTACTCATTCTTTCATTCAACGGTTACCGGGACTTTACTCTTGTGGCGTCTGGGCTGGGGGCTGGTCTAAAGGCTTTCCCTTGTGTCCCTCGGCTGTTCCTTCTTGGTCTATCCCGTGGGCTCCTTTTCCTCCACCTGGACAATTAGAAGCTGGAGACCCCTGATGCCTGTCCTCAGCCACTTTCTCTCCTTATGCTCTGTTCTCCACCCAGACCACTTCCTTCACTTCTGTCATTCTAATTACTTCCTCTCTGCCAGTCTCTTAAGGGAAGCCCGTTCTTCTGGACCTATGTATCCAACATTTCACGGCCATCCCCACTTGGATGTCTCAAACAGAAGATGCCCCAAACAGAATCCATTGCTCTCCAAACTCCGCCCACCCCAACCTGCTTCTGTTCCAGTGTCCGCCATGTTTTATAAACGACATAACTGTGAAACTGACAACCACACGGCCATCCTCTCCCTTGCCCCTTAGGTCCCACAAGTCACCCATACACCCTCAGTATTTCTGGAGCATCCCCCAGGCCCATAGCCACCACCTTGACGTCAGTCTTCACCTTCTCTTATCTGGTTGGGATAAATTTTTAGCATCTCTAGCACCACCGTCACACCTCCGCAGGGCAGATAGGGTGATCTGTGTGTGTTTTGGATCCAAGTAGGTCTATAAAAGCAGCCATGTGAGGTCTGCTGTGTCTCCTTCTCAGGGACCCCCGTCCCATCTCCTGTATAATGAGATTCCCCGCTCATGGAATTAGGGGTAAACGCTCTGACCCACGCTGGCTCAGTTGAATTCTTTTTCTGGGAATTGTGAATTGGGATGAAGCAGCGCCATTTTGTGTCTCTCTGTAGGGTTAGGGCGATCATTTACAACCTAGGGCTCGTAAGGGGGCTGTTTTTGGAGAAGCAGAGAAGCAAAATATGGGTTGTTACTGTCGCCTTCCTCCCTTTGGGGGAAGACCAGGGAGTCTCAGGGACATCAACGCGCTAGTGCGGACCAAGTGACTCCCGATCAACTGGCTTAAGGTTCCATTTCTGGGAGAGCCCCGAGACTGTCATTAAGTTACGTCTTGGTTTGGTGATGTGGGCTAAGCATCAGTGATGCCATTTTGGGGCCTTTTGTCTTGCTTATCATGCGCGTAAGCTGCCTTGAGCTCTTTTCTATTCCTCCAGCCAAATGGTTTGAGCTCACACTGTGAACTCGTCATGTCCATGCCCCCCGCCCCCTGGACTCCCCTTGACTTTAAGATACAACCCCAATTCCGAAGCCAGCCCAAAGTCTTGGATTATCATTCCAGCCTTCTTTTGGCCTCATCCCCTTTTGATCCCCAGGCTCCTGTCATCCCAGGAAAACTCCCAGTTCCCGGTCACGCCGTCCTCTCTTCTGTCCCCATCCTGTCACGCTCTTGCCTGGAATGCCCCCAGCATTCAGGAGGTCCCCTCCTCACCTACTAAGGCTACGCTCCTCCTTCAGGCCTCACCGTAAATGCCGACTCCTCAGGAAGCCAGCTCTCTGGTCTTCCAGGCTGGACTCCTGCCCTTCTGTATTTCTTCATACCTCTCCCTACACCTCCTCACATCTACCACGCTTTCACTCTGAGGACAGGAGCCATGTCTGCTTCATCCCGTCGTCCAGCTCTATGCCCCACCATCAGTGTGGAGTCTGGCACATGTCTGTGAATGAGTTGATTGCTGGTGGGACCCTGGAGAAGGGGCAGCAAAATCCCCAAGGATAGCCAGGGAGGGTTTTTCACAGGAGCTGGTGTCTGGAGTGAGCTTTGAAGGATGGGACCGGAGGATCTCATCTGAGACATTCACTCTTTTGGAGTTTAGGGACATGGATGGGACCCTTGGGGATGGACCTGGGCTTTCAAGTCAGATGCTCCTAAAACTGTGGGACTCTACCCAGAAGGACTAGAGTGAAGATTAGAAATAGCAGAAACCGACTAGCCAGCATTACTTTCCAGTAAATGAAAACTACTTTTTTTTTTTTTTTTTTTTTTAAGATCAAGGCATTCCACAATGCCATGGGGCTTTGCATAAATCATTTCAACTCTTTGGACCTCGTTTTCGTGATCTGTGTTATTACCTCCTCTCTCACATTCAGTTATTATCAGGAGTGCATTTCCAGACCTCCAATGTTTACCGTCATCAGCATCATGCTTGTTGCTGATCATCATAAGCATCAGATCTTGGGGTCCGCAGCGAGGTGGTTCCTTCCTTCAAGAATCAGGCGACCATTCTTCGCCTGTAAGGGTTAAACGGCGCTGTGTGCAAAGTCACCAGAAATATACTGGTTCCCAGACCAGTAACCTCTGAGTGTAACTTGGCTGAATATATTAACATATATAAAAAGGGGACGTCAATCAGAGAATGGAGGAACAGAAAAAGTTGTCACACGGGCAAAACGGGAGCCCAGCCAGCAGAAGGGCCGCATCTCTGTTTCCAAAGATAAGGCCATCTCTAGAGTGCACTGATGTCCTGAAGATGCCAGTCATTTCCTCCCTGCTCCCCGATGCCTTCTTAAAGACGCCGTCCGCATCGGCAGCCCCGGAATGTGGCAGGCCTTGGGAGCAAACACGCTTGCTCCTGGCCCCTCCACACTGACCATGAATGATTGAGTCAGAAGGAAAGCCCAGAGAATTGCTCAGCTTATCACTTGGTTGTTCTGAGCATATGGAGCAGGGGATGGGGAGACCGGATCAGTTGACTGTAACGGTGGGGGGCATCCAAGCTGAAAGTCTGGAAGGTCACTGGGACCGAGGCCACCTTCCTGGGATGGCCATGCTGAAGCCTTGTGCAAGCAGGCGATTTAGCAAAGAAGCGTTCGCAAGGAGAGAATAAATCTGCCTGGAAAAGTGGAGAGAGCTGGGCAGAGAGAGAGAGAGACAGAGACAGAGACAGAGAGAGCGCACGGCTGATTTTTCAGGTTTTATGAGCCCCTTATGCTTCTAAATAGCCTTCCTTTCTAACCCAAACCTCAGTGGGCAGGGATAGGTCCATGCAACTAAACCATCCTAACTAAGGTGGCACTTTAGCTAACAGACTTGCCCATTTCAGTTTCCTCTGGCAAGGTCCTCCTCCTAGGGGTGGGGTGGGTAGGTCAGTCTATTTCAGGCGGACATGGCCAGGCAAGGAATTAAGCCGTCCTTCTCCTCCTCCTCCTTCTCTTCCTTCTTTTAAATATTTTATTTATTTGAGACAGAGAAAGAGCATGAGTAGGAGGGAGAGGGAGAGAGAATCTGAAGCAGACTCACCGCCAGGCGCAGAGCCTGATGTAGGACTCGATCCCATGACCACGAGATCATGACCTGAGCCAAAACCAAGAGTTGGATGCTTAGCCGCCTGAGCCACCCAGGAGCCCCAAACCCTGCTCTGCTTCTGAGATAGACAGCCCGCCACTGATCTCCTGCACCACGAAAGCTAGCCCCTCATTGCATAACGGTCTGGTTTTCATGTGCTATTTTGGTTTTCTAATGCTGCTGGGAAAAAATGAACACAAACTTTGTGGTTTAAAACAACATACATTTTTTTTACCTGCAGTTCTCTAGGGGGGATGTCTGACATGGGTCTCACTGAACTGAAACCAAGGGATCAGCTGGGCTGCATGATTTCTGCTGGTTCCAGAGGGAAGTCACTTCCTTGTCCTTTTCCAGCTTCCAGGGGGCTTGTCCGCATTCCTTGCCTCATGGTCCCCTCCTCCAGCTTCAAACCAGAACAAAGCTCATTCGTGCTCCAGCTCTGCTGTCTTGTCTTTCCCTGACTGTCTGCAAGCCCCTCGTAGCCCTCTGGTGATTATGCCGGGCCCACCTGGATAAGGTGGGCACCTCCCTCCATCTCAAGGTCAGCTAACGAGGACCTTAATTCCATCGGTCACTTTATCTCCCCTTTTCCATGTAACTCTAAGCGTTCACGGGTTCTCGGGATTAGGTCATGGACATCGGGGTGGGGGGGGAGCTATCATTCTGCTACCAGATGTACCTTGATTCAAGAGAAAGAGAGAGAGAGGGGACAAAATGTTGATATATAACATTCTTTAAAAATATTCATTTGGCTTCGGAAACCCGAGGGTTAAAGGAGTAAACGTGGAGATTTTCCTTTTCCGACTGGTACATGAAAGCCTCAGTCCACACTTGGGTGGAAGGAGAATGGGCTTTCCAGTCCTCTAGGGCTGGGCTCTGTCCTACCCCATCTTGGCCGTAGGTCCACCCCAACTTCCTCCTCCATAAAATGCAGATGGTGATGGTATTGCTTGGGGGATTAAACAAAATCAAATATGATTTTTTAAAAAAACTTCATCAATACCTATTTTCTTCTCTTTCCCTTTCTCTTCTTTTCGTCACATCATGAGGGCCTGGGAGCACGAACTAGATATACTAGGAATCCTTCTAAGCAAGCGACCACGCACTGCGTCTTGGCTGCAGAAGTGACCTCGGGCCAGGACTCCGAAACAAGCCTTGGGCCACGACGGCAACCCACAAAGTTCTCTTGCTTCCTTCCCTCCCCCATATGTGGGATCTTTTTATCTCTGGGAGTGGGAGCCCCTTAGGGTTTCTTTCTGTCTTTCTTTTCTTGCCACATAGAATGACAAGGGTCAGAGAGCCAAGTACGGGATGTGTTGGGGTTACTGGAGAGTTCCCAGTAGACTGCTTCCTGGTCATGGCCTAGAATAAGCTTCCTCCATGTCCTTTTAAGCAGCTTATTATGTCTTTAAAGGAATCACTGTCTACAAGTGTGGGCGACCTCTGTGTATGCCTCTAACGACAGACATGGGCTTCTCACGGGGACATTCCCTTCTTTTATGTTTGAAGGAGCCTGGAAGCCTGTGGCCTCATCGCCCTAGTCTTTCAGGATGGGGTTCCATGAAGGATCTGCTAAACTTGTTTGTAGTCGGGAGTCTCAGTCTGGCAGGATTTAAACGATGCTCTTACAGAAACGCAACCTGTCCAGATACCACAGACTCTTTGCAAAACATTCTAGAAAGTTTCTCCTGTTGTAGCTGAAAAAGCAGGCTGCTAATTGGGAAGTGCGGTTCCTTTCACACCTTCGTTTCCTTTCGACTCCAGACACAGGCATCTCACAAAACCGCCTCACACATGTTAGTGCTCTCTCTGACTCTCGAGTTCCGGATGGAGTCTCAGGTTCAGGCAGGCCAGTGTAGCGACCCCAGCTTTCCTGGAACTGGCAGTCCCTTTTCTCTCACCTGTACAGTGGGAGAACTAATGTTCTTTCCCAGGATTGCCCGGCTGACCCAAAGCCCCTTGCATTGAACCAGACCTTTATTAAGCATTTGGGAGTTGGTAGTTATCATTCCTTTGTGGGTCCTTTGTATGTACTTTAATTAAAACTAGCTCTTGGGGCACCTGGATGGCTCAGTGGGTTAAAGCCTTTGCCTTCGGCTAGGATCATGATCTCACGGTCCTGGGATCGAACCCTGCATCAGGCTCTCTGCTCAGCAGGGAGCCTGCTTCCCCTTCTCTCTCTGCCTGCCTCTCTGACTACTTGTGATCTCTGTCTGTCAAATAAATAAATAAAATCTTAAAAAAAAAAAAAAAAACAACCCCACAGTGAGATTGCATCTTGTACA
>NC_081572.1:55364187-55407177 GCF_022355385.1 Mustela nigripes | reverse complement strand
GCAGGCTCCCTGCTGAGCAGAGAGCCTGCTTCCCCTTCTCTCTCTGCCTGCCTCTCTGACTACTTGTGATCTCTGTCTGTCAAATAAATAAATAAAATCTTAAAAAAAAAAAAAAAAACAACCCTAACTCTGTCTGGGGGTGCCTGGGGGATTCAGTCAGTTAAACGTCTGCCTCTTAATTTAGGCTCAGGTCATGATCTCGGGGTCATTAAGATCGAGCCCCGCATCAGCTTCCACGCTCAGTGTGGAGTCTGCTTGTCCCTCTCCCTCTGCTCCTCCCCCTGCTTGGGCATGCTCTCTCTCTCTCTCTCTCAAATAAATAAGTAAATAAAATCTTTTTAAAAAGCCCACTGATAATGAGTTCTGTCTTTTAAAAGTCTGATGTTTAGACGTGGAAGATGCTTCAGAGGCAGAGACTGTACCCTCCTTTCCGTCTGTCATCCTTCCCTGAGTAGAGTAGGCATTCGCCTTTCCAGGCCTGGAAATAAAGGAAGACTGCCCCGTGGGAGTGGACCTGGGGGATAACTGAAAAGATATGCAAAGTCGGCTGAAGGAGAGAGCACAGTTCCCAGGCACGCAAGCCTCCACGGTCCCCAGACGAGTGCGTGACCGTAAAGAAAGGATGTGTCCATCAGAGGAAGGATCAGCTCCCACTGAAAGCAAGGAGCACCAGAGGCAAACAATGGTAGGGTCCGTCCTAGGGAACAGGGAGCCTTAACCAATGCCTGGAAGAGTTCTGGTTCCGTGGGGGCTGACCGCAGAACTCACATGTTTTAAATGTCTCCGGTCGGGGCGCCTGGGTGGCTCAGTCGGTTAAGCCTCTGAAGGTATCAAGTGATGGCTTCCTGCAAAGCAAGTTTGCTCTTAAGGCTGTGAGCATGTGTGTGTATGCCCACATTTTGATCTTCCTTAGAGAAGAAATTGTGGCCTCCTAATGCTATTCAATCCGAATTTGGCAATTGGTTTATTGAATGAGCTAGACTCAAGCAGAAAGCAGCTTCACTGTTTCTCACATCTTTCCATGGTTTTAAAAACTATTTTATGTGGGGGCGCCTAGGTGGCTCAGTGGGTTAAAGCCTCTGCCTTCGGTTTAGGTCATGATCCTAGGGTTCTGGGATCAATCCCTGAGTTGGGCTCTCTGCTCAAGAGGGAGCCTACTTCCCTTTCTCTCTCTGCCTGCTTCTCTGACTACTTGTGATCTCTGTCTGTCAAATAAATAAATAAAATCTTTTAAAAAAATTTTATGTGTTTTATTTGGGAAAGAGAGAGTGAGCAGGGGAGGGGCAGGGGGAGAGTGAGAAAAGTCCCAAGCAGATGCTGTGCTGAACTTGGAGCCCGAAGCAGGACTCAGTCTCACGGCACCGAGATCATGACCTGAACTAAAACCAAAACTCGGGTGCTCAACCAAGCCACCCGGGTGCACCACATCTTTTCATGTTTCACCAGCTCTCTGCCCCTGGGTAACATTTTGGGTCAATACAGTAGCTAGTTCTGGTCACTCTTAAACAACAGTAGGGGAAAAAAAAAAATTATTAGGTTAGTTTCAGGTCATAGAAAGCCTAATCCAGACTAATAAATAAACTCCGACTTCCCTTCCAACTCTTTGACCTATTTTGGGTCCAGAAATCAGCACTGGGGGCTAGCATTGCTACTACTTCTTTTCTCACTCCTACCTCACCTCCCCCGACCTTTGAGCAGGCAATGCAGGGGGAGCCAGAGGTGGGAAGGAGAGGAAGAAAGAACAGGTTTATCGTAATAGTTGCAACTCGGGACTGTAGGTGTGCACAGATGACTTTCTCCAAGGGGTTCTTTTGTGAGTTCCTCAGTGAGCCCTCTGACTGCAGACCCTTGAAAGCTGGTAAAACCATCACAGCTGGCTGCTTAGGAAACATGCCTCCCAACCTCTCAGCTCAACCACAAAGCTCTTATGGCCAAGCTTCGTTTCTTCCTCTTCACTTAAAAAAAAAAAAAAAATTATCGTGCCCCTATTGTAAAGGCGATATATTTCTTGAAATCATGGAACCAAAGATAATTAGTCAAACGCCTGCAGCCTACAACCAAATGGATGAATGGAGACACAAATTGTGGGACATTCCTATGCTGGGGTACGCTCCGCCGTAAGAGGGGAGCCAACGGTGACAAGGATGGACATAAAGATAATTATGCCGAGTGATAGGAAGCAGACAAAATAAAAAGGGTGCATACCGTGTGCTTCTATTTTTAAAGAACACTCGGAAGTACAAACGAGTTCATGGTGACAGAAAGCAGATCCGCGACTGCCTTTCAGGAGGGAAGTCCGGAGGGTGGGAGGGATGGATTCCAAAGGAGCAGAAGGAGACATCTGGGGATGATGGATACGTTCATTGTTCATTGTCTTGACTGTGGCGGCGATCTTGTGGGCGTGGCCCGTTGTATTCTTTAAAAAGGTACAGCTTACTGAGGTCAGTTATATCTCAGCGAAACTGTGAAAAATGTTTACTGTCCGACGCAATGAGAGAGGGTCTTCTTCGAGAAGGTCCATGGCTGGCTCCTTCCTCCAGGCTTCCATCTGAACTCCTCGTGGTCACAAGCTCTTTGTTTCATTCTTAACGGAGTGTCGTTTGCTCATTGATTTGACTGTAGACTCTTATCGTGAGCCTGGCTCCCGTCCAACCTTCGGGAAGCTTGATGTGTCCTGAGTAGTCCTTCCAAAGCCTGCATCTTTTGCTTGTCTGGAGGAGGTGGCCACAGAGCCCCTCTCTGTTTTGTCCTGCCCCTGTCTGAAGAGCATCCCGTAGAGAATGTCCATACCTCTCCTTAGAGACCCTATCACTTCTCGTCCCCTCACCCTTCTGGGAATCTTGACTTCCTCCTACAAAGCTTGGAGACAAACGGTAGCCTGATGAAAATGGAAGTAGCTCTGCGTGGCGCCTTGGCTAGGTCTGTGTAGATGGCCCAGCAACCTCTATATGGGTCTACGTGGCACCCATTGTTCTCAGCTCTGGAACTCTGAGACAGGAAAAGTCTCATTTTAATCACCTCTTCTACCTGACTTTGCTTCATTAAGGTACAAAGAGATCGATTTCACCATTTAGAGATGTATGTACCGGAAGAGCCAACAAGCAGGGACTCTGGACACCAAAGCCCTCAGCAGGGACTTGTAGGTGACACATATGTTCCTCTCCCTGGAGAATGCACAGTGTGCCTTTTGGAAGGTGCTCTTCTACCTTCCACTACTTTAAGAATACCAGGCAGTGGTCACGGATAGGGATCCCATCTGTTTCCTGTTCTGGAGAAGGGAAAAAAGGATGCATGCCATGTAGACCCACATAGGCCAGGCACTGTGTCCAGATCTGATACCACAGTAGTGGCCATAGTAACCTCTGCCGGAGGGGATCCCGTGGTCTAGACCAGGTGATGAGAAGCAACCTGGAGAGGGAGGTAGTATGTGAACTAAAGCCAAAGGGCTTCGGAGCCCCAGGGGCCTATGGGAAGGAGTCGGGAGTGGACAGTGTGAGACTTTCCATGGTAGCTGGGAACGCTACCTGTGCCAAGCTCCCGTCTTCACAGAGGCCACCAACATCAGGACGATTCATCTTCCTTTTCCTTCCGCCAAACCACATTCAGGGTTAAAAATGAGTAACACGAGTGGAATCTTTTTTCCTACAATTCTTGCTGCTGGACCATTGACCAGGGAGAGCACCCCTTTAGGATTTAGAGTCACATAGAGTGATGGAGGCGAATATGCCAGGAGAGAAGAAAGAAGCAAGTTGACCAGATGCCCCTTCTCCCCAACACTCCCCTGGTCCTAGTGCCCTAAATGGTTGGGTGGGGGGAGATGAATCATGTATTAGAGTGAAGTTTTAAATGGGGTTGGACCAAACTTTAATAAAGGAAAATGCCCCAAAGCCCACAAAATTGGTCCTAGATCTCATGAAGAGTAAAATAACAAAAACATGGAGGGTTCAAAGGGTCTTACATAAACTCAACCCTCGCAACAGCCCCACGGGGCAGGGGTGGTTTTTAACAGCGTCCTTCTCTCCCATGAGGGAAATAAGACACAGAGAGGAGAAGTAACTTGCCCAAAGTCATCTGGCTTGCACCTTGACTCCAGAAACAGTGCTCCCAACCCTCTCTGACCTTCTGCGTCTTTGCAACTCTGGAGCATCCCATCCCCTGTCCAAAGCCAGGAGCTCTCCAAGGTTCTGGAAGGAGCCTCAGAAGCCCCGGACAGAGGCAGCCCGAGTCGCCACCCAGTGTAGGGTCACACTACAGACCATGGTTTCATTCTGATATAGGGAGACTTCGCGACCTCTATGCATTCATACCCAGCACTGGGGCCGTGCCTGCGTGTAGGGCACGAGCGCTGCCTGCGAATGTGCCCACCTCTCCTCCGGACTGGGAATTGCTTACAGCAGACCACATCTCAGCCATTTTTAATGTCCTCCTCACGCTGTCCCAGCTACGCGGCACGGCGCCGGCATCTATTAAACATTTAGTACGTGTTTATTGAATGAAATTAAAGGGGGAATGGATTCTTAATTATCTTCAGAAATTTCATTTTCCCACAGCCCAATTAATTTTAAAGAGACTCAAGTATTTCTACAGCATCATGGCAATAATAATGATGTTATTAATAATGGCAGTCCCTACACGCGGGGCATAACGCGCCAGGCTCTGGGCCAGTACTTTGCGTTGACTCTGATATTCCTATGATGTAGAGACTCTAAATCCTGTCAGTCCCCAGCAGTTTTTTCCCCAAGCGAAGACCCTCCTGAATGTGGGTTCACGAATCCCAAAGGTGAGGAAGATGGTCTCTCAGAAGTGGCCACTAGGTGGCGGTGTGACACCATCGTCACCTCGGTACCTCCCCCTGCGGGGTAGTGAGCAGGGTGGGCCAGCTCTGAGGGTCGGGCCACATGGCTGGGAGCCTTTCGGTGACCATGATGGCCAAGATGGGGCCCAGGCACCGAACCCTGTGGTTGGGGTTTCCACTGTCTGCCCACGCGGGGGCTTTTGAAAGGACCCTCCCTGAGCTGGCAGGCATCCTTGCTGACTGCTGAAATCGAGTCACTTTCTTTTAATTCAGCTTATCAAGGAACTGTGGAGTCTCAGCTCTGGCCGTTTCCCTCCTTCTATTTCAGATCTTCATTCGAAAAGAAATATTTTATCAGCATCTTCAAAGCTCGGAAGTGTCCAAGGTTCCTCTCTTAGTGTTTGAGGAACTTCAACTAAAATGCTGTGCTATCCCACCAAAATGGCTCACTGGTCGTGTTTTCGCTCACCCCGTGGGTTTTGTCCTCATGAATCCCCTCTTCTACAAGGGCTTCCTCCCCCCTGGGCTGGCGGACTCCCGCCTCTTCTTCTGACCTCAGACTGGGCATCAGCTCCTCTGCAAAGCAAGCCCATGGGTTTTCCTAAAGCACCCAAATTTCCCCCCATTGGAGTGCTGAATGCTCCACGCTATTACTCCCATGTGTCTTCATTGTCCCCTAAGAGAAGAAGGGTCCTCAGTTGGAGATCTACAGACCTTTGGACCATCCACTAAGTATCCACTAAGGTACATGTTGAATGATGTACCAGCTGCCATAGTCATAGTGGATTCAAGCCACCACAATACCCCAGTGACCTCCCACATCAAGCAACTATTCCCTGGGGTTCTTTCAAGGGTTCTGTTTAGCTTGCTTGGGCTTGTTTAAATCTTGGGATCCCGGCTCTCAGCTGACCTAGATTGGCCTTTGCTGGGGCAGCTGGGCTCTGTTCCCCATGTTTCTCATCTCCCTTCTGGGTGAGACAGCTAGCCCAGGCTTGTCCTCCTCACGGTGGCAGTGGGAGCCCTAGATGGAAAGCCCCAAAGTGCAAGCTCATTTCAAGCTTCAGCCTCGTTCATTCCCACTCACAAAGCAAGTTCCGCACATGAACTAGCTCAAAGCAAAGTGGTGGGGGCAGGTCTTGCCAAGCTGTATGGCCAAGGGAAGGATGCAGGGGGAAAAAAGGGGAAGGTTTAGGGCCGGTGCTGTTCTCTACCAAGGACTGTGTGCCAAAATACCATGTAGTTTCAGGAAAGATGATTTAAGGCTTTCGCCAGTTTTTACGCCATGAGCCACATCCCTTGGTTTTCTTAAAAACCTCCAGTATCCACTCATTCTCAAATTCAGGATCTACATCCACTTAATTTTTATGTCTTTAAAACCTAGAGTAGAACGGGGATCACAGTAGGTTGAACAACTGTTTGTTCAGTGAATGATTCACTTAGTGAAAGAATGAATGGATAATTGCCTTCTGTTTGCAGACCCTGTGCTACACTCAGGGAATAGAGAATTGAACCACACGAGGCTTCTACCCTCAAGCAGCTTCTGAGAGAGCTTTTGCATGAGGCTTGAAGTCAGGAGGTGGGTGGACAAGCCCTCAGCCTCAACCAGAATAAAGTGTGCATCATTAGGAGACCTTAGGAGTGAAAGTCAAGGAAGGATTATTATTCCTAGAGGATACAGAATAAATGAATACGCTTGACTTCGCTGGGTCCCAGCGTGGGTTATCAGGCAGGAAACCATACACTCGGCAAATAAACATATACGTGGGCTTAAGAAATGCAAGTGGAGACCTTATATTTATTGGTGTCACAAAGTGAATAATGAATTTTCTTAGCAGCTAGTTCTAGAATCCCTCTCAGAGGAGGAAATTGGCTCAGTCCAGGAAAATATCCTGATATGCTGCTCAGGGCAGAAGGTGAGACCCCTGAAGGCATGGCTGTCCAGTGCAATGAATTGTTTGTTTTCTCCTCACACGGAGGGAGGGAGAAAAGGGATGGAAGACTGTGGGGATAAGGGAGGAGATAAAGTCTGGGGTAGTAAATCACAGCTGAGACCTACATGGAGGAAAAGAGTAAGAAATCCCTGTGAGAACACTGGGAAGCAATGCCTGGGCTTCCGCAGGAAATGTCTAGCCAGTGGTTTTCAGGGGCGTGGCTGGGACATGTTTTGTGTCTTTGGACCCCTGAGTTTGTGGCACCCTCGAGGGCATCCTGCATTGTGTGTGTCCTACCTTTGTCAATTGTCTTGTGCCACTGTGGGAATTGAGGAAGAGGTTGAATGACTCGGTAGGGTTAGGGTGGTCCCAAACAGACACAGCAGGTTTGGTTGGACGCGGGTGCTTGGAGGCGGACGTGCAAACACTTGTCTGTGGGCCCTGGGGAAGGCTTTGGACACCCAGAGACTGAGGAGCCCAGGACTGGCCCAAGCTCAGCTAGATGGAGGGTCAGGTGGTTGGCATCTGATCGCCGCTCTATGGCGCTCTCTGCTGGCATAACTGGGGGCTGGATTCTTCGATCTCTGCCTCTGTTTTCTCTCCTCTAAGCTGGCGGTAAGAGCAGTGTCTCCTTGAGGTCCTTGGAGGAGTTTAGCAAGAGGGTGAAGCAGAGCACTAGGCACGTATACTCATGCATATCAGCCATCGCTGGCTTAACGATAATAACAATATTATTAACAATAATATTAATAATAAAATATCATATTTTAATATAATAATTTAATATAACTATTATAGAATTTATAATATAAAATGATAAAATATAAATATAATATTTTAATATAAGTCATACACTTATTGTATGTATTAATACTATTATATTATTATTATTATCATTGCTTTTCTTGTTATTAATAGCTGGCACCTGGGCAGCACTGGTGCGGTGGGCTGGGAATCAGGAAGCCAGCACCTGCTCTTGGCTCTGCCCTGGGGTCCATGTGCCCTTGAGAAAGTAACCAGGCGGCCCTCCTCTCTATGAACCAGGGGGAGCCTTTGACAAGGCTCTCTCCAAGGGTTGATTTTTTTTTCCTTTCAACCTGCAGGAGGCGCCATGGCCCCACAGCCCGGCCCCCGGCCTCCCCACCCCTGCAAAGCCCAAGTTGACATTGGAGGAGGAGCCCTGGGGTTGCAGTCCACTCAGAAATCCGTTCTCCCCACTCAGCACAACACCGAGATGGGACTGACTTGGTGTGTTTGTTTACACCCCTTGGGAACTTATTTCCCGTTCACTTAATTACCTGGTACTCAGACATTGCTGTGCAAAATTCGCCTCAGATCCATTTTGTAAAGTCATCTAGACGCGCTCATTTGGTGCTTTGATTAAAATGTGCAATCTTCCCCAGGCTTTGGCACGTCATCTAATAACTGCACCTCCAGTGAGAAAGTAAACAGCACACTCTGGGGCCCAGAGGACAAGATAAATGTGGTGAGCATCCGGCCGGTATTTTATCCTCCATCCCCCAGACAAACAGACGGCAGCTGGGTCAAGTGCTGTGCGGATGGATGGGTGCCGCCTTTCGGTGGCTTCCTTCTTGCTCTCTTATTGGGAAGAAGCACGGTCCAGAAGCAGAGCCGAATCCCCTCTGCCTGGACTTGGACCCTAGTCTGCTAGACTAGTCTTGGGGAGCGAATGACCAAGGGTTGAGCGCCCACTGGAATCCTGGCTCAGCCTCTGTAACTGCTTTGCATTCACTGCGCTGGGGTCACGGGGCTGAGTGCCAACCCCCCTGCTTAGAGGGCATGGGATGCCCTTGAGAAGTTGCCAACTTTTAGTGAAGCCTCCCCCCTACTTCTCAGTCATTAGTGATGTTGACCTTCAGCATTTCACTTTGCATTTTTTCCTTCTTTTGCTTTTTTTGAAAAGATTTGTGTATTTTAGAGAGACAGAGAGAGAGAGTGAGAGGGAGCAGATGGAGGGAGGGACAGAGGGAAAGGCTCTTCAAGGAAACTCCCCGCTGATTGCAGAGTCCGATGTGGGGCTCAGTCCCATCGCCCATGAGACCGTGACCCAACCTGAAATCAGGAGTCGGACACTCAATCGATTGAGCCACCCAGGTGCCCCTTGTCTTTTTCCTTATAATTGCAGAAGTTTGGCATCACAGATAGCCCTAGGTGAGATTCACCTGTGCCATTTCCTTGCACAATGACTTTGAGCAAGTGATTTATAAATACCTCCCTGACACTCATTTTTTTAATCTGGAAAAAGTGGCAGAGAGTGGACACGAGGATAAAACCACTTGAGATAATGTGTTTAATGCATGGTGCAAGTATCAGGCACAGACAGGGCGCCTGTTGGTTCCATTATGTGTTGGTTTGGAATGAGTAAGGGTCAGATTTGGGTTTGAATCTTGGTTCTGTCCATTTTTGGCTGTGACCTAGGGCAAGTTGCTTATTTTCTGTGGGTCTCTGTTTCCTAATCTGTAAACAAATAGTGAATACTTATAAAGCAAACAGAAGATGACACTGAATTAAATAAAAGGGTCTATATTACACACACATCCACCTGTCTGCATAGAGTAAACGCTCCTAAGCACCCTATCATCCAAGTGATGGTGATACCCAATGACATAACAAGCCAGTTATGAGCTCCGGAATCTTTGGGAAGTCTATCCAAGATGACGTCCCAACCACTGTGGTTTAAGAAGCTGAATGAAGCTGGTTGATGAGGGTGTTGGTGGAAAACTATTTTCTCTAGAGTTCCAACTCCAAGGTATGGGCCCTAAGAGTCTAATCATCAGGCTGACACAGGTCCTTCTTGAATTCTCCCTCTTGTTCCACAGGATATGGTGAGGAACTTTAGGAAGTAGAGAGGGAAAGAGGCAGACCATCTGACACCTTCCCAGTTTGCTATCTGTCTCTACATCCATCCATCCACCCTTGATCAAGCTCTATGTGCTGTACTATACGAGGCACATACTTTCTACTTTTGAAGTTTTAATTTTGCCAAATAGCATGGGACCATTTCTCCTTTCCCATGTGTCTACTTGCATCTTCAAGCTGACACAGGGAAGATTTATTCCAGGCACAGAATACTAGAAGCTTTCCTGTCCAATCCTCCCTGGGTCTGGGGGAGACAGGGTTGTATCAGGGCAAGCTGAAAGTGGATCGCTCCTGCCTTCACCCCCTACCCTGAGGTTGCCTTTATACATAGATAAAAGCAGAGGCAAACCTATTGAGGAAGTGAATGCTTGAGAATATGGAATTCCAAGGACAAATTAATTTGGGCATGACTACATCATATATTTTTCCTCCAGAGTTAAGGAAGACATAAATTTGATCCTTAAGGAGTTAACACAGCTTAGTGTCTAGAAGCCATTTCCTTCTTCTCTTGGGACCAAGAACATGCTAGTTATATACCCTTAATTCATCCTTACCCTTTGTAACATTTATCAACAATGTAGCCAATGATAGATCATCAGTTGCTCAATGTTTGCTCCATGGAATGTAAGCTCCAGGAGGGCAGGGATCATTCATACGTTCATACCACAAATAGCTACAATTTGCCTGTATACATTCCAGGCACTGTTCTGGGCCCTGCAGTTGCTCTCTGCCTTGTAGAACTACCAGTCTCCTTCCAGGGATGGAAATAGATGGTATTACTACTACTTAACGTGGTGGTTGGGTGACATTCGAGATTTCTGCAAAATGTGAGGGACCATGTCATGAGGCTATCTGGAGGAAGGGCACTTGGGGAGAGGGAATGGAAGGTGCAAAGGCCTTAAGGCTGGAACATGGTGGATGCGTTCAAGAAAGAGCAGGGACACCAACGTGGTTGATGCAGAAGGACCCAGTTCTAGAGTGGTGGAAGACAAAATCATAAAAGTATCAGGTAGCCCTGGCTATTATTCTGAGCCAGAAGGGAAGCTGTTTTTGAGCAGAATTAGTAGCATGATCTGATGAACATTTCAAGGATTCCCTTGGCTGCCATTTGAATAGACTGTCATGAACGGAGGCAGGGACTTATTTCCTCTTGCACAATCCAGGTGAGAGTGGCTTAGACTAGGATGGTAAGAAGCAGATGGTCTACATATCCTGCAGGAAGAATGTTGCGAACCATGTACCGGTTATCAATCCCGGAGAGAACTCCAAACACTTCTGCCCACCGCATGTCTGTTTTGAAATCACTAAGGAAGACACAACCCTGTCTGGCACTGGGTGGGATGATACTTAACTCATGGAGAGAAGAGGCAGAGCTGGATCAGTCCCTCATAGCAAGCAGGGTCCCCCAACGGCCAGCACACAGGCCAACTGCCTATGCACACCCTTCTAGGACTGCATCGGAAGGACTTCAACCTCTCTCTCGTGGAGTCAAAAATAATAGAAGCTTGGGGTGTGCATGAAGACCACTGATATACACACTTAAGCAGAACAAGGGAACATTCACTGTGCCTGAAACAGGGAAAGATATGCCCACATGAGAGACGGTAAGACCGTGCAGCTGTGCAGACTCTGTAATCTCTTGGTAAGGAAGCATTCCAGGCCCAAAGCCCATTCTTTGAAGCCAAGGGAGGGTAGAAAGACTGCATGAAACTGCCTTTCCAAACAGTCTGTAGGATTTGTTGTTTGAGTGATGGGATTGATGCGAAAGAGCCAAGAAGGACTCCAAGGCTTTTAGGTAGAAGACTTGAGGTTCCAGTTGCTGAAGACTGTGGAGGGGTGCGTGTGTGCATGTGTATGCATGCGTGTGGGTGAATCAGATGTTGGGTTTTGTTCATATGAAGTTTGAGGTGCCTATTAGAAATTTCACTGAGATGCAAAGTTGAGTTTTGCAAAGTTGAGTTGTCTGGAATTCAGAGGAGAGGACCAGCTGGAGATAGAAATTTAGAAGTCATCACTGTACGTGAGTTTTAATGCCACTAGATTGGATGAGATCCCAGACAGGAAGACAGGTAGGTACAAGCAAGCTAAGGGCTGAGTCTGAGTCCCTCCAAAGTTTAGAAGTCTGGGATACAAGCCAGAGCCAAGAGAGAAGACCAAGAATCAGTAGTCAGTCATGTAGAAGGAGAAATTAGAAAGAAAAAAAAAAAAACAACATTCTGGAGGCGAATCATAGGAGGGTTTCAGAAAGGAGGGATGGACAAACTTTATTGAATGTTTCTGGGATTTAGTAAGATGAAGACTGAGAACTGACCATGGGATATGGCAACCTGGAAGTTATTGATGACCTGGATAAGAGCTGTTTTGGTGGCGCTATGGAGAAGCCCATCTGGGAAGACTGGGCTCAAAAGAAAAGGGAAGCAGAGAAATGGTAGATGCTGGAAGAGAGTAGAGTCAGGAAGGCTCTTGCCCCACCTCCTAATCTGACAGGAATGATCAAGAAGAGAGGGGAAAATCTGATGATGCTTGGAAGGGAGCGATTGGCTGACCAATGACTTGGGTATTGAAAAAGAGGATGAGGACGCAGGTTCAAGTGGAAGGATTGGCTTTAGACAGGAGCCTTTTGGTTCATCTACGGTATTGGGAGGGAAGGCAGAGTAGACAGGCCAGATGCCCTGAGGCTGCTAGTTGTGCTGTCGGGAGTCTGCTGAATTCTCTTCTGATTGCTTTTATTTTCTTAGCGGAGAGTGAGGAGCAGGCGAGAGTAGTTATAACACGATTGTTTAGTTCTCTGATCAGATTTCCTCAGAATTACACCGGGAAGGAAGATGAACGAATGACTTGGGAAATGTGGTAGGATCACAGACAGGATCGCATGCAGAAAGGCCCACCGAGCTTGGGCATCACGCATTTGAAGTAAGCCAGTCAGAACAGTGGCCTACTTTTCTCCCACCAAGTCCAGTTGTTTGGACGAAGGCTCGGAATGGTGAAGAGAGTGAGATTGAGATCTCGGGTACGGCTGTGGGAGGGAGTGGCTGACTTAGGGTGAGTTAGAAAGGGACTGAAGGAAGTAATGGAACGGTGGGTCCAGGGCACTGCAGGGGTTTTTCTCTGCAGAAGGGGAATTCACTGAGAACCCAACCTGAAATAGTATTATTAGAGAGGGAGACAGGGAGGCAGGTGCTCAGGTCTTATAGGAGTGAAGGGGATGAATGGTCTGGCAGCATGACCTTTGAAACCAAGAGTTTTGGGGGGTCGAGGGCAGATGTATGGGAGATTCATTAAGAGCAGGGAGGAGTCCTACCCCACCTCTAGGCCCAGTGGAACAGGGGGTGGGAGAATGAAAAGAAACCAGCCAGTTCTTGAGAGGGCAGCAGAGGAAGCTGTATCCTTAGGTATAGCTTGGAGATTTTTTTTTAGAGACAGGTTCTAGACCCTTAGGGATCTGGCCTCCTCCAAGAGCTGCCTCCCTACTGTGGTCACGTTACCCCGTCCTGGAGTTGTCTTCTGTCTGGCCACAGTCCCTTCTGTGGGGCAGTGTATTACAGCGGTCAGCATCACACAGACCTTGGAGTCCGACTGCCCTAATTCAAATCAGACCTGCATCTTGCTCCGTTCCTTATTAACGCTGTGAACTTAGGCTAATTGATTAAACTTTCTGTGCTTCAGTTTCGTCATCAGAAACACAGGGGGTAATAATGGGCTTAATTATGGCGTGGTTGTGAAGATTAATGGAATCAATACAGCCACAGTGCTTGGAACAGAGCCTAGAACATGGTAAGTGTGCATATTAGTTCCTGCTATAAATATTATTATTTTTAAAATTAATGTTCTTCTCCTGGTGGGTTCCTTGTTCTTCTAGGACAGAGAGCTGAAGGGACCATTAAGAAATGCTACTGAAGGTGTAGGGATTTTGCTGATGACGAACTATGGGTTCCAGAGGGCCCAATGGGAGAACCTGGGTAGTTAGGGAATAGTCAGGTTAGGTGTAGACAGAGGTCTAAGGGGTGATAAGAGATAAGCTGAGGAAGTCTTAAGGCTTCTTAGGAAGAAGTGAGCAGAGATGAAGGTCAAGATGGAATCAGTCCTGTTGGTGTCTCAGATAAGAAGGGAAGGAGGAGCAGTGTGATCAGGGGCAGGGAGCCCTCAAATTCCTTTCAGGTCTGCCGCTGGAAGGGCAAGGTTGGGTGAAGGGTCCTCTTGCCTGGGACTTGGGGGGGTCCCTCTTCATGTCTGCCGGTGGACATGGTTAGTGTGGTTTGCGGCCGTATCCCTGGTGTCTAGCATCGTGTTTGGCACAAGGAGAGCCCCACAACCTCTTTGCTAAAGAAACGAAGATGCTTCTGGAGATGGACATGCTGTCATGAGCTTGCCATCAGCCCTCCGTCTGATAACACCTAGCACAACCATTTTGCAGATCGGTCTAATCCCTTGGTCTGATTCCTTCTGAATTGCACCAGGCATCCTGGCACACCTCTGTGATGGTCTTGCTTGTAAACAGTCGTCCTTGTAGTTCACCTCACCCAGAGCTGAGATAAAAGGTGTCATACAATGTTCCCAAAGCTGAGTTTCACGTTGCCTGAGCAGATGCTCCTGCAGCAGAATAACCAAAAAATGTTGAAATTGAAACCAGAAGGACTTGTTGAGCCTTGCCTTTTTCTGATGGGACAGATAGTTTCTTCTTTCCTTGGCTCGGTGCTCAAGATTTTGTGACATGAAGCCATCCCGCTGCTGTTCCCCGTGGTTGCCCATCCTTACCTGCTGGGACCGTCTGCTCTTGGGTTTTTGGGATTGTGCTGCTGATGAGCTGTGATGAGCTCATCGAGGACCTGGGTCCCAGGAGACAGCACGTTGCAGACAATAATCTGGGGGTCGTAGACTGGGTGGAAAATTCCCCACCGGCATATGCGGTTTGGCTCACATCCTGTCTTAGAAATCAGGACATTTTATGTAAAATTCCAGATTTGTGGCTTCTGGGGGGAAAAAATCAGAAGGCTCAGCCGCAGTGACTCTGGGATCCTACATGGCAACGGTTAGCAGGAGGTTGAGTCATGACGCCCCCTGCAGGCAGGCAGAGCACTCGCTCTCTGAGTCACCGAGACCCCTCTGTGCATGTTCCTTGCGACTCTAACGTGTAGTATTATGGGTCTGCTTCTCATCAGGCACTGGCATTTAAACTTGGGCCGCCCAACCTAAGTAGAGGGGCATTTGAGGGCATGTGTGGAGTATAAAGCAATCTGGGAAGGATTAATGACTATTCGGGATATCAATGTGCCGGCCATGGAAAGGCACTTGGACCCTTTCTGGCTCTCTGTGAGAGTAAACAACTTACATAATCCCTAAAAAGAAAAAGGAAAAAAAAAGCAAAGACCTAACTAATTGACACATTCTGCTCTTCCTGGAAATTTTAAACTTAAATCAGCAGCATGGGAAACTATTGCTTAATATGTTTGAGAACAGCGTGGTCATCAAAGTAGAAAAATGCCTGATTCCTTCCCAGGATGGTGGAGAATTTCACAGTTCCCTTTACTCCTTCGTGCTGAAACAACACCAATTATCACCTGCTGGACGCTTCACGGGTTTTGTCACTTCGGAAACAAGTTGTGGAGTACATTTTGTGTGTGTGTGTGTGTGTGTGTGTGTGTGTGTGTGAGCCATGCAAAAAAACTGAACAATCTTGTGACAGAGGTTATTTATTTCTTTCCCCCCAAGAACAGCTCAGCCCCTGACTAGCTGTGATCTTGGGTGAGTTGCTTAACCTCCACAAACCTTGGTTTTCACCTCTATAAATCTGAAAGTAACAGTTTTCTCTTACGGTGTTTTCTTGAGGATTAAATCAATGGTCTATGTAGAAGTGTCTGGCACAGAGCTCGCCCCTGAGAGGCTTCCCACTGAGACTTTCTGTTCAGGGCATTCATAACGAGAGACCCCGAGCGGAAGGGAGACCCCTGGGAGGCCCACACGAGAAATCTACAAAAGACAGGGAGAAGGGAGCTGAGGTTTTGTTTTGTGGAACCAGCACGGTCTGGAGAGAGGGTTAGCTGCTTGACTGAGTTGCTGGCCCTGGGAGAACTTCTCTTCCTTTGAGAACCAGGTTTACAACATTTCTGCTCAGAACAATCATTTCCCCTGGGGAACAGGCAAGGAAAAATTCTTTGGCCACAACTCTGGCTCTGATGTCTATTTCCTGGGGCCATTTCCCCAGGGAGGCAGGCCAGTCAACCTGGACTTTCTAAAACAGCCCAAACCTAAGCTATTCCTTCTTCATTGGTCATTAACCTTGTTGAGGTGACAAGCATTTGTTGCACACCTTTTAATTGCCAGGCACCACAGTCAGGTTCTGGGGATACGATGATCAAAGATATGCCTCTGCCTTCAAGTAGCTGACTGTTGAGGGGAGGATGTGGATAGGTGAACAGACACTAAATAGAGTGTGATAAGCACTACAACAGGGGTACACTCAGGATGCCATGGGAGTTCATGGGAAGGGCAGCAAAAGCATTTGGGGGAGATTTGGGAGGTCTTTCTGGAAGAGGTAAGTTCAAACTGGGACATGAAGGATAAAGAGGGCTTTTCAGGCCAATTCAGAAAGAGGGAGCAGCTTGTGCAAAGACCCAGGGGCAAGGCAACACGGCGGGTTTAGGAGTCTACCAGTGCTCATCAAGACCAGAGTGCTGTTGGGAAGTCCCACCACCATGTTGGGCTTCGATTGCTGTAAAGGAGTTTGAACTTGATCCTTACCTTATTCCAGATACCCCAATATTTTGGGGCCCAGCTATGCATACCCAGAAGCGGCTCACATAGTTCCCCTTTTGAAATGCACAGTCAACACAGTTGTTACCTGGATGGCATAGTCCATGTTCCCGAGCACGCACACTTTACATTTTCAGGGACAGTCCCTTTCACACGTGTTCCACGGTCAGAACAATGTAACCCGAATTTTTGTTTGGACAAATCAGAATTCATGCCTATAGCATAAAAATGGCCCACTGCTTCTGTTTCTAGTGCTGCCACCACCGAGCTTTTAGGGATTTCAAATCTCTGAGATTTTAGGGATTTCAAACATGGCACGTGCCCACTTCATAGACTTCCAATTCAGGTTTGCAAAGTCATGGCTGATGGTCTTTGTTTCACCAAAACTGGATTTGATTCCTATCTCCAGCTCCGTGCCACTGGCAGGGGAAACTTATCCTGAGTCACATGAGGACAGATTGAACCAGTTCAAGGGTTTCTAAGTCGGTTCCCCCTCTCTTCTTTCCTCCATGACTGCATAACTTCCAGGAGGCCGGAGGGCTGTCTATCAAGGCTTTGGGAGTGGCGTCCGGCTCTTGGTTACCACATCTTCTTTTTGCTTCTACCACTACTGCCCAGTTGTCACAGCCCTTCTTTGCTGGCCTCTGGTGGGATGTCCAAGCCCTCATCTTTTCCCTGGTGGTTGGTTCATCTGCTCTCATCTCCACAGAGGACCTGGAGACACCACAGATTGAATGGAAAGCATTTGTTCTCTCACCTCACCCCATAGTAAGACCCTTGACTCAATTTCTCCACCACTGTGGTTCCATGGTGGGGTGGAGTTGGAGAACTCTGAGACCTTGTTCACTTTTCCAGGCCCTGCTCAGCAGGTGGGCTATGATTCCTTCTTGGAATGAGACAAGGAAGGTTCTTGGCCTTATGATTCTCCACTAGCCCTACAGACCTGACCCCAAAGGGACAGGACACAGAGCAGACCACTCATAGGACCACTCATCACTTCATCCTTTTTTCCATTTTAGGAGATTTTAACTTAATATGAGTGTTCATAAAAACTGGTTCTAACTGATTTATAGGTTCTTTTTGCCTACTTTTTTTTGGGGGGGGGAATAAGCTTTTTGCATGGGGTCTTTATGGGTTCTGCTTTGGAGTTCCAGTATCCCTTTTTCTCAAATTGCCTCAGCCACAGGTTCAAATGTTCATTTTGAAATATGAAAGCTGAGCATGAGTTTATTTATTTTTTTCCTTTTTTATTGCTGTAACAAGAAACAACCTTCCCCAAGGGCAGCTGGAACGGAACAGTCTCACTGTTGGCTGATAGAAGGTAGGAATCAAGGAGTAACCATGCAAAATTCTCAGGGACAGAGCATTCTTCCTTCGAAAATGTTACTCACTGAGAGGAATAAACAGGTAGCGCTGTTGGATCTTAGAAGGGGCTGCAGTAGGAAGGGGAGGAGTAGAGTCTGTAGTCTATGGGACCATGACATATGTCCATATATATAGTCCATGCTGCCCATGGTCTAGAGTACTATGTGCAAAGGGTCTGTTTACTTTCCTCCCTACTCAGAAGGTATAGCAGAATGCTAGTGAGTGATGGAAATGCTCTGCTAACAGAAGCATCCGCTCTAATCTCCCTCTCCCTCTCTCCCCCTCTCTCCCCTTCCCTCCTCTCTCTCTCCTTCTCTCTCTCTACTCTTTACAAGCCTGTGGACCCAGGAGAAACTGATGTCTGTTGCTTACCGTGTCCTCTAAGTGCAAAAGGATGATAACCTCAGTTCTGTCCAGTGAGCTCACTGCAAAGTTAACCCAAAGAACACAGCAGCTTCCTGGTTGCTTGGATGGAGAAGGGCTCCAGCCATGGAGATCCCAGGAACGTGATTCCAACACATGGTGCAGAGAGGAAACCTCTGGGTCCTCACTGCACTGTGTTTATAAGGCCTGACAGGTATCAAGGACTTCTGATCTCTCTTTCCAAGGTTGGGCATTAACGTTGTCTGTTTATTTGTTTGCTTGCTTCTCCTAATGCTAACTGGGAGAGTTGAGCTGCCTTGAGCAGAGACGGCATAGATCCTCCACAGTATGTAAATCCTTGGGTTGGCCTCAGAGACTGGGTTCATCATGAACCCCAAATTCAAAGGATGACGTTCTAGCTTTGAATGAAAATTTACCTTCAACTGACTAGGACACCCTTGGTCCTTGGAGGTCTGTGTGGTATTCTGGGTTAGAATGGGTCTCAGGCATTACAGATCTGTTTATTCAGTTCTCTGGCATGGTGTTGCATAAAGGGTTAGCCCAGCTAACCTGCACATTTGAAAGAAAGGACTGACCCTCTGATCAGGGAGACCTTCTAAGCTCTCAGAGTTTTCTGCCTGATAGGAGTTGTCTTTGTATATCTGGGGCCTTGGGCCACCCCAAATAGTTTATGGCACAGTGTAATTTATGGTGAATTACATAATTCACCTTGTTCACCTGGGGCTCTGGGACATGCTATTTCCGTTTCACCTCTGGAGGGTCCTAAGTTCAGTCATGTGGAGGCTCCATGACCATGTCACTGACCTCCAATAAAAGCCCTGGACGTAAAGGTTCAGGTAGGCTTCCCTGGCTAGCAACACTTCATATGTGTTGTTTAACATCATCGCCAGAAGAATTTTGTCTTATCTGTGCTACTGTATGGAGAGAGGGCAGCTGGAAACTCACACCTGGTCTCCCTTGACTCTTCCCTTTCCGCCATAACTCCTTTGCAAATTTGAATTCGTATTCTTTCACTGTCATTAACTATAATCATGTGTATGACAGTGTCACTGAGTTTTATGAGTCTTTCCGGTGAATCATTGAACCTGAGGGTGGTCTTGGGGACCCTTGACCCAACTGGAAACACCATAAATTGCTACCTTTTGCCAAGTTTTGGGGTTTGCATGACGCTTACAATTTTATGCCCCACAGTTGGCTTAGGTCTGGTTTTTCTTCACATAAACCCTTCTGGAAAATTAAACTTTCCTTGTGATCTCTGAGGTCCCTGACTCCTTCTCCCCCACCCCCAAACTTCGGCATCCTTGTTCCGAGACTCTCTGATGCTCAGTCACAGAATGCTCTGACTTCCTCAGTGCTGATGACTCTACATCCATTTACTTTAGCAGTTCTCACTCACTGCTTCCTCCTATGGCTTATTCCTCACTTGGAATAGCTCAACCTACAAAACCATATGCTTGGAAATCAAGCCCGACCACCCCATGGGGCCAGGTGTTTAAGAACATGATCTTTGGAGTCAAGAGAAGTCCAGAGTGATTTAATTTCTCTGAAGCGTGGTTACTTTTCAGTAAAATGAGAGAAGATTGAATGAGACCCTATGTGTAAAGCGCTTAGCATAATGCCCAGGGCATACATGCCAGGGATTGTGGTAAGGGCTACTATTACCCAGCTTGTAATGGATAATTTTATGTGCCAACTTGACTGGGCCATGGGATGCCCAGATATCTGGTTAAACATCATTTCTGTCTGTGAGCGAGTTTCCAGAAGAGATTAGCATTTGAATTGGTGGACTCAGCAAAGCAGATGGCTCTCCCAATGTGGGTGGGCCCCATCCAACCCACCGAGGGTCTGGATGGAACAAAAAGGCAGAGGAAGGCTCTCGTGTTTTTTTTTTTTTTTTTCTCTGCCTGTCTGCTTAAATGGAGACACTGGTCTTCTCCTGCCTTTGCACTGGGGTTTACAACATTGGATCTCCCGGTTCTTATGCTTTCAGATCTGGACCCGAACCACACCAGCTTTCCTAACTCTCCAGCTTGAAGACAGACAGCAGATCATGGGAGTCCCCAACCTCCACAGTTGCAATCACATGAGTCAATTCCTTCTAGTGAGATAAACAAAGAATTGGTTCCGTTTTTCTGGAGCCCCTTGGCAAATGCAAAGCCTTAAGCTTAAATCCAGACTCTCTGTAGTTGACCCCTGATTCTGCTGCCTGTCCGACCTCTCCTGACCTTGCCCTTCTCCCCTCCCAAGACTAGATGAATCACCCTTCCTGGCAAGGACACCCTCATCCAAGCCCTCAGTGACCTCATCTCCCTGTTGTCCTTTGGGCTATGTCTCCCTTCCATCCCCAGGGCCGTGTGGGTCTCACTGCTTGTGAGGCTGTTGGGCAGCACTAGAGAAACATCACAGAACCATGCTGGATTGGCTCCATTATACATTTATGAGCTTCCCGGCCTCTGCTGGGCTGCCAGGGCTGCTCAGCCACCTTTTAACGAGCTCTAGTTGACTTTCTCTCCCTTTCCCTTCAGCGGCTGCCCCTGACCCCCACTTGCCATGTCCAGCCCACCGTCACTCCCCACCCCGATCCCCAGCCTGTGTCCAGCTGAAGCTCCACAGAGAAGACAGAGACCAGAAGAGGTGACCCATCTCACATAAACCCGTGGTCTTCTAAAGCTAGCTGTATGTTCATCTACATGTACTTCCTCCCTGATTCTATCAGAAGAAGTTGTTATGCATTGCCAAAGTTAACCTTCCCATCAGTGACCGCGGGCTCTTTCGTTTCCTGCTTTCTTCTCTAGGAAAAGTTGAACTCCTTCCCTCATCTCTTTCTCTCTCCCTCCAGGCATTTCTTTCCTATGGATGAGTGTATCCACGTTCCCTCTCTCCTCCCCACTTTCCCGTCTTCTTTCTACTTTGCTTCCCTTTCAAGACCTGCCTTCTGGGTCTTCACTTTCTAAGGAGGACCTGCTTGCTCCTGTCAAGGGGCTCTTCCTCTAGCTGAGCCATGAAATCTGGTCGGGGGAGCTCTTAAAAATCCCCAAACTTACTTCTCATCACAGACCAAGGCTGACGACCACCCTTCTCCTCCCTTACTTCCAAGTCAAATCTCTATGCATTATGATCCCAAATCTATACTGAAACAGAACTTCCTAAGGTCTGCACAGACCCCTTCACTCCCCAGTTCTGTCCACACCTCTCAGACCTCAAGCTACACAACATTTATGGGATTTTCAACTCTTAAGGCACTTTCCCGTCTGGACTTCCACGGCATGGCTCACTCCTTGCTCCGTTGGCATCCCTGTACCTCGGCCCTTACCTGTTTGATTCCGCTGTATACGTTATTCAGTGGTAATATCATTCACTCCCATCTCTCTCTCTCTCTCTTTGTCTTCTCTGTCTCTTCTCCATCGATGTGGCCAACATTCCTCCTGTCCCTATCAAATCGGCCAACCTACAAAAACTTGGAGGTGTCCTTGACAGATCTCCCCTTGTCACATCTTCATCGAACTGGCTAGTAACATTTGTCAACAGTCTCACTCCCACCGGCGAGAAGAGAAGGTCTAAACTTCTTGCCCTGCATTTGAAGACCCATCACAACTTGGTTCCAATTGCTTTTCAGACCCATCTCCAACTTCAGTTTCAACACAAAAACGCACACTGTTCGCCGAAGATACTTTTATCCCTCTGTGCCTTGATACTTGCTCATTCCTGGACTCCTGTCTATCCTTCTGTCTCTCTGGTGAACTTCTCACTCACCTTCAAGGGCCAGATAAAATACCCGGTCTCCCTGGCACTCTGCGCTGATTCATATGCTCAGAGAGCTTTATAATAAACTCTAATTGAGCACTTACCCAAGAGTTTTATGGCGGCTGATGTATTTTCTGCCTCCCCTACATGATGGTAAACCCCTTGGGGCCAATGGTCATGGCTCATGCCTCTTTTCATCTCTAGTACCCATTATAAAGACCACTTGCAAGGATGGGTGAGTAAATCTAGCCAGGGAAGGCGCCAGGGGACATCTTCTGATGTGCACGTGGTCCAGAGAGAATGAATGACCGGGAGGCAGGATGCAATGAGACTTTGTGGACAGACCCCAAGCAGGATCTGGTGTTGCATTACATGCAACACTTACTAGATGTGCTCGCAAAATATCCCCTGCTCTTGGTGTTAGGGACAGAATGCTGAGCTGGACAGAGCCTGCGTCCGACATAATGTGTTATACATTATGGTTTTATGCCCCTGTGCTGGGAATGAGCTGAATTGGATTATATCCCTGCCCCAGGAAATAGCCGTGTAGTAAGCCTAACGGGATCAACGTGCCCCGACTGAAATTCTTCACAGTCTCCCGGGAGGAGATCAAGGAGAGTCCAGTGGGCCCCAAATGTGGGCATAAGGAGAGACCTGTCAAATCAGGTGAGGGTTTGGGGAGCCGAAGGGCACGTTCCCACATGCCTCCCTGGGCAATTATGCTAAATGAGACTCTGCCTTGCATAAGAAAGATATTTCCAGGCCTTCCTTCAAGGCACAAAGCTGCTCAAAGCTTTTTTCCTCTTCCCTTTCCCCATCTTTGTACCCATTGGCATTTCTGTGTCCTGGATTTTTTTTTTTTTTTTTTTTTTTTGCCCCCATTGCCATGAGCGCAAGTTTCAACCCTATAATGCTGAGGATATTTGGCATTGAGGATTTAACATGAACACTCTCTACCTTGTGCACCATATCCCTAAGGCCCATAGCAAGTAGGACTGTCGTCTGGCTAAGGTATGAACCAGCATGACTTGTCCTGTGATGGGAGGGCAGGGCTTATGAGCAAGTTAACAAGCATGGCCACCAGCCTGGTCTCTGCATTTCTCTGTGGCTTTCTCTATTCATCCTACAAATAGATATTTTGAGTGTCCACTATATGCCTGCCCCTGTGCTGGGATGCCAGGTTGGAGAAAATGTGGTGAAGGAAAAGGGTCTCAGTTCCTGCGGACTGTGACTTGGGGGGAGGGTGGGAGATAGGATATGTATCAGTGAAAAAATTAATTTTATGCAGTGATATGTTTGATTATAAAAATGAAGCAGAGGATGTGATAGGAAGAGAGAGGCAGGCTTTAGAACCTGCACAGCACTACTCATGCTAGCCACAGGTGGAAACTACCCACGTGTCCATGCACAGATGACTGGAAAGACAAAGTGTGGTGTGTTTGTGAAGTGGAATATTATTCTGCCATAAAAAAGGAACGAAAGTCGGGCACCCGTTATGACGTGAGTGAATCTTGAAAACGTTATGCCAAATGGGATAAAACAACACAAGAGGGTAAATAGTGTATGATGCCATTTCCACGAAATCTCTAGAATGGGCACATTCTAGATTATGGGGGTGCTGGAAGGGGGTAATGGGGAATCGTTGCTTAATGGATACAGAGTTTCCCTTTGGGGGTGACGAAAAGGCTTGGAAGGAGATCATGTAGAGAGTCACACGACATTGCGAATGCACTGAAGGCCACTGGATGGTACACTAAAAAAAAAGGTAAAATGGCAAATTTCATGTTATGTATATTTTACCAGAATTTTGAGAAAGAAGGGAGACGTGGAATAAAAAGTAGTCAGCCACGTACACATTGAGGGGGGGTAGCCTAGGGACATGTCTGCCAGATGGAACAGGAAGTGTGGAAGTTGTAAGGTAGAAAGAGCTCCGGTTATGTTTGATCCTCTCTAACATGAAGTGTTAAAAATACGCTTCTTGGGGCACCTGGGTGGCTCCGTCGGTTACGCGTTTGCCTTTGGCTCAGGTCATGATCTCAGGATCCTGGGATCGAGCCCCACATCTGGCTCCCTGCTCTACAGGGAATCTCTTCTCCCTCTTCTTCTCCTCTGACTCATTCTCTCCTTCTCAAATAAATAAATTTTAAAAATATGTATATATGTATTTGTTTCAAAGAAAAAAGCTTCAGAAAGGAAGGGGACTGTCAGTGCTGGTGGGAGTAGTGAACAGGTCTAACAGCAACGGGTCTGTCTGTGTGAGTTTGGGGATTTGAAAAAGCTGTCCACGCCGTCCTCAAGAAGGCCAGGCCCTCTGAGGCTGGTCTGCACGGCGGGCTCCCTGTCAGGCTGTGGGGATCTCGACGCTGTCTGAGACTGTACGGTTTTAATTCCGCGCCTCCCACAGCTATATGGGATGAGAGACGGAGTGACGGAGGAGACGGTGTCGTTATATTCTTGTGGGACAAGGAGCTAGAGTGTTAATGGCGCTAAACCAGCAAGCAGGGGAATGGATTCTGATCCCCTTCCTCATGACCCAGTTGCACGTTTTCAGACAAATGGCTCAGTCTCTCAGGGCTCTGGTTTCCTCCCCCCATAACATGCATGCTTTGGACAAAGATCAGAGGTCGCAAATGAATGATAGGCATATTTCTTTTCGCGTGTCAGGCAGCCAAGCCAGATGGTGATGTGTGGACACCCCAAGCCTAATAGACCCTCGTCCAAACCAATATTCATTTTTTTTCCCCTTTTAGCCACCTTGTCCCTCCCCCTCCACACCCCCAGCAGCCCTCAGTTTGTTTCCTGAGGTTAAGAGTCTCTTCTCTTACACATTTCTTCCCCCCAATATTTATTTGGCTGGAGAGGAGTGAGACGTCAAAAGCAACTTTTATTATTATTACTATTATTAACAAAAATTGTGTTTGCTAATTTACCTCAACAAGGGAAAGCAGAATTGCTGAAACCTTCTCTTAAATATCCCCCCCTTTTTTTGGAGAGTTCTTGTCTTCTCTTCAGGCTTCTTTACCCACTTCACAACGTCTCTAATAAAATAAATTTCCTCTTCCGAGAAGAAGGCGCTAGATCCCGAGATATTCAGGAGAATTTTCGCTCACTGGGACTGCATGAGGAAGTTGTAAAAAGCCCCCAGCAGAGATGAGCCTTTAGTATTTTCATTTCAGAGGCTGCCTGTTTTGGGTGGGAGTGGGACACATGTCATTTACTTGGTTCACCCCAGTGATGTTTCCGTGTTCCTTTGGGGTCAGTGTTTCCCAGCATCCGCCTGAAAGTCCTGGAAGTCCCTCTGTGGTTCAGGGCAGACATTGCTAATGGATCTCCATGCTCCTTCTGTCAGAGCCTGCGCCTGTGCCAGTGGCCATTTCCAGCTGTGGATGCTACTGGCCATCTTTGGGTGGGGGTGGGTGCTTTCATTCCTTCCAACTTCCATGTTTCAGGATTCCACCTGAGTAACAGATGTGTAATTTGGTGGGGGACATGTTGACGTTTATCTAAGTGTTTGTGCAGAAGAAAATGTAGAAAAAAATCCTTCCTAGACACTTTTTCTCATTTTATGGCATTTGAAAGAAGTAACAATTGAAGAATATTTTATGGGAACATTCTGGGCCGCTGTTGGATAGTATTGAGAGCAATAAACCCAGAATTGAGGGGGGCCTGGGCAGCTCGGTCGGTTAAACTGTCTGCCTTCAGCTCAGGTCATGATCTCGGGGTCTGGGATCTAGTCCTGCTTCCGGTTCCCCGCTTGGTGGGAAGTCTGCTTCTTTCCCTCTGCATCTAACTCTACTCTTGCTTTCTCTCTCTCTCTCCAGTAAGTAAATTTTTAAAATCTTAAAAAAAAAAAAAAAAAAAAAAAGACCCACAATTGGGAGAGAAAACCTAGAACCTGAGTGGGAAGGAAGGTCTTGCGTTTTGGGGACAAAACAGCTTTCACACTGGGTTGAGGTGGAGGATGGGCTAGGCAGGTCTGTAAGCAGCTGCAGAGGTTTTATTTAGAGGAATAAGCGCCAGTCTGAATTCTTGGCTGAACTTTGAACTAACCAAGCTGCAGCAAGGGAGTTTTGGCTCCTACAATCTGACAAGAATATTTAAGGGAGATGAGCACAGGCTTCAGAAACCCACGGGCATGGTTTTGAACCTTGGCCCCGGCGATTATGTGCTATGGGAACTTGAAATAAGCAATTTATCATTTCTCTTTTGAGTCTGTTTGCTTGTCGGCGCCATGAGGATACTCTCCACTTCCCTTTCAGCTCGTGGTGGGGTCTACGTAAGATACTGGTGGTGAATCACCCGATCGAGCCCAGAGCAGGAATTAAATACAAACTGGGTGACTGAATCACGCACTCTTTCCAGGAAGGACTCTGCGGTCAGAGCACCGCGGGGACACTGACAAACTTGGAGCCAGAAACTGGGTCTGTCAAGGAGAAATATGAGTCAGCGCGACAACCCAATAGAAAACCAACACCAAGAGGCGCATCGCAAATTAATCAAGGAAATGAAAATTGATATACTATTTTTCAGCGATCAAATGGTGGGGGAGAGAGCATCCTACAGCGGGTGGGATTATAAATCAGTATGGCCCCCTGGAAAGGCAGTTTGCAAGAGTTTGCCAACATGCCACCCAGGAACACGCCTCTCCCCCTACCCCACATACGGTGGTTCTGCCCTGTGCAAACCACCAAAGATCAGCCACAACCTTGGGAAGACGGGGGTAAGGGGGGGCTCCTTTGCTATGATTTACTTATTCTTTCTAAGTCATAAATTTCTGTCCCTGTTGCATATGTATTCATTCATTTGTTGTTTACTTCCCTTTAGAATGAGGGTCAGGATCTTTGTCTCTCGTGTTCATAAGACATATGATCAGGAAACTCAGAACCTCAGTGCACAGAAACAATCGTACAAAGTGTTCGGGAGAGGAGAAAAAAACACTTTCATCTGAGGGACAGGGAATCAGAAAATATGTTGTATTTGAATATACATTAAATAATATCCCAGGTATGCATTATTCTACACCCTGAGTTTTTTTTTTTTTTTTAAGATTGTATTTATTTAAAAGAGAGCGCAACAGCGGGTGGGAGAGGAAAATGCAGACTCCCCACTGAGTAGGAGCCCGATGCAGGGCTTGATGCCAGGACCCTGAAATCATGACCTGAGCCGAAGGCAGAGGATTAACTGACGGAGCCACCCAGGCGCCCTGGCACCCTGCTTTTCCAGTCCATGCTGGGCTTGGAGGTCTAGCCATTTTGGCATTTACAGAGAGATCTACAGCATTCTATTTAACTTCAGCAGCTCTGGAGGGAGATGTGTTATAAACAGGTATTATACCTGCCTTGTTACATGACCTTGTAAAGCACTATGTATGCCAAATTAAGTCACCCAACAATACATATACCTGGGCTGTATTCTACCTAGAAAGTAGCAGTTTGTGTCTTCTCGTATTTAATGCAACGGTGATCTTCTGTGGGTCACCACGGGTGTTATAATTTATGTCCTCTCTTCCCTTCAAGTTATGACTCATGTGGTCTAAAACTATGGGATTAATTTGAGAACAGGAAGATAGGAAAAGCAAGATCAAAATGTCAGTGGTATTGTCTTTTTTTTTTTTTAATGTTATGTTAGTCACCGTACAGGACATCATTAGTTTTTGATGTCATGTTCCATGATTTATTGTTTGTGTATAACCCCCAGTGCTCCATGCAATCCATGCCCTCCTTAATACCCATCACCGGGCCAACCCAACCCGCCACCCCTTCCCCTCCGAAACCCTCAGTTTGGTTCCAGGAGTCCACTGTCTCTCGTGGTTTGTCTCTCCCTCCCCCTCATTTTCCCCTTCCTTCTCCTAATGTCCTCCATGCTATTCCTTATGTTCCATATATAAGTGAAACCATCTGATAATTGGCTTTCTCTGCTTGACTTATTTCACTCTCAGTGTCATCCCCTCCAGTTCCATCTATGCTGATGCCAAAGTTGACTATTCATCCTTTTTGATGGCTGAGTAATATTCCATGGTATATATGGACCACATCTTCTTTATCCATTTGTCTGTTGATGGGCATCTTGTCTCTTTCCACAGTCTGGCTATTGTGGCCATGGCTGCTATGAACGCTGGGGTGCATATGGCCCTACTTTTCACTACATCTGTATCTTTGGGAGTTGTATAGTCTTGAGGCTGATTGGAGAAGGCGGTTTTAGCTCTCCAGGCCAAAGGGCTTGTTAATTTCTACCTTCCAATTTGGGCAGACAAGAGTAGGGGCTGGGCCAGGCATGTTCAGTTCCTTCTCTCAAGTACAAATAACAGATAAATCACTGCTCCTTTTATGTGGAGAAAATAGTAGGGGTAGAGAGAAAAAGTAGGAGTGTTGTTCTCATGGAAGTTTCCTTTCATGGAAGCATGAGACTAGTGAGGAGTTCGGTTCCCTTAATAGTAATCAGCATTTTCTATCTGGAAATTTGTTTCTCTCTCTCTCTCTTTCTCTACTATAACAAATTAAGCCAACTCTTGATCTTGGTCTCTTTTCATTAATCTTTCCAGCTACATGGGAAAAACCTTCTCATTGGTAGCTTTTGGTATTTCTACACTGGTTTGATTACTGTTTCTATTCTTTTTTTTTTTTTTTAAGATTTATTTATTTGAGAATGCACATGCACACGTGTGAGCAAGGGGAGGAGCAGAGGGAGAAAGGGAATCTCAAGCAGATTCCACACTAGGCATGGAGCCTGAGGTGGGGCTCGATCTCAGGAGCCTGAGGTGGGGCTCGATCTCACAACCCTGAGATCGTGACTTGAGCTGAAATCAAGAATCACATGCTTAACTGACTAAGCCACCCCGGAGTCACTACTCCCTTTCTTTCTTTCTTTCTTTCTTTCTTTCTTTCTTTCTTTCTTTCTTTCTTTCTTTCTAAGATTTTATTTATTTATTTATTTGACAGACAGAGATCACAAGGCAGAGAGAGGGGGGGGGAGGCAGGTTCCCTGCTGAGCAGAGAGCCCGATGTGGGGCTCGATCCCAGGACCCTGAGTTCATGACGTAAGCCGGAGGCAGAGGCTTAAACCACTGAGCCACACAGGCACCCCTACTATTTCTATTCTAATCATTTTTGTCTGGTCTCTTATTGATTTATCATTTCTCTTATGTCAACTCTTTGTTTTTAAAATATGTTGACTTCCATAGGTGATTTCATCCCTTCCCATAATTTCATTCTCCCCTTAAAAATCTGCCTCTCCAGCCCAGACTTTCTGTTTTAAGCTTCAGATCCATATATCCGACCATCATCAAGTTCAAGGTTTCAAAAATAGGTTCACGTCTTCCCAGAACTTGTTCCTTCTCCGGGCAATAGAGCCTATCTAGCCTTTAACCATGTGAAGTTAAAAATCATGTCTGCCTTGTAGGGTTCGTTGGGAAGACAAGACAACGCAAGTGTTTGCTGCTCAGATGTCAAGAGAAATAAGGACATCAAAGCCCATTTGCAGAATTTAAGTCTGCATTAGACTATAAAGATTTTATTTATTTGACAGAGAGAGAGAAATCACAAGTAGGCAGAGAGGCAGGCAGAGAGAGAGGAGGAAGCAGAGATCCCGACGTGGGGCTCCGTCCCAGGACCCTGGGATCATGACCTGAGCTGAAGGCAGAGGCTTAACCCACTGAGCCACCCAGGTGCCCCTGCATTAGACTATAAAGCACAGATGCTATCGTGGAAATCGTCCCCTTTGCATTTACTGTTTACGCTCAGTTCGGGGTAGGCTCCTAAGAGAGGCTGAACGGCAAGAAAACGTTCTGAGTCCTTATATATGTCCTAAAGCATCTGTATTCTTTTTCACATTCAACTTACAGTTTCAATAGGTATAAAGTTCCTGGTGGGCAATGAGTCTTTCCCTAGAATCCTAAAGGTTTCTCTTTGTTATATTCTAACTGTTGCTTATAAGGAGCTTATGTTTCTGATTTCTTTTCCTTAGTATGATCTATTGTATTTTCCTCTCTGGATATTTTTAGAACCCTTTCTTTATCCCTGGGGTTCTGAAAATTCTAAACGATGTGCATTATTTGGCTTTTTATTATTCATCTTGCAGGGTATTTTATGGGCCCCTTCAATGCAGACACTTACGCCTTTCAGTCCTGTAAAAAATGTTTTCCTTATTATTTCCTCCAGTGATTTCCTTTTCTTTATTTTGTCTGTCATTTGGAAGTCCAATTATTCTGATATTGTAATTTCTGGAAAAAAAATACTCTTTTGTTCCTTCATTGTTTTCTACCTCTTGATCTTTTGGTCAATTTCTGGAATATTTCCTCAATGTTATATTCTATTGCTGAATTTCGTTCTCAGATGTTTTCATTTCCGTAAGTTCTTTCTTTTTGAGATGATCATTTGTATAGTATGCTGTTCTTTTTATAATTTGTGTTTTGTAAGGGCAGTCTCTTCTTTCCCTCCCCTCAAGAAACTATTTATACATTTTTTTTCCTGCTCCTTGAGTCATTTCTGAATAATCCAGGCTCCTTATTTACATTTACTGTTTTGCTCTTTTTCTGTGAGAGGCCTCTCCCAAGCATCTGGTTATCATCCACTGGGCATTTTTTATTGTGGTAAAATAACATAATACAAAATCCACCATTTTAACCATTTGTTTTCCCGTGTACAATTCAGTAGTACCAGGAATGTTCATAGTGACAGACAACCATCACCACCGTCTGTCTCCAGAACTTTCCCATCATCCCCAACTAAAATTCCATACCTCTTAGACCATAACTCCCCACTTCCCTCTTCACCCAGACCATGGTGACCATTATTCTGTTTTCTTGATCTGAGAATCTGGCTCTTTGGAAGGCTTCCCATGAGTGGAGTGGAATTGGGCAGTCTGTCCTGCATGTCTGGCTTATTTCCCTTAGCACAGTGTCCTTCTGGTCGAACCATGTTGTAGGTGGTGTTGGAATGTCCTGCCTTGTCAAGGCTGAAGAACAGTCCGTTGTGTATCTCCACCACATTTTGTTTGTCCGTTCCTCCATCGATGGGCTACCTGGAGTCCTTCCATATTTGGCTACAGTGACTACCACGGCTTTGAACATGGGTGTAGAAATATCTGATTGAGTCCCTGCTTTCTATTATTTTCATTTATTTTTTGTTTCTTTTGATATTTTATTTATTTGTCAGAGAGGGAGAAAGCCCAAGCAGGAGGAGCAGCAGGCAAAGGGAGAAGCAGGCTCCCCATGGAGCAAGGAGCCCTACATGGGACTTGATTCCAGGACCCCAGGATCATGACCCCAGTCGAAGGCAGGTGCCTAATTGACTGAGCCATCCAGGCACCCCAATTTTCGTTTATTCTTTAAAAGCAACACAGGAAAAAATTATTAGAGTCCGTGTAGGTATGTGGGCTCATGGTACTTGTCGGGGCGGTCATGGTGGATGAAAGAGTATCAGACTGGCTGTTCATTAGAGGGTCCCAGGAAGAGTGTGTTCATTTCAGAACCTTATCTGTCAAGCTCACGCATCCTCCTCTATATCTAGTGGAAATATTTGACATTTAGAATACACAGCGCCCAGTATAGTGCCTGGAACTTACAGAGTGAAGAGCATGTGGGTGACATTCTTTCTCAACTTCCACAGGTGATTTCCCTGTTCTTTGTTACGTCCTTGATAACTGTAGAAATTCCTCGAATATATGTATTTTAGCCAGTCCTCGGAGCAGAGACCGTATTTTAGAAGCAGCAGCTACCTATAAACCTTGGAAGATAGTTCAGGAATAAGGAATGACTGCTTCATCTTGGAATGCCTTGGAGACGCCTGTAGGATGTTAAGGTGACGCAGGAGACTGGGGACTCAGAGGGAAGAGGTCCACAGGAGGCAAAGACGCCGGGTCCGTCTCTTCCTGAGTCGCTCAGGAGCCATGGGAGAAGGGGAAGGAGCCCCTGCCGTTCCCCACACAGCATCCTCAGGCGAGGTGTGGGGTGTCTTCTGCTGATCTAGAGGGGGATTTTTGTACTGGCTTTAAAATCATCTTCTCGGGGCGCCTGGGCGGCTCAGTGGGTTAAAGCCTCTGCCTTCAGTTTGGGCCATGATCTCAGGGTCTTGGGATCGAGCCCCACATCGGGATCTCTGCTCAGCGGGGAGACTGCTTCCCCTTTCTCTCTGCCTGCCTCTCTGCCTACTTGTGATCTCTGTCTGTCAAATAAATAAAAAAAAATTTTTTTAAATCTTCTTCTCATTTCCCTGCAGCCAGGAAATTGCTGTTAAAAAAAAAAACAAACAAACAAACAAACAAAAAACAAAAACAAAAACACAAGGCATGTCTTAAATTTTGCTCCTATCCATGTTGTTAGTCATTTACTTTACAAATTCCTGGACGGATTATATACAATGTGGCAGTTTCTTTCTCGCCGTCTTCCCCTTTGATCAGCTAAACGCCATCTGCCATCATTAGGCAGTAGCAGTTACGGATGCGTCTCAGGAATTGGTTGATGCCCCGTGAACCAGATTTGCATGTCTCTAACAGTCCCTGCTAATCAGTGCAGGATGGTTACCAGGGCCCCTAATGCCAGAAAGTGATTATTAAACCCACAGAGCTCCAACAGCCTTCCCCTTACACAGAGCTGCAACAGACTATGCAGGCAGGCAGGAAAAGTTTCCAGTGTCTCTGCCTCTCCCGTTACTGCAACTAACTAGAAATCTGACATTTCTTCAAGGAAACGTCAATTATTTCTCTATCATGGAGATCTTCACAATTCTTTTTTAATTTTATGTTTGGCCAAGATGAAATTCACAGTGCATGCACAGGTCTCCACCTGACACGTTGATGGATTTTGACACATGGTATCTACTCATGTAACCAACACCCCAGCAAGACAGAACCTATCCTTGCCAGCAGCTTCTCTGTGCCAGACAGAACGTATCCTTGCCAGCAGCTTCTCTGTGCCGCATTCCGTTCCATCTCCATGCCCTGTAAGCTATCCCGGCTCTGATTTCTATCAACAGACATTTGTGGGGCTGGTTCGAGAGCTCAGGGTAAATGCAATTGTCCTTTGTAATCGGCACCGTGCATTCCTTTGTGCCTGGCTTCTTCTGCTCACTCACGTCATTGTGTATGTGAGTGGTTCATGCTCTTTATTGCTGAGTGCTTTTCTACAGTATTTTTGTTGTGGAATACCACTTAAGGAGAGAACTTTTTCCCTACCCACACACAGCTTCTTTCACCCAGTGTGTGGGTTTTTCCACCACATTAAGCAGTTCTGACACTAAGCCACCCGGAGTTAGCACAAACTACAGAGCTCAGTCCCACAGGGACACCCTCTCCTCCCCCACTGCCCCATTCAGACACCAATCCCAAGTCCTGGTTGTCACCCATATTTCTGATCAACCAACTACCAAGTCAGGGGTTCCCACGACCCCCTACTTGTAATTTGCTAGAGTGGCTCACTGAACTCAGGGAAACGCTTACTTACGTTCACTGGTTTATTGTTTTACATTGTTATAAAGGATACAGATGAACAGGGAGATGAAGAGGTATACCGGGAGAGCTCTGGAAGCCTTGAGCTTCTGTCCCCTTGGAGTTGGGGTACACCACTCTGCTGTCATATGGGTGTTTTCATAACCCAGAATCTGCTCTCAGAACACTGTAGTTCAGAGATTTTTGTGAAGGCTTCCTCAGGTAGGCACAATAAATTCATAACTTAATCTCCAGCCCCACAGGTCTCTCCCAGGGAATGGGAAGGGGGTTGGGCTGGAAGTGCCAATCATGGCCTCTAATCATGGGTGGCCTTTCCGGGGATTCTGGCTCCCATCCTGAAGCCATTCAGATGCTCTGATCCTACCACCCAGAAAATTCCAAGGGATTTAGGAGCTCTGTAGGGAGTCGGGGTCAAAGCCCAAATATTCAAACAAAAAATGATCTAAGCACCCCTACCACTCAGGAGATTACAAGGGTTGTAGGAACTCTGTGTAGGGAACATGGGGTAGAGACCAAATACACATTTCTTATGATGCTTCATTATGGCGATTCCACAATATTTTTTATACATTCTCCTGTGGGTGGATATTTGGGTTGTTTCATTTTCATTTTATGAATGAAGATGCCATAAACATAGTGATGCAAGTTTTTTTGTGGAAGCATGTTTTTACTTTCCTTGAGTAAACACCTATTAATCAAGTAGCTGAATAGTAGGGTAGGGATAGGATCAAAGTTCCTGTTACACTTATTTCCAATTTTGTTGTTGTTGTTGCCGTTACACACAACTGTTTTCCCCCCCATTCCACTTCCTAAATATTTATTTCTGATTCATAAGAAAGAGGACAATTTTTAAAAATATTCAACTAGGATCTTTGTTAATCATTTTTACTGATTCTTTTAAATTGCCTTTTTTTTTTTTTAACCCAAGCAACACATGGATAGTCTCATCATAAAAAGTTGAAATCCTAAAAATTTAGGGGGAAGATAACATGTGAATGCTGTTAGATAACTTCACTCCACCTCTGACTTCTCTCTAAATTTTTAGTGGGTTGCTTCCAGACTATTTTTTTTAAGCATTGAAATGTGCGGTTTTGCAAGTAATCAACCTCACAGAATACCACAATGTAGATATCATAGACTTTAGTTATTATGGCTGTTTTTTAGCAGAAGGTTATAAATGTCTTGTGCTAACAAAATAAGAATATTAATAGAATGTTCTGACAGCCGGAAGTAAACTATCTTGAAGAAGGGGCACCTTTTGTAATGTGCACAAAATTGTGAATCTTACATTAAATATATATGATACATGTATACAGATAGATCTTTTTTTATAAAAAGGATCTTTTTTAAAAAAGTAGAATCATGTTATATTTATTGCACTATGATTTTCTTTTTTCAGTTATCAATATACCTTAAATATCTTTGCATTTCAATACTTAACATAGATTCAGCTCATTTTTCTTAATTGCTGCCTATTTTCATATACTCTGTACATTAAAATTTAACTTAGATATTTAGATCGACTTTGAATTTTCATTATTTCAAAGATTCTTAAACATGCTCTTTTGTATACATATGTAAGTATTGGTTACTTAGACAAAGTGAGGGAGAGTTAGAAGGAGGATTCTTGAAAGAAGAATTTCTGAACTTAAAGGTATGCACATTAACAAATAAAAATAAGCATTTATGATTATTTAGGTACTAGTATTTATGCCTCCAACAACCTTTACAAAAGTACACTTCTGTCACCAATGTATGAAACATACCTATTTCCATCCATTTTGTATAATGCAGGACATTACTTATCTTTTTGTCTTTACTGATCTTTTCTTTAATTTTTGGTCAAACAATGATACAGCATTATTGCTTTAATTTTCATTTTACACATTGACTCATTAAAGAGTGAACAATGTTTCAGATATTTATTGGTTGTCATTTACATCTATCTTCATGAAGGTCCCTTCCATATTTTCTGCTTATCTTTATTCTTGGTGGGTTTTGTTTTGCCTTTTTCTTATTGATTTATGGGGACTCTTTATATATTGAGGATCATAATCTTAAGTCCACTCTTGCAAATATTTTTGCCAGTCCATTGTTTGGTATTTTACTATATGGAGAATTTTAAAATTTTTATAGTTAAATGTTTTGTTAGGCTCAAGATTTTTTTTTCATTTTGCTCAAGAAAGTCTTTCTGAATTCAAAGTTATCAGTATGCTGTGTGTAGGTGTTGGGGGGAATATTTTGGTGGGGTGTCAAAGAAGTAGAAGGTGGATGCATCATTCCAAGCAGATGAAGCAACAGGGACATGAATGTGGAAGAGAATGGAGCACAAATAGAAAGACAGCTACAAGTTGATTAGAAATAGGATGGGGTGAGGTTGTCAACTCTGTTAGTTTGGGAACTTTGTTTGTCTAACTCAGGAGGTTGGCATAATATAGCCCAGGAGCCAGATGTTTTTGTAAACAAAGTTTTTTCAGAACACAACCCCACCCATTTGATTATCTATTGTCTACAGCTTCATTTGCACTATGACAGCACAATTGAAACCAATTGGGAGCAAAGGCAAAAAAGTTTATCATCCAAAATTTCCAGAAAAACTCACTGATTCCTAATCTAATTTATTCCTAATCTGATTCAGTTAGATCCCACATCTAATTTCAATGTGCCTCCACACATACAGATTCCAGTGTAATGCCTAGCACATAATTGGTACTCAATAGACAGGAATTTACATGGAACCAAAGCAATTACTGAAATTCAGATAACGAAGGAGCCTGTCTGTGTTCCTTCTTGTTAAGGAGGTGGGACATTATCTTAAAAGTAAAACATTTCTGACCCATTCATTCATTCATATAGTCATGCATTAATTCTCATTCTTAGAGACTAGCCTCAAACTTGAATGGGCCTCTCTCTCATGTGTTTCTATAGCAAACTGGACAAAACATTCATCGTGCTGTTTTCCCACATGCTCGCTGTTTTTTTCCATTAGACTACAATCTACTTGAAGGCAGAGAGTATTTCCTTTGCCTTTGTCTCCACAAAGCATGGCACAATGCTTGGAACATTGGGATCCCTTGATAAATACTTTTTGAATGAATTAAACAAGCACTTATCAAATGCTATTTTGAAAGAATCAAGAAATCCAGAAATAATGCTGATTTGAAGAGATGTTTGTGTTCATAAGAATTACGTGGAAGTGCTTTGAAATCGGAGAAGAACTACACAAATGGAAAAATTCTCTTTTTGCTTAAAAACCCTTTCTACTTGTGTGCATATATTATGTGTACAAGTTCTTTCAGGAATTGCTGACAAGAAAATGTTGGAGTTTGGGTCCAGGTGGATCTGAGTTCAAACCCCACATTTCCTTCATCAGTTTCTTCACTAATGAGCAACCTGTTTACTCAGGGCTGAGTCAGGGTCCACATTAAAAAAAAAAAAAAAGGCAATGAAAAACGGAAACTTTTATTGACACCCGCAGAAAAATACCCATTCTTATAACTCAGATAACCCAGATTTTTCAATAGATTTCCTGGAGATCTTTGTTCTTTTAGTTCTTATTCTCTTGGACGAATTGCAAAGTTGCCTCTGACGTGAAAGAAGGTTGGAAGGTGTGTGGCCATTTGGTCAGCTGTGGGCTTCCATGACTCAATGCTGTCTGTCCTAAAAGCTTTTGTTGCCCCCAATCCCCTCCTCAAATCTTTTGGACCTAGTTACTTAATCCTTCTGGAGTTTGGTCTTCTAGAGTTTTGTCCCCAACATCCTCAACTCTAGAGTCTTGAGAGGCTATAAATAAATAAGAATCCCACGGAAGGGAAGCAAAAGGGCAGGTGGCACAGTTGGAATAGTTAAGACTGGATCACCAGATCCCACCTTCCATTCCCTTCCAGCTTATTACCCCGTAATGGAGTCTGGAGTTTCCTGCCATCACTGCTCTCCTACCTTGTCTACAAAATCATCCCCAAGGGTTGTACTTCTCATGCTCCAAGAGTATGAGAAGGTGGGAGGTTGGATTTACCTACAAATGACCATTCTACATTGGAAGGTCAACAAGTCTTTCAACTGGAACAAAGAGGCGGGGACTTGAGAAGGGTGCCAGGTGCAGTCCCGAATGGAGGCCACATTGACATTGTCCCAACATATGGAGACTCCGCAAAAGAAGACACTTTGTGCAGTATGGACCTCCATCTCCAAGAGGACATCCACTGGGCAAGATGCATTTATAAGTCTGCTAGTCTTGGTATTGGACCTACTGGTCCAATGGATCCTATGGGAGAAGATCTGGATAGATCCTCCTCTGTCCAGAGGAACCAGAATGCCCAATAGCAGAAAAACAGGCTTACAGAGTTTTAACAGAAGAAGCATGAGGTTGACTAGTTTTTCATAGACTAATGCAGAGACTGAAGCTAACAGACCATGTGTGAAGAGTGTCCAAGCCAGTCCCAGCCATTAGTTCCCAGTCAATAACATGGGTCCTTTCCTCTATTTCTCAATAGGCTGATTGATTTGATCAAAGCTAGGCAGGCAGGAGCTGTCTCTGCTTGAGCGAAAATCCCATGGGTTAATTTATTTCCTCCTGACTCAGAAATTGGGAATTTCTGGAGCAAGGTGCAACATTTTCCACATCCTAGTGTCCCTGCTCCAGGAGGCCAAACCCCCACCAAGTGCTTTCTGAAGGTGACTACTTTGCTCTTTCTCAAAATACTCAAGCCACATGGGCTGCTGGACTCCTCTTGGGTTTCTTGGTGAGGGGTGAGCTGCTCTGAGGGTAAGCCCCAGCATCCCACGCAGCACGTGGGAATTTCATGTGTGCTGTAAATTCTGTCTTGCTTAATGCAGCCGACCCCTTTATCCACAAAAGCTAATACTCTTTTGGGAAGTGCTGTGATTTAAGCTGAAATGTTGGAGGAGAGGAGGGTGCAGAGGGCATGTGGGACTCTGCCATCCAACCCCCTATCTCCAACCACTTAATAACTTGGCTAAAAGCTGCGATCAATACGGAGCCATCAGCCTGCTCCAACCCCTCCTGGGCTTCCCAATCAATCAACAAGATTTAGTAAGCTACCAGTTGGAATTTATGTCACTTAAAAAGTGTGGGTTCCGAGACCCGTCCTACAGAGACTGATTAATTCCTCCTGGGCACTCTGATCAGCTTCCATCTGGAGAACAAGAGCCTGTTGGTAGAGGCGCAGCTGTTAGACCTTCCAAATGTATACCTAGGAAAAGTAGGCAATTAACACAATCTCTACTCAGCTCTGCATTTTCCTCACTACCCATAATTCTGCCCTCCATGAATAGCACGTATTTGTGATGGAGCTGTGGTGGGGAAGAAAGAGAACCATTGGAATCTTCAACACGTGCCAAGCTTTTTATAGTCATTCTTTTTTGCATTTTTTCTTGCAGCAGCTTTAGGGGGTGGTTCTAATTATGCCTCGTTTTTTCATGCAAGGAAACTGAGGAAAGATGATCTTCTCCCTAGACAGGAGTCAAGAGTGAACCCCATGGAAGCATGTCTAGAATCCACCTTACCAGGGAACCCAGATTCATTGACAGGAATCCAAAAGGAGCCTACGGGTGCTCAAGCCTGTTGGAAGAACACTTAGCTTCCCCGCACCTCCTCACCTCTGGTGACAGAATCTGGAGGAAGCCCCAAACACCCATTTTTCCCTCTTTCAACACTTTTGGCCCCATGACTGCTAAGTGCTTTGAGTCTTTCCCAACAAATCTTGTGTTCCCCTTTATCGCTGTTCATTTCCACTGCCCACCAAGCCCCAGATTCCCAGACCACATTGGTTCTGGATCATTAAATCCTGAAAGACGTCCACATCCCACTCCTCCACCTATCTCCCACTCCTTCCCCAACTCATGGAAACTGGCTACTGTGACTCCCGGTATTCCTGGGTCTATCATCAGCAAAATCCTCTATGACCTCAGCAACTTCTCCAGCTGGTCCTTTTTCCTTCTTGCTCCAGTGGGAACCTGGCTGTCCCTGAGAATGATTTCCTCTGTGGCTCTCTTCTGTGATGACCTGCTCCTCTTCCACAGACCTCTGGGACTTCTGCTTCCAGAACAGCCTTCCTCCTGGCTTCATGGGTCCCCCATTTCCTTTCACATCCTCAGGCTATCGGTCCCTGCTTGTTGTTCCACCCTACTTTGGCCCTTCCTGCACATGCTTTTATCCAAGATCTGCTCATTAACCAGTAATTGCAACTCTCCAAAATCCTTGTTCTGTGCAAGTCTCTCTGAGCACCACCTCCTGTCTCTCTGCCCACTCCATCTAGTGTCCAGCTCTTGAAATCCATTGGTCTCACTGGAACCTTCCATGCCTTGATCTAGTCATCTTTCCCTGATGCTGCTGCTTCCCTCCTCACCCAGCTTCAGTTCTGCAGTGGAGCCTTATTTTGACTCCCTCATGTGAGCCTCCAATCCCCTTGTCATGTCACTGGGTTTCACTCTTCGCTGCTCCATGCCCGCAATTACATGGTCGAACAAGGCTGTTGACGAAAAGCCCCAAATCATGACCAAGCTGAATATCTTATTTACAGCTACACATTAGTGTTGCCCACACTCTCAGATATGGCCTCGCTTCCTATCTTTCTGGGAAAGTGAATCGGTCTGAAGAGCAGCCTCGGGCTCCTACCTGACCCACCTTCTCCCCAGTGCCTGCACCACGCACTCTGCCCTCTTGCCTGTCTTTACCCAGGAACCCCCTGTGGTCCCATAACACATTAACTTGTTGCCTTCCCCTCTACCCTGGGACATTCCACTAGAAGCTCTTGCCCCGTCCTGTCTTCAGCGGCAAGATCCTCCCCTTCTCTTGGATCCGTCTCCTGTTGGTCTCATTTCTACCCCCACCCAACTTACTCCCACCTGCCCCCACTGCCATTCAGCTACTTCCTCTGCTCTCTCTCTCTCTTTTTGGATTTAATGATAAGTTTTACCAAAGCATTTTTGTTGGAATGACTGGGGGCAAGAGCCTAATTAGGATGGGTTTAAGAGAAGAAGTAGAGAGGAATTAGAGATGGTGAGTCTAGTTTCTTCGAGGAGTTGGCTGCAAAGAGGAGGAAGGAGACGTGACTGCATGCTAACAACGAGATGGGTCTTTGCCCGATCTCTCTCTGCTCTAGGACTTCAACTTGCAGACATTTGACAACTTTGGATTCTTGAGTCCCCACCCGGTGTCTTTTTTAACCTCACCTGAGCTGGACAGCATCTCAGGCAGATCATGGGTGGGACTCACGGTAGGAAGGTGGGGGGAAGACCTGCACCTGTGTGAGGTGGGGTCACCCCTTTCCTCCAGCCCCCAGGGCTCCAGTCATGCGTTCCTGTGGTGGGATTGGTTGTGCTTGCCTCCCGTGCCATCCTGTGGAAGACCAACCAGCCAACTCTGCCTGTCCTCCGAGGCTGTCTTTTGGATCCATGGGGTACTTTTCTCTGTCCAAGGAATGGGGCCAGCTGTCTACATACTTAGGTCTCAACCATGCTCCTTGCGCTACACAGATGATGTTCACAAACCCGTGCCCAGCCTACATCCTGGCTTTACCTCTTCTTCCTCCCCTCCATCCAGAAAGCATTATCAGAATACAAATAATGGATAAGGACAAAAAGCTATTCCAAAGATAACTTTGGTGCTGCTCTGATTAGTTTTGGAGCTAAATGACGTGCAAATATTGATGCTCTCACCATCATTAGCAACATATTCCTAGCATCCTACCTTACAAGGCGTCAGGGCACTCCCTGCAGCTGAAAACTGCAATTAACACTTTCAAGCTAAGTGTGAACAGGGGCAGGAACCCATCTGGGGAGGGAAAGAGGGCCGAGTGGGGACTGGAGTGTTCGTCAGCAAGGGGACAGAAAACCACCCTCCTCTGATCCATTGTGATCATTACCTGCCCAGACATGACCCATCTTCTGAGTTTTCAAAAGAAGCTGGGAATTCAAATTTTAGGAGGAACTTCTTGACTTTTAAATACTAAAAAAATAATTCAAATCCTTCAAAAATACTTTGCATGATAAACGGAATTCTTCTGTGAGCTGAGTTGGGTCTTTGGGCAGACATGGTGCCCACTGGCTCTCTCACCTCTGGTTGAGTGACTCCCCCAGATGGCTTCCTCCCTGTCTTTCCAGCTCTGTGGGTCTATCTGACCCCACTCTGTTTTTCTGCCTGGGTGTGTTTCAGCACTATGCTCTTTAAAGCAGGCTTCACCTAGGGTACGAGGTTGGCTCCACTGGCGGAGTTGACTTGATCTTGGGTGGTGAGTTCGAGCCCCAAACTGGGTATGGAGATTACTTGAAAAGTAATAAAATCTTAAAAAAAAAAAAAAAAAAAAAAGACAGGCTTCACTCTCACTATCAATGGTGCTTGGGAGGGAGGGAAGGGGCTCCTATGTCGCCAAGAGGTGGCCAGACAGAAGAGAGAGCAAAGTGGCTGCTTTTCACAGTTAGCATCCTAAGGGCTCTCTCACTTGATAGCAGAAGATTCAGTGATGTTTCCAGAACACTGGGAAACAAACCCATGTAGACTTGGCTGTGACAACTCTGTGAGCTTTGGGGTTTTTCTTGCAATCAGGGTGCAGACTGCTAGTGGCCGCTGAGTCAGCCCAACAGCCTCTCCAGGTGCAGGGACACCAGCTAGCTTGACCCTGAGCTTGAAAATGCAGGAGAGCATTTGGCCTTCAGGTTGGAGGAAGGAATGAGGGACCAAGGGTGGGTCGATGCCGAGGGAGGCAGGGAGCCTGGCTGCCAGCTTCATCTAGGGTCTGAAGACCACCAACCAGGGCCAACTCACTTCAACTAGAATCATAGAAACAGAGAATGGGGTCAGGGGACTTTGGACACTTACCTGGCTTACCCCCCCTTCTCCACACCTCTGCTGCTCTCCCGCCACCATCATTTCAGCTGGGACTCAGGACTCAACACAGGCTTGAGAGTTTGCTTTAACTTGTGAGAGGAAACTGTTTGCACACTGGTTTTTGGTGAGGGGGTGCGGTGCCTGTACTCTCCAAACTGCTCTTCTAAGGAAAGAGAACAGTAAGACGTTGATGAATTTGCTGAGAAGCTGCATCTCTGGCCCTGAAACCAAAACTTCATGAGGTCAGAAAGAGTCTCTGTGAAGTCAGGAGGTCCAGAAAGGTGGCTGGCACATAATAGGGCGCCGCTTCCAGTCGGCGACGAGAGAAGAATGAGGCACAAACAAGTCAGCTGCAAAAGACTGGGAGCACGGGACAACAGTCGAAAAGGACGGCTGCCACGAGCAACTCCACAGTCTCACTTTTATTGGATAGAAAATAGGCAACAGAAGGACTGATAAAAGTCACACGTTAGTCACGTCTTGCAGACCAGCAAGAAGGAGGGTCAGGTTTATAGTCGACCAAGCACATTCACAGGACTCCTCTAACCAACACCGGGCACTTCGGGGAAGGGAAAGGAGCGATCACGGAAAAGGGAAGCAGGCGGTTTCGTTCCACCCTGAGCTGACCGGGCGTTCCCGGGTGCTCGGCTTCCCTGAAGCAGGGGGGGGTTCCGCCCTGGGCGGGCCGGGTGTTCCCGGCTGCCTGGCTTCGGTGAAGGGGCAGCGTCCGCCCTGAGCGAGCCGGGCATCCCCAGCTGCCCAGCTTCACGGTCGTACATCGTCCTTCTCCCCAAAGACCTGTCACCAGTATATGTATTTCTTAAGGCCGTATCTAAATGTGCTTGGTAACT
>NC_081572.1:55261291-55364087 GCF_022355385.1 Mustela nigripes | reverse complement strand
GGGGGTTCCGCCCTGGGCGGGCCGGGTGTTCCCGGCTGCCTGGCTTCGGTGAAGGGGCAGCGTCCGCCCTGAGCGAGCCGGGCATCCCCAGCTGCCCAGCTTCACGGTCGTACATCGTCCTTCTCCCCAAAGACCTGTTGTCAGTTATCAGTATTTTTTAAGGCCATATCTAAATGTGCTTGGCAACTAGTAAAATCCTCCAGGGGTTACAGTTTAAGTAACAAATTGTTTCGAGGGGCAGCAGCAATAGGGGTTCAAAAGTATTGTTGAATGGAGAGAAGAAAGAAAAGGAGGAGAGAAAGGAGGGAGAAAGAGAGGCGTTTGCGGGAGTTGACCCCGTATGTGAAGCCTTGTGCAATGTATGATAAAGACAATTTCATTTTGGGGGGTGGGGTGGGGGTTGTGGGAGACCCGGCGAGGCCTTTCTCTTATGCAGAGGACCCAGAGAAAGGAGGAGGAGAAAGCCTTCACAGCACAGATTTATTTATTTTTTTTATATATTTTTATTATTTTTAATTTACTTTTTTCTTATTTTTAACTGCTGGCCAATTAGGGAGTTTTCTTTCTGTTCCTATATAAAGCTTCCCCTCCCATCTGGAGATAAAATGGTTTTAGTAATCTGGCAGTTTCCATTTGCAGCCAGAGAAGTAATTGATGAACAGAAACATGAAACAATTTGGTAAGAACGACCGTATAATTTAAGGCCCCAAATGATGAGATTAAGGCTGTAGTTAATATCACGCCAGCTTCGAAACGCACGGAGGAGGCAGAACCGCTGGCGAGCCGTCATCCTGAACCACCAGCCAGTGGGGGCTGTGAAGTCGGCGTTCTCTGAATCGTGGTGGACGTTGGCTCCCCAGGGCTCCCCTGAATCGTGGTGGACGTTGGCTCCCCAGAGATGATGTTTCTGGAGCTGAATGAACAGAGGGCATGCGTTTCCCTGACTACTGACCTCAAAGCACAGTGATGAGCCCTTCCCTCCACTTCCCCTCACTAAGATGGGTGCAGCATCTCCGGAAACATGGACTGCTCAGCTTCAAGTCTGATGCATCATCTCCATCTGGAGAAGGGGCTGCCATTTTGACCCAGGAAGGAAAGCATCCGGTTCTTTTCTTCTCATGTAAATCCCTCAGTAATCTTCTCTTTCTGTGAGCCTTTTGGGGGTTTCTTCCATGGGCCCCCCCTCACAGTCCTCTGGGCATACCACAGTGAACACAATAAGAGGGACCATTATTCTGTCTTCTCTGAGGAGGAAAACTTCCATCTTTCTTTCCAACCCTATTGTGGTTTCTTCTTCAGAGAGGAGGAGGGACTTACGCAAATGCTAAAACTGGAGAAAGAAATCTTGCCTGTGTAGCCCAGTCCCCTTCCTACTTCCCAAGTGGATCCTGATTTGTGTGCGTTCTCACTTCTCCATGTAGCAAATGCCCTGCTCTACCTCCCTCACGGGTGTGTGTGGAGGTGAGTGGGAAAGAGGGAGCTCTGAAGTTGAATCGGAAGGTAATCTCCATGGAGCATTAGCCATCAGCACGGCTGGAATATGAGCGGTGGGAGATGGGCAACAGGAGGAGACAAGCAGAGACCAGGGAGCAGAAGACCATATGGGTCTTTGTGGAGGAGTTTGGATTTCATCTTGAGAACAGTGGGGGCTGGGGCCAGGATTTTAAGGAAGGGGGTGAATGAATGGATTGATCAGATTTAGAAAGATTGCTCTGACCTGTAGTGTGAATAGGTTGGAGGGGGGCGGGTTTGGAAGGTGGGAACGTTTTAGGAGACTGTTGAAATTATTCTGGGTGTGATGATGGTAGGATATCAGCATAGATAAAAATGTTCGCATTTGAGTGACTTTCAGCTGGTAAAATCCAGAGGGCTTGATGAGTGATTATCTAGCAGGGAAAGCCTAATAAAGGAGTCTTTGACAACCCCCAGGGTTCTAGCTTGGGTTCTGGGTGAATAGGGCACCTTTCACCAAAGTAGGAAATCTGAAGGAAACAAGCTTTGAGAGAAAGATGATGAGTTCCATTGGCACTACTGAATGCAGCATCAGTGGGATAGCTTGTTTGGTAGCTAAGCTAAGAGGGTGTGCATCTCAAGGACAGAACAGGGCTGGAGGCACTGGGAGGCAGCTTCATTCAAAGGGTGAGATCTCCTAGGAAGAACATGTGGTATGGGAGAAGGAGAGCATGCAGACAGAACTCCAGAGAGTACAACATGAAAGGTTCAGGCAGAGAAAAGGAATGCAACAGAGTTGGAGAAAGTATGGCCAAGGGAGTAGAAGGAAGACCAGCAGAAGCTGTTTGAACTAGTCTGTGTGGACTATAGGAGAGCTTGCTGCCTAAGGGAACGTGGAAGTGTTCTTGGTAAGCATGGAGGCACCATTTGTATTTTGAGTTCATTAATGCAACTGGGCTGGGTATGGGTCTACTTGCTATCTTCACCCTACAAGTCCCTGGTGTTCCTTTCTGACATTCCTTCCTTCGTGGTCAGTCTTTACCTTGGGCCACACCCTTAACGTAGCACTAGTTGGTTCTGGGTAGACGGGGACTCTCAGGGCTTCCGAGTAAAAATTCCAGGGAATGTCTCTTTGCCTTCATCAGCTGCAAAATAAACTGATCTCTGTGACTCTGCAGTTCAGGAACTGCTGGGCTGGTGTTTATACATGTGTCTAGAAATGCCCCCCTCCTTGTCCCTCTAAGGGCTCTCTAGCAACTCACTGCACATCAGAAACACCTGCAGAGCTTTCAAAAGCAACGGATGCCCTGGACCCCGCCCCAATCCATCTAAATTAGAATCTCCAGTGGTGGAGCACAGCAGGTGCTGACATTTTGAAAAAGCTCCCTAGGACTTCCTAATGGAGAGTCAGGACTGTGAACTACTCATCTAGGCACGCTCCAGCTCTGTGAGCCATTAACCTTCACCAAGTTAAATAACCAATCCTCCATAAACAGGAAATACCTGCCAATCTAGAGATGTTTTTAATAGTGTTTTAGAAAGTAATTAGAAACAAATTCCAGAATGTTCCAGCTGTAGGATAAGCTGATGCATCCTTTACCAGAAGGGACACACTCAGGGAGGACTGGGGCAATGATATCTGGGCTTGTCTGCTGGACCTCCTTAGCCTCTGGCTGCTTGGGAGCACACCCTCCCACCCCCCAAAGAGGGCAGTATTGCTACCTATAGAGTTAGGGTCGAGATTCCAGTAAACGTCTGGCAATGAGTTCCCAGAGGACTGGGTTCTGCCATATGCAAGCCTCCATGAAGATTCCCCATGGGCCAATATTTCCAATGTCTTCCCACTTCCTGGTCCCCACTTAGACATCATTGGGAGAGAGGGTGAATGGGAAGTCCTGGGGATTGGGAATTGGCTTCAATCCTGCTGGGTTACGTTTCCCTGGGAGAAGCTATCAGGGTTCAGCATTATTCTATACAACCTAACCAGTTCTAAGCCCCACTGAATCAAAGAACTGTTGGCCTCTGTCCAGGAGCTGGGCCCCCTACCTGTGTCTGACAGTCACTCAGAGTCAAGGATCAGACATTTGTCTTTCTTCCTTCTGTTCAAACTGGGCGTTCCCCACTTTCTTGTCCTACAGGCACCTGTCCAGGTGAGCAATGGAGCCCACAATCAGGGCTCTCAAGGCTTCAGAGAGCAAGAGGGCAAGCTTACCTTTTTTCCTAAGCTCCACCAGCTTTTTCACTCATAGGACTTGCCAATTTTCTGCTTTTGCAACAACCAAATGAGCTTTGTCCTATGCCCAAGACAAGTTGTAATTCATCAAATCCACTCATACTCTTTTCCCTTGCTTTTTATCCAGACAAAGAACACAGCAGAGAAGTTATTAAATTCTTTTCTAAGGGTGAAATGCATAGAAAGACTGTGATTCAGTAATGCACTCCAAGAATTTAAGTAAATTTGCTATGCTTGATCTCACTGTTATGAAGCCAAATTTGCTGCTCTTTACAAGATAATACGTAAAAAATATATTCAGCACACACATCCCCTAATACTCCCTGCTGTTCTCAACAATGGGAGCTAAGCTTCCTGCTTTTGCTCATATTTTTCTGAATAAAAGGAAATGTAAGGAAAATTTTCTGTCCCTTCCTCCTGTGCCTGGAATTTCAACCATATCCCCAGAAAGTTTTTCTGCATTTCTTCCCCTGCTTCAGTGTTTCTACTGGGCTATTATATTTATCCACATTTAATGGTGCAGGAAATCCCACTTTTGGATACAATGCAGATGTGGAAACTATGTCTTAGAAGCGACTTGCATTAGCTGGTGCGCCATTCTGGAAAACAGTATGGAGTTTCCTCACAAAGTTGAAAATAGAGCTACCCTATGACCCAGCAATCACACTACTGGGTATTTATCCTAAAGATAAAAATGTAGTGATCTGAAGGGGCACAGACACCCGAAAGTTTATAGCAGCAATGTCCACAATAGCCGAGCTATAGGAAGAGCCTAGATGTCCATCAACAGATGAATGGATAAAGAAGATGTGGTGTATATCTACAATAGAACACTATGCAGCCATCAAAAACACAAAATCTTGCAATTTATGATAACGTGGATAGAACTAGAGGGAATTAGGCTAAGTGAAATAAGTCAAGCAGAGAAAGATAATTATCATATGATCTCACTGATATGAGGAATTTGAGAAACAAGACAGAGGATCATAGGGGAAGGGAGGGGAAAATGAAACAAAATGAAACCAGAGAGGGAGACAAACCATAAGAGACTCTTAATCTTAGGAAACAAACTGAAGGTTGCTGAGGGGTAGGAGGGATGGGGTGGCCAGGTGATGGACACTGGGGAGGGTATGTGGTATGGTGAACGCTGTGAATTATGTAAGACTGATGAATCACAGACCTGTACCCTGAAACAAATACTACATTGTATGTTAATAAGGAAAATAAACAAACAAACAAATAAATAAATAATGGGATTTAAAATGAAAAGAAAAAGAAATGACTTGCTTTTAGGTGAAATTAACTGCTTCTTTGATAATTTTGGTTTTATTTGGACATCAGAAGAAATTATCATAGTAATTTTTGTTTATTGAGCATCTACTATGGGTCAGGCTCTGTGTCCATGCTTCACTACATTGGTTCATGTGATTCTCGAGAAAACCTGGCAGGAGAAACATTCTGATCTCTGTTTACAGATGATATGAGTCAGTGTTAAGAGAAGTTAAGTTTCATGTTTAAGGTCAGAATTAGGGACACCTGGGTGGCTCAGTTGGTTAAGCCTCTGCCTTTAGCTCAGGTCATGGTCCCATGGTCCTGGGGTCAAGTCCCGCGTTAGGGCTCCATATGGGGGGCCTGCTTGCTGCTTCCCCTACTTGTGTGCTCTGTCTCTCCATCAAATAAATAAACAAGATCTTAAAAAAAATTAAAATCAAATCAATTAATCTATTTATTAGCTTATATGGTTAAAAAGTTCATATGGAAAAATGAACAAGTATGAATAGCCAGGACAACTCTGAAAAGGAAAAGCATGATCAGGTTTTTCAGTCTATCTTAAAGCAGTATGGTGTGGTCCTTGAATAGACAGGAAGACCAAAGGAAGCAGAAAACCAGCCACCGGAGTGAGCACGCTGTGGCCGGAGCCCTAACACATGGCTAGACCCGATGGGTATCTCGGAGAATTTGTCCCCCTGCCCCGCAGATCTGGGGTTCTGCCTTCCTGAAGCAGGGCTTTAAAGTGAGAGCAGAGGCATTGGATACTGCGAGTCAGCTTGGACTTGAATTATTGTAACCCTCTTATTTTGGAGAGGAGGAAATGGAGATCTGGAGGGACTTTCTCGTTTTTCACTACCGAAGTGGTGGCATGACATATTCAAAGTATACTCCATTTCCGGAGCACTGAGCAGTGCCAGGTGACATTTTTGGTTGTGGCAATAGGAGGTGGGGGTTGTGACAAGTGTGCCTGTGACCTATGGCAGGTCGAGTCCAGGGACATTGCTAGTTATCCCACAATGCAGAGGGCAGCCCCACAGCAAAGAATCATCTGGCCCAAGATGTCAGGAATGGCAAGGCTGAGACACCCTGATTTATGAAAGAGCCGGAGGGTGGGAAGAAGGAGAATTTAGGGTGGAAGAGATAGAGAAAAGCAGAAGAGAAAAAGACGCACTGCAGAGCAGAGACAACCTAGGGACCTGAAGCTGGGGGAACCACTTTAGGGGAAAGAATGTATTCTCCTACAAGGAAATGTAGTTTCCTTTATTCATGTTCTATTTCTTTTTCTTTCCTTTTTTTTTTTTTTTTTTTAAAGATTTATTTATTTGAGAGAGAGGGTGAGAGAAAATGAGTGGGAGGAGCTGCAGAGGGAGAGAATCTCAAGCAGACTCCTTGCCAAGCACAGAGCCCAATGCGGGGCTCCATCCCACAACCCATGAGATCATGACCTGAGCCAAAACCAAGAGTGGGACCCTCAACCGACTGAGACATCTAGGTGCCCCCAGATAATATTTCTGATAACAGAGGACTTCTGCCTTGACTAAGGATCGATGGAAAGCCCATCTTCCACTTATAAAATTATTTGTCTGATGGGATCGGAAGAATGTTCCACGGATGGGCTTCAGGCTCAAACATTCCAGGTGCTACTTTCCTTCATTGTGCCTCTGTTTCATCTGCTATGAGATGCAGGGCACATCCATACAGTGCCACGACTCTGGCCCTGTCCCTTTTACAAAGTCAAGACCTGGGCGATGGGCACAGTAGCCATATGGGGGTCTTCCTGGAAGCTATTCCAGCTGTCAGGATGGCTGGCAACAACTTTGCTATAGGTGCACGTGGCTGTGAACCCCCTAATTTCACCCCCACTAAACCCACACTGATTCCCAACTCAACTTACCCGCAACTATATCCCCCAAATATTCACTGCCATCGAGTATGGGAGGAGGTGTGGTGGAGCTTAAACAGTCTTCCTAACCGAGATGAAAATACTTGACTTTTGCAGCCTTAATGATAGCAAGTGGTCACTGTAGGAAAATGTTCCCAGATCCTTCCCAGGAGCTCAGAAGGGACCTGTGCAGAGGTTGGGCACTGAAGCTTAAACTTTGCTCACATCACAATAAAGACACCTTGGTGAGTAATCTTTGCCTCCCCTGCTCCCCGCCCCTCTGGTCCTGCGTCATGTAAAAGAACAAGGGAGGGGAGCAGGTTACTTCTTGACTTGGAAACGAGGTGTCCAGGTGGAGTGGAGCACGTAGGCATACTCTGGGACCTGGACCCCTTCTTAGATTTGCAGGCTTATCAAAATTTCTCTTGGTTCTGAAGGATAACTGAGAGCAGGGTCTATTAAGACTGCTGTGGGGGGACCCAGATCCGTGCAACAGGGGTATTCAAGGTGCATGTAGCCAGAGTCACATGGAAAGGACGGAAGATGTCCCCAAATCTCTTGGAGTTGGAGAGGGGTTGCAATGTTGTGATATAATGAGAAATACAGGTATGGTCTCTGCCCCTGTTTCCTGGCGCAGAGCTCCGGAAATCCTTGGAATTTCCAGAGGGGAGCAGCTTTTGTTAATCAGAATAAATCCCTTTCAACTACAGCTCTTGGAGGATGGGACTGGTTGCCAGAGGAAGAAACCACAGTGTAGAGACTGGGCAGGAGGGTTGCAGTGCTGGGATTGAGCAAATCACTCTTGGCCAGAAGCCTTGTGAGGCGGAGACAGTTTTTTCCATTTCAGGGTCATGCGGGGTTCTAGCCTGGGGAGGCCCACGGAAACCAGTCTGCCCCAGGAGAACATGCGGACCTCCAGGGGCCAGAGCCGGCTCCCCGGCCAGTGCTGAGAGTGCAGACAAGAGTAGGCAGGCAGGGTTCCAGGAAGGGGCCAGCTTGCAGGAGCCCAAGCCTTACCCCTCCTCCGCATCCCCATGGGAGCTTTCTGTCGACAAAGGTCGCCCACTGTTGCTTCAGACACGCTGGCCCACCATGCCAGCTCCAGGGAGTTGAGAGTGGGTAGGGAAAAACACCAGGCAGTTACACTGTTATCATTTCTAAATCAAGGCAGTTACACTGTTATCATTTCTAAATCAAGGCAGTTACATTGTTATCATTTCTAAATCAGACAGGGAAAGAGTCAGTGACCCTAGATTTCATTTTTTTTTTTAAATAAATCACACTGGAATGTGAAAATTCTGAATGGACTATATTATTTGTATCCGCTTGCAGGCTGACTGGGGTTTCAGAGCCCTAGAAATAAAGAAAACTACTTTTTTCCCTTTCTCTCTCCCCTCCCTCACTTTTTTTTTTTTTTTTTTTTTTTTTGGAATATTCAAGCCTGGGATTCTTGTGGTGTGGGTTATATCTGTTGAATCAGCATCTGAGCTGCCATTACACTACAGATATGTCTTAAATAGTGCCCGCAGACCATTCTCTCCCTGGCCCTTGGCTGAGTTACTTCCTGGAGGTTGAGGGGAGATGCTGCAGTTTCTGGACACCACCTGAAGGGGGCGGTCATGGCAGTCAGAAGCCCAGAACTAACTGAATGGTGTGACCCAGTGCCAGGAGTGATGTGCCCACACTGTTCTGATGGCCTCATTGGATGCTGAGTTCTGCCTATAGCTTTCTCCCATCGCCACCACCTCTCCCCGCTCAAGCCTTGCCCGGAAGCTAAGATGAAGATGAGCAGGGTTTGAAGCTCCTGTCCAAGGGCTGGGGTCTGGAATCTGTCTTTCTCTACCCCTGGGAGGGGGAGCTGTCCTTTTGGGGACTAACATAGATAGTTTGGGTCAAAGCCATTACTTGCATGCAGGAAATGAGTCTTTTACACAATGATTTCTGTTGTTCGTGACTCAATATAATACAGCAATTCCTGCTCAGCTCTCAAGAGCACATTTTCAAAAATTTTTTTCTGCCTGCACCTGGCGAAAAATGCAGGTGGGTTGTACGATGAGCCCTCAGGGTTGAAAGACAGAGGTCCTACCTCCAGGAAAGCCAGAACAGTCGCATTTGGCTTTGAGGGGAAGCAGGGAGGGCTTCTTAGGAGGGAGGGGAGGAGTCCTGAAGGCTGAATGGGGGATCTCTCTCCGTGAGCCCAGGTAGGAGGGACTTTGTGAGGTTTGGAAATAAGGAGAACAATCTGAAACACGCTATATTCGGTTTGGGAGCCCGTGTAACTGCTGCCGCACAGCCAGAGCCTCTGGTCCTGAAACAGAGCCTCTATTCTACTCACCGCCTGGAATCCTGAGCCCAAGAGAGGGCGGGAGGGAAGGTTTTTATTTCACGGAATGAGTAAGCTCTCTAATTTCCTGTCACCCTGGGGGCCCTTGGGGAACATTGCAGACAGTCAGAGGGAGTCATATGGAGTCTGGAAGCCCTGCATTCTGTACCAAGAAAGCATCACCAAGGCAGACTGCCCGCTTCCTCTGCTAGGAGCAGAGTGGAGGGGTGATGCCCTGGTGTTTGGTTACTGAAAGGAGTGGAGAATGCTGATGCTTCACAAACAAGTCTTAAGATAGCAGAGTGGAAAAGAATTGCATGGGCGCGCCTCATGCCCAGCAAGGGTTTGTGAGGCAGCAACTGGGGACGTGGCTCCGTACAATGCGAGGGCTCAGATCAGGGAACGGGGAGACCTAGGGTTGATTCCCAGGTCTGCCCTCTCCTGCTCTTTGAGCTGAGACCGATGACCTTGTACCTCTTGTGCCTCAGTTTCCTTATCTGTGTATGTCCCCCATCTAACTAAAGTTTATTGAGCCCCTCCTTTGTGCCAGACCTTGCCAAGGGTTCAGGATACCAAGAAAAGAAAAAAGAACCAAAAAAAGCACCAATCTTGGCTTCAAATTGTGCTCCAAGTATTGGGTCCGTCAAGACAGCCTTAAGACCTTTCTAGTCCCATACTCTGTTCGGTTCTGGGATTTGAAACGCCTCCTGAGAATTTCCTATAGGATCTCTTCTACATAAATCTCCTGCCCTTCCAGATGCTTAGCAAAAGTTGTCCTCAGCCCTCATTCCTCATTCTTTGTCCTTCTGAAACCCCAGCCCCACCCCCACCAGGTTCCCAGGGCCGGGGGCGGCCACTTTTCCCCGCCTCCCACTTGCTTCCGTCCCTCCATGCCATCGCTGAAGCTGTGGCTGCTGATGGAACACAGTCATTCCAGCCAAGGTATGTGCTATTGATTTGCATGTTTACACATTTAATCTGTTACTCCTTTCCGGTAACATTTACCCATTAACAGCAATTTCCAACACATTGATTCCCACATCGATCTCCAGAAGGATTCAATGGTTCTTGAAAACTCATTGATTACAGAGAAGAAATAAAGAGAAAGGAGGTGTCGGAAACTATTATTATGGATATGAATCTGAGTGATTGAAGAGGAATGGCAGTATTAGCTGATATGGGAAACTGAGTGGGATAATCGCTTTTTTAAATGAGTTATTATTGCTCAAATAATATACGAAAGTATTGTCCTCACTGAGACATGAAAACATTATAGCCATTATCGATGACTTCCCAAGAAACCCAATTCCTTGCTTAGAAATAAACACTTTTATTATTTTCATAGGTATTTTTCTGGACCTTTCTCTCCCTCTCTCTCTCTTTTTTAAGATTTATTTATTTGTTTTGAGAGAGAGAGAGAGCACAAGCAGGAAGGGTAGAGGGAGAAGGAGAGAGAATCTCAAGCAGACGCTGCCCAGAGTGTGGAGCTCGATGTGGGGCTCAATCGCGGGACCTGAGCTGAAATCAAGAGTCAGACACTTAACTGACTGTGCCCTCCAGACACCCTGTAGACCTTTCTCTTTCCACTTAGGAACATAGAGCAGTGCTCTAACATTGTAGGCTCTGTACAAGATAAGAGTTACCTTTCTTTCTGATTGCTGCGTGGGATTCCACAGTAGGGATCTACCCTGGTTTACTGATACACTACTGGGCAGGTTCCGTTTTGCCGCCACAAACAATGCTGTAAAGAGCATCCTTGTGCCCCCTTTCTGCACGCACATGCGTGTGTTTCTCTATGTGGATGGGGCATGCATATTTTAAATTCCAGCATTTAGTGTCTCACTGCCATTTGGACACCGTGCCAGCCGGCCTGGCGAGGCAGTGTTTGTGAGCAGAGAATGGATCTAGTTCAGAGTACATTGTGTCTGAAGGGTCAACATAGAGCATCTCTCTTTGGGTACTTCGGGGTATTTGGGGAGAAGATGGGGTGAAAGTTTAAGGTGAGATACATGGCGTCCTAGAGGGCTTCTGTGAGATCCCTGGGAATGTGGGACGAGTGAGAGGTAATCAGACCAAAACACTGATTTGTTGGTGAAGGGGAAGGTTTCCACCATTGTGCAGAAAGAGAGGAGAGAACCTGAGATCACTACTTGAGTTGAAACAATGAGTCCATCCCTTAACTTACTGAACCACCCGGGCACCCCTGAGTTACCAAAAAAAAAAAAAAAAAAAAGACAAAACCAACAAGCCAATGAAAAACAAAACCCTTAGCTTATTTTTTTAAAAAGATCATTTATTTATTTATTTATTTATTTGACAGACAGGGATCACAAGTAGGCGGAGAGGCAGGCAGAGAGAGATGAGGAAGCAGGCTCTCCGCGGAACAGAGAGCCCGATTCGGAGCTCCATCCCAGGACCCCGGGATCATGACCTGAGCCAAAGGCAGAGGCCTTAACCCACTGAGCCACCCAGGTGCCCCTAAACCCTTAGCTTCTTATGCTGGATTCCAGACACAGGACATTAACTGCTGACGAAGTGTTTTCTGAGTGGAGGCCCTGGAGGACCACTTTGGAAACTCTCCGAAACCCGTCGTTAATTGGCTGTATCCATCTTTATTCCAACGATTAATGTGCTAAAGTCCTTAAAATCAGTTTGTTCTACTAATTCCCTTAAATAGGATTTATGCAATCCATTTTACTTTGCAAACCCTTCCGTGGCGGGGAATGCAAGTGTGAACTTTATTCCCAGTTCCGAGGCCCGATGAACAAGGTTTAGTTAAAATTGCAAATAGTGATCTGTGAATGCCCTAAACTCTACTCACGGGCTTGCGCTTCCCTTTGGGGACCGTTCAGGCTGAGCTGGGGTAAGCAGCCCTGGGCTCCCACGAAGGGGTAGGGGCCTGAAATCAAGCCTCCCTGGGCTAGTATTTCGCTTCTCTTTTTCCTTTGGGTTAGATCCTACTTCTGCTCAAGACAATTCTGCATTTCCGTATGTACAGACGGGCTATCTGGTGATTTTAACCTGCATTTCCTCTGACGTCATGGTACTTGCTTTCACTGCTCCCCTAATAAGTAGGACTTGTGTCCTTTGCTTTTGTCCTGTCGTCTGTCCCTCGCTGTTGGAGATTATGCATGGATCCCTCAAATACTCTCAGGGCCAAGATTCTGGATCCTTCTGGGTTTTGCAGGGTTCTTAGACAGGTGCTGTCATATGCCTTGAGATGCTTTAAAATTCTACAGCAGGGGTCACCTGGGTGGCTCAGTGGGTTAAGCCTCAGACTCTTGGTTTTGGCTCAGGTCATGATCTCAGGGTGGTGAGATCAAGCCCCACACAGGGCTCCAAATAAAATCTTTAAAACCCTACAACAAGGGACGCCTGGGTGGCTCAGTTGGTTGGACGACTGCCTTCGGCTCAGGTCATGATCCTGGAGTCCCGGGATCGAGTCCCGCATCGGACTCCCAGCTCCATGGGGAGTCTGCTTCTCTCTCTGACCTTCTCCTCGTTCATGCTCTCTCTCACTGTCTCTCTCTCAAGTAAATAAATAAAATCTTAAAAAAAAAAAAACCCTACAACAAGAAGATATGAGTATTAGATGGGATCTCCAAGGAAAAACAGCTCCAAATCTGGGTGATAGGACCTACATCAACCTTTGCCAAAATATGCTTCTGGTAGTTAGGACTTGCCCCCTTCCTTCCCTCTGAGCTGCTGGCCTGGGGGCCAACGGCTTTAACAATTGTCTATTCAGGCTGGTTTCTGCCTTCATGTGTCATCCCAAGGTTATAGGGACCAGCCAGGTGGATCTGGCGAGAATAGATCTTCTTACCAGTGATCAATAGCAAGAATGCTAGACGGCCCCTACCTGGGCCTTTGCTGGACATCCTTTCCTGGTGAACTCATGGTGTGGCTTTACAGGGGGAGGGGACCAAGAGAAGTGCTCAGTGATTACAGGTGATCTCTGCACTGAAACAGGATTAAACCCCCTGGATTCCGTCATGGGGGTTTAGGAAAAGGATTCCAACATCTGGCAGTAAGAAAGGTTCTGAGGAGCTCAGCTCTCTGTGTTTCTGGAAGTCGGTAGGAGCCATGTCACCGGGAGCCCCGCTTCCCACTGGAAAGAAAGCCCATCTGTATGTAAGGCATACCGTGCTTTGCCCGGGCTTCCTGTGTTTCCAGCTGGTCTCAATGGAGCCACGTAGAGCCCAGGGTGACCTTGCACGGGCTGGCTCTTGTGCACGAGGTGCTGATCTGAGAGACCCATCTGCTCCTGACTGCAGCTGTCACTCTGAGGGAACCCACCAGCTGATCAAAGCCTCCTCTTTCTGAGCATTAAATGAAATCTGAACAGTAAGGCCATGGTGCTGACCCCTTTTGGGCAAAGCCTTTTGTGAAGGGGGAATGTCAGCCCTGGCGGGTCCCATTTTCATATCCTGCCTGAGCCCCGGCTGCCCGGCTGACAGCTGGCGGCAGCCGAGAGACACCAGGAGCGGGGGAAAAATCAAAGCTCTCTCGTGCCACAGAGAGTTAAACCCCAGTGGGCCTGTATGGAATGCTTCCTTGGAAAGTGGCAAGGGCCTTTTTATTCTCTTCAGGTCAGCGTCGCTGATATCCAGGGGCTAAGTATAACCGTAAGCATGTGAATTTCAATAAATATGTTTCCTTCAATTACCCAGCTGGACAGTTTAGTTCACCAGAGCCTGTAATCATACAAAAGCTGCCAGGGAATTGTTGTGATTTAGATAATTTCTAATCTCCTCTCTGCTTAACCTGCAGGGGTTATGGGCAGCCTCGGAGACCGGGGGGGGGGGGGGGGGTGATGGAGAGAGGGAGGAAGAGAGAGCCTGTTCTCATCAACCCAGAGAGGCAGGTCCTTGGCTTGGTCTCAGGGACAGACGCTGGGTTCAGACAGAGAGGCTGAAAGACACTATGGAGGGTGAAGGTGTGTATGTGTGTGTGTGTGTGTGTGTGTTGGGGGGTGTGGTTTGAGAGTGAGAAGGTTTGGGGGGATGGAGAACATGGAGCAGCAACAGGGATGGCAAAATTATTAATAGAGTGGTTAGCAAAAGAAACAAAAGACAACCTCTCTTCTCCTTCCAACACGCCCGCACCCCAAGCAAGGACTCCGATTTGAGTCCCTCGTCTTATACCCATCACCCCTTCTGCAAATCCCCCGTGGACAAAGACCACCATTTTAATGTCTTATTTGTCAATGCAGTTCGGTAGACCACATGCCAACACAGCATTACCGGCGAGGTCTGCTTGGCTAAGCCATTAACATTGTGGAAAACTCCTTTGAAGTTCCTTGGTTTGGGGGGATTAGTGATCAAGGGATTCTCAGTCTTTATGGAAAGCTGAGGAGAGCGGTGGGGACCCAGAGTTATCGTCTGGGGCTGACACCGCTCTGTGACCTTGGACGTTCTCTTTGGATGCACACGTGGTCCAGGGCTGTTGGGATTCTAGACTTGTGGAAGAAGAGGGTTTCCTTATAGAATGGCAGCTTTTGTCTCCCCTCTTTCCTTAATGTTTTCTGGATGCTGGGCATCTGTTTCCATTCCCAAGGGTCTTCTGCTTGTTAAATGCAGTCTGATGGAGAAGTCATAGGTTTAGCCATCCTACGGCCGAATCTAGGCAAAGAAGGGGGTTCCTCCCTTGCAAAGAGACAGGACTCCTGAAAACAGCTTATATTCCAGGACAAGTGTGATCCTGGACCCTTGCCTCAGGATCTATGGCTTCTGCCATTCTCAAGCCTGACTTTCCAGACTCCCTTCAGTCCTTTATAACTCAATATCCCTTGAGCTTAACTAAGCCAGAATTGGACAGTGTTCCTTATATCTAGGAGACCCTTATCACCCAATAGATCCGGATCCGGTCCTGGTGACAAAAGCTTTTATTCAGTGATTGCGATTTTTATTAATCCCAGGGCAGGGATTTTAGAAATTGCAGAATCCTCCAGGTTTTGCTTTTGTTTTGATGAGAAACTGAGAAAGAGGCTTGGCTGACTTGCCCCAGATCCCATGGCTGGTTAGTGACAGAGTGGGGACCTCACGTTGGGACTTGGGCCCAGTCTCCCTTCTTCTTGCTGTGGTCCACATCTTCCTCATGAGGACATCTGGTGGCTTTGTGGCCAGTCAGTCCTTTGGTTTGTTGCGACGGGCAGCATGGTGGGGAGGCGTGAGGACAGCCGGCTTGCCCTCTGCAGCGTGGGCTGGTTGGCAGGGTTTCGGGGAAGGAAGGCACCTGGATTTCAGAAAGCACCTTCATCTGCCCTCTGCTTGGTCAGAGCTCAAGTCTGTGGTAGTTAGAAGTTGCCCATAATAAGAGTCCATTAATATAAATGGGAAATAAATAAGCAATGACCACAACATGCACATTTCAAGATCACCTTGGGAAACAGTCCTGAGGATCCCCCAGGGGAGAGGTCTTTCTTCCCTCTGCCTTATTCGGTCTGCCCCCTCCCTGCTCCCCCAAGGCCCTGCAGCTGCTGTCTCTGACACTCATTTCAGCTTCCTGGCAGGAACCTGGCCTCTGACACTCCCCAGGGCCCCGGGTGCACCCTTCCTCCTGTGAATAACCCCACTAACGAGGGTGACATTTCCACTTCCCCTGCTGTTGGCTTTGTCATCCTGCAACATCCCGGGCTTGGTCTCGCAGGATACCTAATTAAAGCTCGATAGTTGTATTTTTTTTTTTACACATAGTCATTTTCAGAGCTGAGCATTGTATCTCTGTGATCAAAAACAAAACAAAACAAAACAAAAACAAAGAAAACAAAAAACCCCTGTCTCAGGGGCTATATTCTGTGTAGTTCCGTAGCCCACACCCAGAAAACTGGGCATCCAGTGGTTTTTTTTTTTTTTTTTTACACTTTGATTTCTTCTTGAAGGACATTCCCCCCCCCCCCCCCCCATTCTCTGCCCAGAAAGATTGGGAGAAGGGACTGATTCCACGCCCTTGCCCTAAGGGCTGGACAAGAGAGCAAGACCTGACCCATCAAAGTATGTCTTCACTTATTCCAAGCCACAGTGGTTGGTTCATGGAGGGAAAAAGACCCAAGTCCATCCCAGGGAGAGTCAGTCCTAGAACTTTTTGTTAGGAATCTTGGGAGCATTCCCCTTCTGCCACTGTGGCTAAAAGGCAGCATGGAAGCCTGGGGATTCTGAGGGCCATCCTTGCTGCCCTGTTCTTGGAGTGAAGTCAGATTTCTGAAGGCATCATTCGAGCACCAACATCCCAAGGTTGACAGATACACCCATGAATTTTGCAATTACACAAGCCCATCATTCTCTCTCTCTCTCTCTCTCCTCTCTCTCTTTTTCTTAAATCAATTAGCGGTGGGCTTCCCTTTTTGAAATAAAAACAGTTCTTATTACTATTGCCATAGCAGTAAAGCAAGATGAATTGATCACTGACTACAACATGCTTTTTCAATAAAGAGGCACGGAAATGCCACAGGAGTAGTGTGAGGGGCAAGCCTCACTCCAAAAAGAAAACTGGGGAGGGAATTGGAAAAAGATCCCTGTAAAAAGAACTACTGGGACTGCATCATGATGGATAAGTGAGAATTGCCCAGATAAATGGGGGCATTCCAGGCATGTGGAAAAATATACAGAAAAACAAGCTAACATTCATGGAACACACTTTTTTTTTTTTTTTAAATGGCATTATGTTTCAGAAAGGTTTGGCTCTGAAATGACTCACTTAAAAAAAAGACTTTGGTGTTCAAAAGGGGGAACATCTATTTTATAAATTGAAGAATGTGAGGCAGCTGGTTTATAATGTCATATAACTTGCTCTACTAATAAGCTCTATTAATAATTCCAAGATATGCCCTTCAAATTCTTTAAGAATTCCGGAAGTGAAACCAGCCCACCTCAGGGAATAGAATGTACAACAGTGGACACATGGACCTCCCCTCTGACTGAATGAAACTCAGAGTGGGGTCTAGTATTTTACAAAACGTTCCTCGAGTGATCTAGCCATGTAGGCAGTTTTGGTGTACTGAAACTAAAGAGAGGAGGGAAAAAAAAATGCAATGATAGAAAACACGAAGATTTGGAAATCAGGCATATCTGAGACTCAAAATTCATCATTTATCAGCCAGACCATAGATTATGACCTCCTTTGTGAAGCAGAAAGAATTATATTCACTTAACATTCATAATGATTTGTGGCATGTTTCCTAGGTACAGGTTGTTGAATTATATGCTTGGGATATATTAGTGAATAAGAGGGATGAAGATCTCTGCCTAGCAGAGACAAACTGTGAAAATAGTTCAATGAGTAAGCTGTATGCAATGGAAGTTAATAAGTGCCTTGAGAAGGAGAACAAAAACATAAGAGGGATGGAGAGTGTTAGGGGAAGTGTTTGAGCCTGACTGTAATATTACCCAGGGCTAGTCAGTGTAGGCTCATGGAAAAGGTGATATGAACAAGAACTTGAAGGAAGAACGCTCTTGGGTTAGAACATTACAGGCAGAAGGATGGGATATTGAAATTCTGAGAGTCACATCAGGGACAACCCCAACTTCTTGGCCTGAGAAATTGGAAGGATGTATATATTGAGACAGGTAATCAACTTGTGGATAAAGCAGGTTTTGAAGGGAAGATCAGCAATCAGGTGTAGGACAAGTTAAATTTGAAATATCTATTAGATCTACAAGTGGGGAGGTTGAGGATGCAGTTAAATATGTGTTCTGGGGTTTGGAGTTTAGAGGAGGAGTATTGGCTCGAGATATACATTTGGAATCCAATATAGATGCATTTTTATAGCCTTGGAGCTCCAAGAGCCCAATAAGGGAGTGGGTACCACTGCAGAAGAGTAAAGGATGAAGACCTGAACCCTGAAAATCTCCAATATGGAAAGATCAGAGAGCAGAGGAAGAAGTAGCAAAGGAGATTAAGAAGACTAACCAGTGAGGTGTTCTAGAAGCCAAGAGAAGGAGTGTTTTAAGGAGAAGGGAATGATAAGCTATGTCCAATATTGCCACCAGTACCATACAAGTAAGTTGAGGAATTGACCATTGGAGTGGAGAAAATTGTTGGTCTTGACCACAGAAGCTCTGGAGGATTGGTCAAGTCAAAAGTTTTGCTAGAGAGAGTATGAGTTTCCATCACACGATGGTTATGAGCATTTTATGATCGATTTAATGCTGTGTAAATTAATTACTATCATGGGCAGAATTAGCAATAAATCTTAATCCTCTTTTTTGGTCCTGAAATACTTGCCCGTGTCTTCATTCCCAATACTACAATAATGGACATAAACTTGGGGATCTCGATTGGATTTGCACTGAATCCATAGGTCAAGCTGGGGAGAATCTGACATCTTAATGAAATTGAGTCTTTCAATCCATGAACATGGAATATCTCTCCATTTATTTAGATCCTTAATTTCTTTCATCAGCATTTTGTTGTTTCAACATATGCTTCCTTTTTATTACTAAGATTTTATTTATTTATTTGACACTGAGAGAGACAGCATAAATGGGGGGGGGGAGTAGGAGAGGGAGAAGAAGGTTCCCCACTGAGCCCTGATGCAGGGCTTGATCCCAAGACCCTGGGATCATGACCTGAGCTGAAGTCAGGTGCAGAACCGACTGAGCCACCCAGGCACTACTTCATATATGCTTCTTGCACACATTTTCTTAGATTCATATCTAAATGTTTCTTTTATTTCCAGTGCTATTGTAAATAGTATTGTGATTCTAATTTCAAATTGCACTTGTTTGTTGGTGTTATGTAGGAAAGCAATTGACTTTCGTATATTAGCATTTTATCCCGTGACCTTGCTGATTCTTTGGGATTTTTGACATAGGCAATCATATCACCTGTGAACAAAGGCAGTCATTCTTCTTACTCAGTTTATACAATCTTTATTTCCTTTTCTTATCTCTTTTTCTCTCACTGGTTTGCACCTCTGGTGTCATGTTGAACAGGAGTCATAAGAGGGGAGCATCCTTGCTTTGTATTTATTGTAAGGGAGAAGCTTCCAGTTTCTTGCCATTTTGATGTTTGCTGTGTACTTTTTGTAGAGTATTTTGGTCAAATTAGTTTCCTTATATTCCTAGTTTTCTGAAATATTTTTTTTTTTAAATCATGAATGGGTTTGTGGCTTTGTCAAAATATTTTCTGGAATAGTTGCTATTTTGTGATTTTTTTCTTTAGTTTGTTGAAGTGTTGCATTATAACGATTGATTTTCAAAAGTCATACCAGCATTGCATACCTACGATAAATCCCACAGGGTTGTGGTACATAATTATTTTTATGCTTTCTCCCTCCTAAAATATTTTTTGCCTTCTCTTGTTATAACGGAGCATTTTATATGATGCAATTTTGTCATAGAATACCAATTATACTTATTGAAAAGATAGCAGTTGCCCTAAGGCTTGGGATATATATATTTAAGTAATCTAAATCCACCTTTGAATAACATTATACCACTTGTAATATAACAGAGTATTCCCAATTTCTCCCTCCCATCTGTTATGCTATTACTGTCATTCAGTCCATTTAACCATATGCCCTAATTTATTTGTTATTGTTACTTTAAACAGTGATCTTTTTGATAAATGAAGCATAAGAAAAATATGACATTTTACTCTACCTTCAATTATTCCTTCTCCAATTCTCTTCCTTCCTTTCTTTCTTTTTATTTTAAAGATGTTATTTATTTATTTGACAGAGAGAGACACAGCAAGAGAGGGAACACAAGCAGGAGGAGTGAAAGAGGGAGAAACATGCCTCCCGCCTAGAAGGGAGCCCGATCCAGGGCTTGATCCCAGGACCTGGGATCATGACCTGAGCCAAAGGCAGATGCTTAACGACTGAGCCACCCTGGCGCCCTCCTTTTCCTTTCTTAATGTAGATCTGTATGCTTTAAAGTTTTTCTTTTTGCTTTTGGTTTTCTGAAGTTTGAAGACAATTTGCCTAAATGTAGATTTCTTGGTATTCATCTTGCAAACCATATATACCTTCATGGATGTATGGTTTAGTGTCTGTCATTAATTTTCAAAAGTTCTTGGTTATTGTTATTTCAAATATTTCTTCTGCTTTGTTCTTTCTTTTTCATTTAGAATTCTAATTGCCTGCATATTACACTTTTTGATGATTCTTGGACATTCTGTTTTGTTTTGCTTTCCATCTTTTTTAATCTTGCATCTTAGTTTGGGAAGTTTCTCCAGGTCTCTCTTCTGGTTGATGATTCTCTCCTCAGCCATGTAAGAGGAAATAATTTTATTGATGAGCCTATCAAAGACATTTTTCATTTCTGTTACAGAGTTTTTGCTTTCCAGCATTTTTTGGTTCTTTCTTAAGGTTATACCTCTCTTAATTACATTACCTATCTGTTCCTCCAGATTGTTGATCATTTCCACTAAACCTTTAACATATGAACCACAGTTATTTTATTTAAAAATTTTTTTTATTGTTATCTTTTAAAGTAGGCTCTACATCCAGTGTGGAGCCCAATGCGGGGTTTGATCTCACAGCCCTGAGATCAAGACCTGAGTTGATATCAAAAGTCGGATGCTTAACCCACTGAGCCACCAAGGTGTTCTTAATCATAGTTATTTTTAATTCCCTAGGTGAGAGGTGCCTGGGTGGCTCAGTCAGCTCAGGTCATGATCTCTGGGTCCTGGGATCCAGTCCTGCATTGAGCTCCCTGCTCAGCAGGAAGTCTGCTTCTCCCTCTCTCTTTACCCTTCCCTCTCCCCCTCCCCCAACTTATGCACGCACACAGTCTCTCTCCCTCTGCCTCTCAAATAAGTAAATAAATTTAATCTTTTCAAAAAAATTCACTAGGTGACAATTCCAAAATCTGTGTCCTATCTGTGTCTAGTTCTCATGCTATTTCATATTGTATTTTTAATTTATTAAAAATTTAATTTATTCAACTGTATTTTTTATTGTCTTGTAACATGACTTCTTGTCCTTTTTGTTGGGAGACAGAAATGATAAATCAGTTAATCAGGACTGAGTAAATAAGCCTTAAGTGTGGGGTTTTATGTTAACTTGGCTGGGAGTTGGTTTATAACTACAGGTACCAGAAGCCTTATATTCCTCTATTTATTTTATTTTTGTCAACTCTTTTGTCCTTGGGCTTCCCTAAGAACTCCTCCTGAAATAGAGTCTGTACCTTGTAAATCTTTTAGCTGTAAAATGCTATTATAATGGAAGTTTGCTGATGTGACGATAAGCAATAAGAGAGCATTCTAGAATCTCAAGAGTAAATCTCAGTTTTCAGTGGGTCTGTGTCCTGCGTTGTGACCTTTAAAAATTTGCCTTAGCTTTTATTTTCACCTGTTAGGTGAGAGAGGAAAACTACAGAGGCCTGGAATTGGAACTATGTCTTTCCTTTGAGTGGGACGAGGCTCTGGTAGTGTCTTTCCCTCTGGAGAACTGGTCCTCGTGATGGAGAAGGGTCTTGGTGTCTTCACAATGGTTACTATCCTCCTTACCGTGCCAGAGCCAGAAGGGGAATCTTTGCTGTCTCTTAGTGCTGTCTGACCTTAGGCAAGGAAACCAAACTTCTCTGAGAATCAGTATTTTCATCTGTAAGTGAATTCAACATACTTTCAGGATAGTTGTAAGGATCGAGGCATATAACTCACGTAAAATGCATGATACTGTGCCTGGCACGTGGTAAGACCAATTATTATCATTCCTTGTCACTAGTTTATGGTCTCGTTTGAGGCTCCAACCTTGTGTAGTTTCTGGTAAATGAGTTTCTATCAGAAAAACTTACTTCACGCAAACACGAGCCCAAGGAGACCTCTTTTATCCCATTGATCTACTCATGCAACCATCTTTCTCCCCCTTTACTTTTTGAATCCTCTATTAAATGAGGATTTTTCAGGTTGATTACCATATTACTTTACTAGGGTCGTCTTAACCAATTACTACAGACTGGGGAACATAAATAACAGCAATGCATTTTCTCACAGTTTTGGATGCTGGAAGTCCAAGAGCAAGTTGTTGGCAGGGTTGACTCCTTCTGAGGGCTCTGGGGGGAGGATCTGCTCCACCTTTATCTCCTTGGCATATAGATGACCCTCTTCTCTCTCTGTCTCTTCACTTGGCATCTTCCCTCTGTGGGTGTCCCTGCATCTAAATTTCCTCTTTTTATAAGGGATCCCAGCCATAATGGGGTAGGGACCATGTGGATGACCTCATTTTAACTTGACTAACACTGCGAAGACTGTATTTCCAAATAGGGTTACATCTGGAGATCAGGATTCAAAATGTGAATTTTATGGAGACACTGTTCAACCTGTAACTGTTACCTTGCCAGTAACTTCTTCCTTTTGCTACATCTATCTCATTTTGCTTTCCCCTAACGCTTAAGTTTGAGGGATCACTAAAATTTAGTCATTGCTTCACACACTTTTCCCTATTTTGGAAGTTTGGCTTGATTCATTCTTTGCTGTTGGGCTGTCACTCCCTTTCCTGACTTGGTCCATTGAGGAGAAATTTTATCATGAGTTGGCTGTTCTTGTCTTCTGTCTGTGTTTGTCTTGGCTTTGAACGAATTCCAAAAATAAAGCTTTGTAACCTGTCATTTTATCTCCATGTTGTCTTTTGTTTTTTTTCCCACGTTGCTGGAACCATGACAGAAGATTCTCAGAGTAATTATGATCAGCATATATTCATGACAGCTCCCCAAAGCCTATTTTATCCTTAAGCAGATCCACCTGTAACTTTGCATTTCTTAGTTACTTTTGGACATACCAGGGAATTAATACATGAAATTGGCTTCAGAATGCTATATATTTGCATGCTTAAACACTTTGTTTATTTTATTTATTTTAATTCAACAAATATTTATTGAGGACCTACTAAGCTTCAGATCCTGAAGACAACTACATTAATTTATAAGATGTAGTTGCTAATTGCCAGAAGCTCTTGGTCCAGCAGAAAAGACACATGTAAATACCTTATTGACACATTGTGACAAATGATGCCCATATGGTAGGTGTAAAATATGATGTAAGCTCATGCTGGTAAGTTTTTAATTCTATTTTATCTTAGAGCAAGTACATCAGACTTTTTTTTTTTTCTTCTTCAAGTTTTGTCATGGATATTAGCCTGGAATATTAGAGATGATCCACCTTGATTTTGTGGCTTTCCAGTGTTCTTAGGATAGACTTAAAATCCTCTGAGTGTACTAAGGGAGCCCGTGTGACCTGGTTGGTGCCCACCACTCCTGCTTGAGTTTGCATCACCCTATTCCTAAGATGATGTTTTCCTGTAACACCGGTGGTCTTCCATTAAGCCAGAGCTCTATACGTCTCCCTACTTCGAGATCTGAGCACAGTCTTCTCTGCCTGGCATGTCCTCACCCATCCCACTTGGTTGATGCCTCTGTTTGCCACAGCCTTCAGATTATTAACCACATCTTGGGGTGCCTGGCTGGCTCTGTTGTTAAGTGTCTGCCTTCAGCTCAGGGCACGATCCCAGGGTCCTAGATCAAGCCCTCCATCAGGCTCCTTGCTTAGTAGGAAGCCTGCTTCTCCCTCTCCCTCTCCCCCCGCTTGTCCTCCCTCTCTCTCTGTGCCTCTCTTTGTCAAGTAAATAAAATCTAAAAAAAAAAAAAAAAAAAAAAAAAAGATCATTACCCACGTCTTTAAAAGAATGCTGCTGGGCTCTCCTCACCTGTCTCATTTAATTCTGCTGTATCAGTCCCATTGTCACTGTATCTTTCCTTCACAGCACATACAAAATCTGTTTATTTATACCGATGGTTCCTTAATGTCCATCACTTCCATTGGATTATCAGAGCCAGGGGGCAGGGAATTTATTTCTGTGGCTTACCACTCTATGTCCAGCATGGTATCCAGCCTCAAATTAGGTCTATTATAATTTGTCCTTTTAATACTTCCTGTCCATCTTTCCACCGTTGTGAAGCATCCAGCAGGCTGTCACACCCAGGTGATCTGCCCCCTGATCTCCTTCCTCATGTCACGGTCACATCCAGAGATCATGTGATCTACTTTTGAGGCTAGAGGCATCCTGTCTGAAAATGATGAGTCTGGATGTAGCTTATAAAATGGGATCCCGTGCTGAAATTTACACTTGCCTTTTGAAAATTACATATGCACTAAATGAAGATACAAGAGATGACCTTAGTCACCTGAAGGTAAGTTAACATTGTAAGTGTTAACTGTGCTTAGAGTAGGTATAACTAAGCACATGATAGTACTTGTTTGGAATGACAGGGTTCTCAGGCAGCAAATAGGTTTTATCTCACGCCAGTTCCAAAAGATCGTGGGTGGCTGCCTGGGGTGTTCTGTTGAAAATTCTCCACGAGCCCCTGTCTTGCTTCAGAGTGAAATAAAAATGTCATAATTGATTATCAGTCTCTACTCTGAGCACAAACAGGAGCAGATGGTCTAGAAACCCGGTTAACTGACATGGTAAATATCAATGGAAAATCTCCTTAGTACTTTCAGCCAATCCTGAACAAAGTTTTTCCTCATTATTTTAAATTTATGCATAACTCACAAATAGTAAAATCCACACTTTGGACGGTGCAGTTCTGAGTGTTTTGACAACCTTGTAGGGTCATGTGACCAGCCCCGCACAATCATAATATACAAGAGTTCCCTTACCCCCCCAATTCCGCTCGGCGACAAACTCACTCCCAGCCCTTCCACCCGTGGGGCTTTGCTTTTGCTGGAAAGTTATACAAATGGAATCAAAGGTCTGTAGCCTTTTCAGTCTGGCTTCTTTTCCCGGATCATAACACATTTGAAAGTCACCCATATTGTTGCATGTGAACAGAATTCTAAGGCAAGTTTGTCAAAAGAGTCAATGAAGTAGATTTTCATTTACCTGTTTAAAAATGATTATTGGGGGCGCCTGGGTGGCTCCGTGGGTTAAGTCTCTGCCTTCAGCTCAGGTCATGATCTCAGGGTCCTGGGATCGAGCCCCGCATCAGGCTCTCTGCTCAGCAGGAAGCCTGCTTCCCTCTCTCTCTCTCTGCCTGCCTCTCTGCCTACTTGTGATCTCTCTGTCTGTCAAATTAATGAACCCAATCTTTGAAAAAGAAAAAAAATGATTATTGAAGTGACATATGATTATGAATATGCTTATGGATACAAATAAATATCCAGAAACATGTTTTTTCCTCAGGTTTCTTTATTCCTTCCATCCTTCCTTTGTTTCTTATCTATCATCCATCATCTTTCTATCTCAAGCTAAGTTGTCATAAAACAAGATTTAATTTTATTTTAAATAAATTTTAAATGTGTTCCTAGAGGTGGTAGGTTCTGAAGGAGTTCCCAGGAGAGAGACGTGTTTGTCTGTAACTGGAGATGTTTTCAGAAGGTAGATGAATTCGAGGGAGCCTGAAAACTGGCTAGGATAGGCTTCAGGAAATGTCAGGCATCGCTCAAAAGATACAAAATTATTCTCTTTTGCTTCTCTATGGCTCATCAAGCCTCCCCTGTGTCTAGCCCAAACGTATGGCTGTGCACAAGCAGGAAAAGGAATATTCTGATAGATCTTATCTTCTCTTTTTTTTCTTTTCTTTCCTTTTTTTTTTTTTTTTTTTTTTTACTCTCACAAACATTTACTAACTATATACTAGCTGTAAAGTTCAATACAAGGGGCTCTGGGAAATGCAAAGGTAATAAACGAGACACAGTTTGCCTCCTTGATTTATTCCTTATTGATACCGCACTTCCCTTGATTCTATCCTCATTTTTTTTCCATTTTCACTTTCTTTATCTTGTTTCATAAACAAGAGGCAGCTTCCAACAATACATGGAAAATAAATCACTGAACATCCTGGGACAAAGAGATCATGTGGGTCAAAACAACAGTCCAAGGGTAAATCTACCTACGTTTCAGGAATATGTGCCACATTGTTTTACAGAGGGACGAGAGGTGAGCCACAGATGGGGCTGAGTGCTTTCTGGAGACTAAAGCAAGTAGGGAAACATGCTCCGTTTAAACATTCAGATCCTCCATGAGATAAGGACAAACCCGTTGTCTCTCGCTCTCGTCTTGCTGACCTAAGGAAAATTTCTCCCTTGGGTCTTCATAAAGAAAACACTATTTGGTTCAAAGAATAACATCCTGGACTCCAGCCCAGCAATAAATGCAAGAGCAAAGTTTGCCTGGCTGCGTCTTACAGCATCCTTCAGTGCAAGCCAATATCAGAACAGCAAAGTTTAATTCTGCCCAGTCAATTTGACAACAGTCAGAATGATGCCATTCAGATACACAGCTCTCAGATGGGGTGAGTAGATCCAAGGGTAAAATTTATCATTTCTAGAGAACAGATGAAGAGCATGTCCTTCGGGCAGTCCTCCATAAATATCTGTTTTCATAAACAGGATTTTGATAGGATTTGGACAACAGAGTTATTTGACAAGTAACCAGAGTACATCTATCCAGTGTTTCCATTAAGGGCTGATACCTGTCTTCTGACACCAATCAGACAGAAGGTAGGATGAGATTGTTTATTAAAAATCACAGACACTGCGGGGCCTGGGGGGCTCAGTGGGTTAAGCCTCTGCGTTCGGCTCAGGTCATGATCTCAGGGTCTTGGGATCGAGCCCCATATCAGGCTCTCTGCTCAGCGGGGAGTCTGCTTCCCCGTCTCTCTCTGCCTGCCTCTCTGCCTGCTTGTGATGTCTCTCTCTCTTTCTCTCTCTCTGTCAAATAAAATCTTTTAAAAAAATCACAGAGACTATATGAGGCATATTTAAGAAGGTTATTCCTCTTTGGAACAAAGGTGTCCTTGCTCTAGAACAAGAAAACAAGCTAAGAGCTTTAAATGTTTCAATTTTGTTTCAATATCCTATAACATTCTTATGTAGTAGCTTCTATTTCTATCATTTCTATCCCCATTTTGCAGAACAGCAAACTAACCTTTAGGAGAGTCCAGTAAATTTGCTCAACATAACACAGCTTGTAAGTAAAAGAGCCAGGATTCAAACCAGTTTTCTCTGGAAGCGGAAACTACATGAGCCACTGTTTGGGGGTTTTATTTGTTTAAAAACATTTTAGACATAAAAAGTGTACGGTGTCCGTTGACTTTCCATGTCACTCTTGCCCAGCTTATGATATAAAATATTAGGAATAATAATTAGGAATATTTCTTCCCGAATCTCATTTTCCTCCTCTTCTCGAACACCCAAGATAGAGCCACTCTTCTTCCTCCTTATTTGTTTGTTTGAGAAGAAGTGAGTGCAAGGGAGAGGGAGAGAGAATCTGAAGCATGCTGAGCACAGATCCCAATACGGGCTCGATCCCACAACTGAGAGATCATAACCTGAGCTGAAACCAAGTTGGACACTTAACCAACCGGACCACCCTAGTGCCCCAGATAGCCACTATTCCAAAAATCACTATCATTCCCATGCATGGCTTTACTTATCTCTAAATAATGCATAATATTGTTTTGCATGTTTCAAAGTGTTAAATAGTTGATGTTATATGGTGTGTATCTTTCCTTGACTTGTTTTTTTGTCCAAGAACATGTCTGGTAAATGTGTCCATCTTGATATAGCTCACATTCATTCCTTATCACCTGCTGGATAACCCTATGTTGTAGGGCCTACATTTATTCTCTTTTTGATGACAACTTGGGTTATTTTCAATGTTTTGCTATTATGACAATGCAGCTCTGAATATTCTTGGGCTTATCTCCTGGTGGACATGTTTAAGAATTTCTCCCCAGGGCAGTGACTCTCTGTGGGATATTTGGGAAAACTGTGGTTTACCTTTTTGTTTGTATTAGTGATTGTTGTGTACCACTAGTATTTGGTGGGTGAGGTCAAGAGAAGCTAGGTATACTGTGAAAACACTCTAAAAACATGAAACACTCTAAAAACAAAAACTCATCCCGACCTCTCATGTGACTCTGGGACATCTTGGCTGACTTTCAAGTGAAAAATCAATTTGTAATTATCTGAATCTAGAAATAACTGTTTTGGGGCACCTGGGTGGCTCCATTGGTTTGAGCATCTGACTCTTGGTATCAGCTCAGGTCACGATCTCATGAGTTGTGGGATTAGTCCCTGCATCAGGCTCTGCACTCAGGGTGGAGTCTGCTCGAAGATTCTCTCCCTCTGACCCTCCATCCTCTTACACAGGCACACACACACTCTCTCTAAAATAAAGAAATAAATCTTAAAAAAAAAAAAGAAATAACTATTTTAGATAAAAACCACAAAGTATCTGCATAGCTTTAATCTAATCAGTGTTCCAAGAATGTAACAGCTATTAAGTTTTTTTTTTTTTTTTTTTAAATTGTTTGGTTCAGAACTTTACCAAGTATTCACCATTTTGGAAAACCATGTCATCAACAAAAGTCTACCAGTGACCATTGCGTTGTCCACTCAACACGCCTATGTCAGTCTTCCTTGGTAACTGCTCTGTGTATGGTGATCCTACACAAAGTTGTATTCCAATGTAGTCAGGAGTAAGCATTCCTATGGAATGGGAGAAATAATCATAATGGATTAATTACAGAATTTATAAAGAACTCCTGCAACTCAATAATAACAACAGCAACAACCAAATAACAGTATTAAAAATGGGCCAAAGACATTTGCATAGACATTTCTCCAAAGAAGATAAATAAGTGACCAATAAACACATAAAGAGATGCTCAGTATCACTCGTCATTAAGGAAATACGAGTCAAAACCACACAAGACACCACATTCCATCCATCAGGATGACTACTATCAAAAAGGCAGAAAATAAGTGTTGGCAGGGAGATGGAGAACTTGGAACTCTTGTTCATTGCTAGTGGGGCAGGTAACATGGTACAGCCACCATGGAAGATAGTATAGTGGTTCCTCAAAAAAATTAACATAGGATTACCAAAGGCTCCAGCAATTCTCCTTCTGAGTATATACTCCAAAGAACTGAAAGTAGAGACTTGGGAGCGCCTGGGATTCTCAGTGGGTTAAAGCCTCTCACTTGGGCTCAGGTCATGATCCCAGCATCCTGGGATCGAGCCCCGAATTGGGCTCTCTGCTCAGCAGGGAGCCTGCTTCTCCCTCTCTCTCTCTGCCTGCCTCTCTGTCTACTTGTGATCTCTAAATAAATAAAATGTTAAAAAAAAAAAGAAAAAGAAAGCAGAGACTTGAAGAGATATTCGCCTACCCATTTTCATAGCAGTATTATTCACAATAGCCAAAAGGTAAAAGCAACTCAAGTGTCCATCAACAGATGAATAGGTAAACGATGCAATACTGTTCAGCCTTAAGGAGAAAGGAAAGTCTGACACAGATCACAATGTGGATGAACCTTGAAGACATCATGCTAAGCGAAATAAACCCATCTCAAAAGGATAAATACTATATGATTACCTAGAGTAGTAAATTCAGAGAAACAAGAAAGTAGAATGGTGGCTTCCAGGGGCTAGGGAGGGAGTTATTGAGAGTAGAGAGTTATTGTTCAATGGGTATGGAGTTTCAGATTGGAGATGAAAAAGTTTTGGAGATCGGTGGTGGTGATGGTTGGATAGCAGTGCGAATGTACTTAATGCCCCCAGAAATGGTTAAGATGGTCTGTTTTATGTCACATATATTGTACCACAATAAAAAATATATTTTCTTTTAAAAAACCCCACAAAATCCTTATATATTAAAATAATATCATTTTATTATAATGTATTTCCTTTTGAAATTACAGTTAGGTATCATGCTGACTTTTTATGACTTTATAAAAATAATATCTTTAATTGAAGAATCGAGGAATGTTTTAAAATTATCTTTCCTTCTTCACGGGCTTAATGCTGCTCAAAGGGGAATGTTCCCATCTCCAAGAGAAAATAAAGTTGTCTTCTTATTCTCCATTAATTGCTCGAAATCACACCACAGTTTAGTTTGCGTCATAGGAGATCCTGGAATAGCTGGTTTATGCTGACTTTTTGAAAACAGAATAACAATAGAGAAAATCAATAAAACAACAAAAAAATTTTTTTGAAAAGACAAACTGATAAACCTCCAGCAGGCTAAACTAAAAAAAATAAAAATAAAAATAAAATTATGTGTGTGTGTGTGTATACAGTGAGAAGATACATATTACTAATAACAGAAATGAAAGAGGGTTCAGCACTCCCCATCACATGGACATGAAGAAAGTGAATAATAAAGTAACAGAATAGTAGGAAAAACTACACAGACCAGACATTTGATACTTCTGTGAAACTGACCAATTCCTTAACAGATACAAACTATCAAGACTAATTCAAGGAGAAATAGATAATATGAATATTCCTATATCTGTTAAAGAAATAGAACCAATATTTGAAAGCCTTCTGCGAAAGAAAACACCAGTACCAGATGCTTTCACTGGAAAATTCTATAAGATATATAGGGAAGAAGTATTACCAATATCCCAATATCTGGAAAATAGAAGCAGAGGGTAGGAGGTCAATATTAAACTAATACCCAATCTAATAAAGACATTACAAAAAAATAAAACCATAGATCACGATGTCTCATAAATGTAGATATAAAATCCATAAAAAAATGACGCAAATCAAATCCAGCAACACATAAAAATGTTAGTCATGACCAAGTAGGGATCATGGAGGAATGCAAAGTTAGTTCAACGTTTGTAAATTAATTAATGTAATTCATCCTATTACTGGGCAAAAAAGCAAAACTATGTGATCATATTAATTAATGAAGAAAAAGCTTTTGATAAAATCCCCCCCCAACACCATCATTGGGCTCTGTGCTCAGCCCAGAATCTGCTTGTCCCTCTCCTTTTGCCCCTCTCCCCCATTCTCTCTTTCTCAAATAAATAAATCATATTTTTAAAAACCACATTAGTTTGCATATCTTAAATATATGCAGTTTTTATTTGTCAATTATACCTCAACAGACCTGGGAAAAAAAAGAAATGCTCTCAAGGTTTGCAAAAACATACATGAGTCCAAATGTCTATTGCTACATAAAAGATGACATTCTGAAAATGGCAAAACTAGGAGACAGTAAACAGATCTCGGTCATGAGGGATCTGGGGCTGCAGCATCGGACAGGTAATGTTTTAGGGTGATGAAAATATTCTGTGTATCCTAATGATGGATACTGAAAACAGACAGACAAATAGTACGGTATGTATTGAATGTCAAGACCACTCTGGTTCCTTCCTCCCCTGGCTCACAGAAGGCTGCCAGTCAGGCTACACCTGTGGGAGGAGATAGCATAATCATTTCTCACCAACACGGATTGACCAAGAGAAGGGATAGACTGAAATTGATAGTAGGGAACCACTCATCAAAACAACCTTCACCAGAATGCCTTAGTCCAAAGCTCTACTCAGGACACACAGATTCCTATTAGCTTGGCAGTGCCTCACCACTGAGGGTTACCAAGCCCTGGAGGAAAACCTCTATCATCAGAGACATGATAAAGCAGAAAAGAAAACTTTCAGAGGAAGCATTAGCACACTGGCAGGTGAAGAAAAGCCTAAAGAAATCCTTTTATCTATCTCCATAGAGGCGTAAGAGAAAATACTGCACTGTGAAACAGAAACAGGATACTATCAAAAAGGCATATTCGATGAGAAATAAAAAGCTTTGGAGAGTTAAAAATATGATGGAAGATGAAAAACTCAATATAAATTTTGGAAGATGATGTTGAGAGACTCCCTTACAAAGACAGTAGAAAGCCAAAAGAAATGAGAAACATAGGGGATCTGTTTGGTAGGGTTGGACAGCTGAACATAGGAGGGGACTGAGAAAATGGCTGGAAGATGTTTTTGAAGAACTCTACCATTAGAACACCACATATTTCCAGACTGAAAAGGCAAACCAAGTATATGTCTTGATGTATCCTTATAAAGAGAGAAAGAGAGAGAGAGAGAGAGAGAGAAGGAGGGGGAGGGGGAGGGGGAGGAGGAGGAGAGAGGGACTTAGGGAGAGGGAAGCAGGGAGAGGAATTGGGAGGAATTTAGGGAGAAGAAGGAGGACAATGGGGAGGGTAAGGGAAGAAAGGGAGAGAGGAAGGGAGAGAAGTCATACACAAAGTATCAGGAATCAGAAAATGTAACTATTCCACTAACAGCTTATATAACAATAACCTGGAGGCCAGATGACGGTACCTTCAGAATTCTGAGAGAAAATTGCCACTTTGTTTCTGTAGCTAACCACATTATTAATCCGATGTTGACGTGGAATGTGCATATCTTAGCTCTGAAAGGTCGGACACATTTTATCTCCTGTGCCCACTGACCCACTTGCTCAAGAAGAGGAATCCTATAGAAATAAAGCAGCAAACAAAAAGAGAAACATAAAACATGATTCCGGAAAACAGGGACGCCTGGTAACAGGTGAAAAATGCAAGCAGCCCTAATAGAGCTCCCAGGGGCATTAGGGATAGAGAACAGCCAGTTCAGGCTGGAGCAAGTGGGGGGGAAGGCTCCAGAGCGGGTGGGGATAAACCATAGGAGTCGCTAACGTGTTGAAATGTACCGTGAGAGGATGCACGCAGCTGGTAGAAAACTCAGGAGTGAACTGGTGACGGATGCTCAGAAAATGAGGTCGACGAGAGATTCAGAAAAAATTAAAATAATATTCAAGGAAGGAACATCTAGCTCAACTATGAAATAACAGTCATATAGTAAAAATACGGTAAATAATAAAAATGCATATACCCAAGGCAAGATAAAGCTATACTTGGAAGAAGGAGGGAGGGGTAATCTCTGTCTTTAGGGACAGGGAGACTCAGAAGGCTTAATTCTCATCGTCTGCAATGGCAGTTCAGGAGACGACATTTAAAAGCCGAAAAAAGAAAAAATCTAAGACTGTCTGTTCCTTAGCAAGGTAGAAGTAAACACCAGGGGGGAAAAAGGCATGAAAGAAACTGAAAGTTGTTGCCTCTAGAAACAGAATTAGGGTGTTTGAGGGGTAGGTAAAGGATAGTTCTTTTTTATTTTGTCTTGTTTTAAGCCATAGAGAACCATTTGATTTTCTCAACAATTATTCAATAAATACAATGAGAGAAATTGACTAATGGAAACTTGGTATCCTTGAGTAACTTCAAGGGGTTTGCCTAAAGTGGTGTTTCTCAATGATTTATTCCGTATCTGCTGTGTGGCTTGAAATATCACGTTAGGGATAAAATGTCATAATTTTAAGGGTGAAAAATCAAACCTAGGATTTTCCAGGAAAACCTAAAACTGAAAACTTTCTTTCTATGACTTGCTGATTTTCTTTTCACTTGTCAAGAAGTGACTCAATGGCATACTATTTTAAAATCACATGCAAAAGGGGTGTCTGGGTGGCTCAGTTGGTTAAGTGTCTGCCTTTGGCTCAGGTCATGATCTCAGGGTCTTGGGGGTCAAACCCCGCGTCAGGCTCCCTGCTCAGTGGGGAGACTGCTTCTCCCTCTCCTACTCTACCTGTTTCTGTTCTCTCTCTCTCTCTCTCTCACTCTCTGTGTGTCAAGTAAATAAAGAAAATCTTTTAAAACATAAAAAAAGAGTGAGATGCTTAACTGACCAAGCCCATGAGAAAGGTTTCCAGTCCACTTTTGATCCAATTATTCCCAATTCTCTTAAGAACAAGCAACTACTCGCCACTGCCATTCTCGACACCCCACCACTGAGAATCAGAGCTTTGCCGTTTGGGAGAAATCAGGTGCACAAAAAAGAGACAGAATGAAGAACTTGAAGTCATTGAGCTGGGTACCACCAACTAAACACACAATTGTCAATAATATCATCTCACACCGTGATGCAAAACAATATTGTTGATACGCAATACTTTCTCTTTTAATTGCATGAAAAAAATTGTCATAAATTTAAAGTTTTACCAGACATTCATTAGTCCAAAGGTTAACCAAGCTTACCCACTGGCAGGTCCATGCTGGTTGGCATTCAGGTGGTAGAAACATTGTATCGTATCAGCCAGCATCCTTCCTGATGGGCCAAGTGTTTGTTCTGATTGGTTGCTCGTCTAGAGCACTTTGTTTTCTTTCATGATCTTTCCAAGGTTAGTATAAACTCAGTTCTATTGGAGGGGCTCCCATCAAAAGGTCAGAGTTTATCACCATCATTTGGTAACTTATATAGTCAAACAACACCCCCCTCCCCCATCTCTGCCAAGCACCAGGGTTTACAGCGGTGATGTGGAAGTCAGAGACAGCAATGGTTTCTTTCCCGCTTGGAAAGAAACCAATTATTTCTCCTCCTCTCCTTTCTCCCCTCTGGGGAAATGAAATGTCAGTCTTCTATGAAAATCAGATTGAGCAGTTTTGTTCTAATGCACTAATGGCTCTCCCCTCCCTTACTGAATGATTTCTCCTGTTGGAGGTTTGAGGCAGAGTATTGCACATCTGGTTTATCCTTGGAAGAATCTGGCCATCAGAGACACCCTGTGAAGTAACCATATCTATGAAAAGAAACAAGAGTCTGTTGGGTCAAGCTCAGCTGAGCTGTGAGGTGGGGTGTGGGGGTGCTTAGTGGCTGAGGGAAAGGATCTAGAGATAATGGAAGGAAGGCAGATGCACAGCTGTGTGGAGGGAGGGTGCCTTGGGAATGAAAGGTAGAAAGACCTGATAATGTTCAAACATTTGAATGATAACATGCAGAGGGGAGAGTCAAGCCCTCTTGTTCGTTTCAGCTCCAGAAGGCAGAAGCAGGTGTTTTGGGTGGACCTATCTATGCTCAACGGGCAGAATAGGGCAGCTATGAGCCTGGTTCTCTGGAGTTAGACAGCCTGGGATCGAGGACCAGTGTTACTTTGACCTTGTGTCAAAGGTCACAGCCATGAGACTTTGACCTTGGGCAAGTTCTTAAACTATCTGGACTCCAGCATCCTCATCTATCAATTTGGGTAATAATATGCTCTCTGAAGAGTTAATAGGCATTGCAGCCATAAAGCAGAAGCTGGCTGGCAGCTTCCTGGAGATGGGAGGAGGTGTGCAAAGTGTGGGAGGTGAGTTTAGAAGACTTTTACCCTCCTGACCACTTCTACTTGAGGTGCTCACATCTGAGCCATGTGGCTTGTAAGCTGGCTGGGTGGACGTGGAGTGCTGGCTTTCAGCCTGTGCTCAGAGCCACTGACATCTCAGAGTATCACTTGGAACCATGTCTCACGTACATAGCCATAATGCGACCTGGTCCCCCGGGGGGCTTCATCTGCCTTACCCATTGCAGACTCTGGAATGGAAACAGCATCGATGTCTTTCCTTTGGTGCACACTCAGAGCAAAGCTTACTGGGGTCCTCTGGGTCTGAGAAAGCCCGTATTTCAGGATGCAACTCATAGACAGAAATTCACAAAAACAAAAGCGTTGAGCAAGCTGCACAGGAAGGAACTGTGTGTCTCTAGGTGTAAGGAGGCGTAAACGCGTGAAGTACAATGTATTTCACACAACCGACTCGCAGGCACAAACCCACACTGTCTGTGGGGCTCTGTCTCTCACGCTCCCCAGCTGCCTGCAGAAAGGAAAATGCATTCAAGGCCAGGGGCGGTGGGGGGGCTCCCAAGCCTTGCATTTCACTCGGTGTCTGGACACGCTGGAGTAGCCACGTTCCAATGTGTGGTGGTGGTAGGACTATTCTATTTTTAATTACAAACCCAGTGTGATGTTAGAGAAAGCACACCCCACGAGCTATCACTGCTCTTGTACGATTTCCAGAATTTGTCTTTGCTCTGGATTGTTTTTTCCTGTGCTTACATATTTTCACCCAGTTGTAACCAGTCTTTGGGCTTAATGTGACAACATAAGAATTTTGCCAAGTGTCGTCTTGGTCTTATCACTTTGCTATTTTTATTTTTTAATTTTTTTTGGAAGATTATTTATTTATTTATTTATTTGAGAGAGCGAGAGAGAGAGAGAGACAGAGATAGAGACAGAGAGAGAGAGAGAGAGAGAATGAGCCAGGGAGTGGGGAGCAGAAGCAGACTTCCCACTGAGTCAGGAGCCCTACACAGAACTTGATCCCAAGACCCTGGTATCATGATCTGAGCTAAAGGTAGACACCTGACCAACTGAGTTACTCAGGCACCCCTCACTTAATTTTTTTTAAGAAGCTACCCAAGGCTGGGGCACCTGCATGGCTCAGTTGGTTAAGCTGCTGCCTTCGGCTCAGGTCATGATTCCAGGGTCCTGGAATTGAGTCCCGCATCAGGGCTCCCTGCTCAGCAGAGCAGCAGAGAGCCTGTTTCTCTCTCTCCTTCTGCCTGCTGCTCTGCTTACTTGTGCTCTCTATTCTTCTGTCAAATAAATAAAAAGAAAGAAAGAAAAAGAAAGAAAAAAGCTACCCAATGCTATCTTACATGCCCTCACTGTACTTTAAATTGCGAATCACTGGACTTTAATTAAACTGCTACCACTTTTGCACTGTAGTAATAGTGATAGTTCCAGCTGCTGCTTCTTTTTTATTGACTCCCAGCAAGTGGGATTCCTGGCTGTAAGAGGATGGGTACTTTTATTACTATTCACTTGATTTCTTTGTTTCTTTCTTTGTTTCTTTGTTTCTTTCTTTTTTTTTTTTTTTACTTAAAGAAGAAGCAACATTCTTTCAATTAAACATTGTGGAGTGGTCCTATGCGTCTGCATCTTTGTTCCCCTGAGATCCTGGTAAAGGGATGGAAGGAAGAGAGCACCATACATGTCTGGAGGCTTGAGGTAGGGCTGAGCGGAGGGGTAAGGTGCAACCCGCTGGCGAGACTGTGGGTGAGGTCCCAGGGATGCAAGCAGACAGGAGGGGCCCGCTGAGCCAGAAAAAGAGGAACAGTGAAAAGAAAAAAAAAAAAAGAGGTAATCCTAGAACACAGCTCAACTCTTCAGAATGCACCAGAGTCTACTGGTACATTTCCCCAACCCTGAATATGGTGATGGTTAATTTTACAGGTCAGCTTGGCTAGATCATGGGGCACCCTGATATTTTGGTGAAATATTACTCCTGGGTGCATCCGCGAAGGTTGTTCTATATTTGAATCAGTAGACTGGCCATAAGAGGGCAGAAAATAGTAGAATATATATACATCGTCCTCTGCCCCTGCCCCCAGCACAGAGGTCCTACAACCTTGATAATTTCCTGAATGGCTAGAGCACTCCGAACATCCAAGGAGGGGATGCTGGCAGGCTGTTAGAAGGTTTCTGGGTTGGGGCTGGTCACCAGAGAGACCAAACCGTGGTTAGAAGCTTGGAATTCTCAAGTCCATCCACCACCCTCCAGAAAGGGGAGAGAGTCTGGAAATTGACTTCATAATTGATCGTGCCTACGGAAGGAAGCCTCTGAAAATCCCAATAGTAGGGGCTTCTTGAAGTTTCCACGTTGGTGAATGCATCTTCACTGGGAGGCTGGATCCTTCCAGCTCCACAGTGGGGGTGGGGACACAGAAGTTCCTATGCTCTGAACCCTCCCAGACCTCTCCCCAGGTATCTCTTCAACTAGCCATTCACCTGTGTGTTGTTAACCACTGGTGAACCTCAGTGTTTCCATGAGGTCTGTGAGAGCCACTAAGGAATCAGTCCAGACCCAGGGAGGGGGGTGTGAAAGTCCAATTTGCCACGGTCCAGTGGGAAGCACAGGTATCAAGTTGGACCCATGATTGGCCTCAGTCTTGTAGGACGGAGCCTTTCACCTGGGGGATCTGATGCCACTTCTATGTAGACAGTATCAGAATGGAGCTAAGTTGTAGGACACCCCGCCGGTGTTGTGGAGAACTGTTTGGTGTAGGGGGAAAATCTCACACCTGTTTGGTGGCCCCGAGGGTTGTGAGTGTCCTGGATGACTAGAGGAGGCAAGACCAGAGGAGGACTGTTCTTTGTTTTTTGTTTTTGTTTTTGTTTTTCCTAACACAGGAGGAGGACTGGGTATCTTTTCTGACTCATGGAGGAAAGGAGATTACCCTCTCCAAAGTGGAAAAGAAATTACCCTCTCCAGAGTGGGTAGGCACCATGCGATCTGTTGAGGGCCTGAACAGAACAAAAAGGTAGAGGGAAGAAGACTCTGTTGTCTTTGCCTGACAGCTTGAGCTGGCCTCAGTCTTTTGCCCTAGGAATGGGACTTAGACCATCAGCTGTCTGGTTCTCAGAATGATGCTGCTGGCTCCCCTGGGTCCCTAACCTTCCAGGTGGCAGATGTGGGACTTCTCTACCATAACTAGGTGAGCCAACGCCTTGTTATAAGTCCCTTTATATATTAAAAGAAACCTCATCTATGAAAAGAATACATACAATATACAAAGAGTGCTTATATATAATAAAGAAAAATATATCTCTGTTATCTATTTATCTATCTATCATCTACATATCTCTACTATTAATTCTGTTTCTCTTTTTGACCTATAAACCACATTTCAGTGACCGCCCACTCGCATGCCAGCTCCCTTGGATGGCAGCCTCCCAGGAGTGAACTTGTGGGGCTACACTCTTTGAGGGTTTCTCAGCATTCTTGATACACGCTGTCAAGCTGCCTTCAGAGGGGCCACCTCGCCCACGCATCTCCATGCTGAAGGACTGGTGTCCGTTTCACGTGAGTGCACTGGCGACCTCAAAACCTTGACATTCCCCCTCCTCCGTACTTCGAGTCTTCTGTGCTATCCATCTGTGGTGTCCTCCCCGTGCCTTTCCTGTTCACTGACTCTCAGATAACCCACCTCTCTTCCTCCTTCCCCCCCAAAATGTGTTTCAGCTGAAATCCAAGCCCGGCTCTTGTAGGAGTTGGGGAAAATCACTTAAATCCACCGGATTTCCCCTCCGTGGCAGAGGGAGAGGATCTTACCACATCATCTCTAAGGTCGCATCAGTTTAGGTTTTATTTTTAATAGCAAATAATTAAAAATAACCAAAATATTCAACATCATGGTGTGGGGGCACCTAGGTGGCTCATTTAAGCATCTGTCTCTTCATCTTTTCTCAGGTCATGATCTCAGGGTCCTGGGATCGAGTCCCGTGTGGGACTCTGGGCTTAGCACAGAGTCTGCTTGAGATTCTCTCTCACCTTCTGCTTCTCCCTTGCACACACTCTCTCTCTCAGTCTCTCTCTCAAGAAATAAATCAATAAATCTTAAAAAATAAAAAAAAAAGATGTACCCAACATCTCGTTATCATGCTAAATAGAAACAGTGTGACACGGTAGGATTCCAAATTTATTCATACAACTCTTAATACATCCACATAAAAAGAAACACACCACAGTTTTCTATATAATTGTGTTATTGGTAATACATAGTCATAAAAATGGCATTTTGTTTCATTGGGGAAATCAGATACTGAAGTAGGATTAGCTGAAGCTTGTCGGCCTCTGTCCAGCTCTTCTGAACCCCTGGGCAAGATTAGGGCACTCGGCCCTGGCTCCCACCATATCTAGAACAAGTTTCAATGACAGCAAACATCAACTTGCATTGTCATCATGGGCCAGTGCGTAGGCTTCCTACAGAATTCCGAGTCTCCGGACAGCAGAGTCCTTGTCTCATTTATCGATGTAGCCCATGATGCCTGGTGCTTGGATCATGCCAGATGCATGTTCACTTAAGTGGTGGAAGAGTCTCCGTTGGATGTAGAGACTACTGTAATCGGATTTAGTTCTGACGCTTGACAGTGTCCACTACTCTTCAGTTCTACAGTAAATACTATGAGCATTCCATATACTATCTTCCCCTAAACACGTTGTCTGACCTGCAACCAGGAGACCAGGGCTGCCGGGGGAATATGGGTCGGAAAATTCCTCCAGGGGACATAGAGGCATTAGACACCCTTTCCTGGTAGCATGTTGCATCAAATACTTACGCACCTCTTTGTCTCCCATTGCTGGGATCCTCGCTCAGCGGGTGATATTCAAGCTATAATTGAGCTTCTGATGGAAATGTCAAAACGGGCTCAATGTCCCGGCCAGAGGACATGAATAACTGCCCCTGCTCCCATTTCGGCAGCCATGTTTCTCAAGGTCAATTAAAGAAGGGGCAAAATTTTGATCTCTCAGCCCTTCTGAACTCAGTTCCCTTTGGAACACTGAGGAAACTAGGTTTGAGAGCTGCAAAGCTGGGCATGGGATTTGGGACTCTGGTGACCCCAATGGGGTATTTGACACACCCTGTGAAGCCACCTGACATGCTTTGTACTTGTGACGCCACCCATTTACCTCCACCCAGAGTCACTGCCACGGAGGCTATGGGAAGACCCTCCAAGACGGAAGGGATGCCACTTGGTAAGATGCGGGCACACGGGGGGAGCTGAGGACAAAACTTCAGGTTTAGGTGCAGGAAAGTTTTGAAATGGGTTAATTCTACACCTGCTAGGAGAAGCCGAGATTAAATCTGGAACAATCCAGTACAATTACATGTTGATGGAGAAGGTACTAAGTGGCCCTTAGCGATTTGCCCTCTGAATTCTTTTCTGCTTGTCTTTATAGACAATTTAATTAATATTCATGGATAGCTATTTAAAATATCTTCTTTGTTGTTATAGTTTTCATAGGAAAGAGCTTTTTAAAGCTCAGTAAAAGCATCCCAGCTTCTCTTCTTCCAACCATTTGATTCTCAAAGCCCTCCTGGCCTCAGTGTAGCCCCTCTTGGCACCCCTCACAGATACAGACCAAAGTCTATCTTCTCAAAAAGCAAATAGGATCATAGTACTCCACCTGTTAAAAATCTCCTTCAGGGGGCACCTGGGTGGCTCAGCCCATTGGGCATCTGCCTTCAGCTAAAGGTCCTGGGTGAGGAGGCCCCCTGCTCAGTGGGGATCCTGCTTCTCCCTCCCCGTTGGCCCCTCCCCCTGCTCATGCTCACTCACGAATAAATAAATAAATAAAATCTTAAAAAAAAACAAACAAAAAAAACCTCCTTCGACTCTTGTGAGTACCACATCAAGTCCAAATTCCTAAGCTGGTATGAAAAGGCTTTCACAATCTGACCCCATTCTCCACCGTGGAGCCCATGTCTTCGACCACACCAAGATGTTCACATCATTCTGGTAGGGCTTCCCGTCTCATTGTGCTTCTGTGTCTGCACCCCTGATACCTCTGCCTAGAGTGCTTTCCCTGAATCTTTGGAAGTTTTGTTTGCATCCTTCAAATCAGCAAGCACGGATTCCTGCTCTTTCCTTTGGGTTTTCACGGTCCTTGAAGCAAACCTATTCTCTAGCAATTACCCCTGGTATTATAAATATCTGTTTGCATATGTTCATCTCTTACTAAACTACGAAATTCTTGAGAGCAGAAACCTGCCATTCATCTCATTGGAGCTCGTGCTTAGCACAGTGTCTGACTCATCATAGCTTCTTAATTCATGTTTATTGAATTTATTAATTAAGCCATAACCAAGCCATCACCATCCATTTAATTGCAAATGAAGTCCCAAAGATGAAATTAACAGCCTCATTTCTATCAGCCTCGCTGATAAAGTGATGACAAACACTGAGAGCATTTCACAATGCCAGCCAATGTAGAGCAAAGAAAAGCATTCAAGGGCGTTGGCCCTGCCCTTGAGCAGATTACAATAGAGTGGGACAGATAAGATTTCCATTCACAAAACAAACTGGGAACAACAGTAAGAATGTTTGAAAGCCCTGTGAGTTGTGGTAGGCATCTGAAGTGCCTGGGTCAGATCCCTCCCTCACTGCCTGCCAACTGTCCCTCCCAACAGAAGGGTTGCAAGGTATAGTCATTTGGAATCCAGTATGGAAGGGGAGCCGGTGCCATTGCACTCAACAGGCTCAGAAAAGGCATCTTCTTTTGTTCTTTTTCTTTTTTTAATAAGCTCCACACCCAGCATGGAACCCAACATGAGGCTTGAACTCACAACCCTGAGATCAAGACCAGAGCTGAGGTCAACAGTTGGACGCTCAACCGAGTGAGCCCCCCCCCCCACACCAGGCGTCCCTCAGAACAGTTTTCTATATGAAGCTAGATCAAGTCTGCTGTTGACAGAGGGTGGTTTGGGGATGGATAAAGAAGAAGGTGGGGAGAAAAGCATTCTAGAAAGCTGAAGCAATGTGGGGACTGTAAATCATGGGCAATCTGAACCAAGTCTTTAGGCACCCCAATTGTTTGAAGGACTCTTGCGCTGCATAACCAGAGAGCAATGATAAGGGTAATTCTGTTCATCTCTTTTGCTTTACCATTTATACAATGCTGATGCATCCTTGAAATAGTCATTGGGTCCTTAGGACAGTTGTATCTGGTGTGCCAAGTCCATAGAAGCTGAGCCCTTCTTGACCCCATCACACCAGAGGCTAAGGCAGAAATCCTCCTCCGAACTCCAAAGGGCCCCAAGCTTGGTACATGTTTGCTGCATGAGTGACTGAATACATAGGTAGAATACATGGAAGGCATGGTGACCCCACTTGCCATCACTGTCTCCATCCAGTGCCTCATTCTTCACTTGAGTTCACAGGCTATTCACCAAGTCCCCAGCAGTGAACACAAAGACTGCAGCCCATCTCAGGGTCTCCAGCGCATCAGACTCTGAATGCAGAGAGTTGCCCAGCAAAAAGCTGGATCCATCCTTTCTCTGGGCTTGGAGCTACTAAAAGGCTGGATGATAAAGATAACCAAGCATGGCAGACCCACTAGAGCACAGAAACAGACATGACCCAGCAGCCCCAGGCTCTGCTGATAACAAAGGCTTTCTGAGCAATGGCCCTTCAAAGCAACAAATCAAGATAGACAGCCTGCCAAAAACCTGCCAACCCAGCAGAGTCAGAATCCCTTACCCGCCGAGAAACGGCCATTCCTGCCCATCCGTCACTTAGACAACTGGAATTAGATGGTGAGAACATCAAAGAAGCAGAGTCTGCCTTTGTGGCTGTAGGAAAACTCCCAGGCAACTTTCCCCCAGGTTCTCCTCTCCCCATCTTTCAGGGAACCTGAGGAGTAAGTACCCTTATCTGCCCATCAGATTTCTATTCATCCTTCAAGACTCAACTCCAACACCATCTCCTCTGTGATGCCTTCACCCATCTGTGAACTGCACATAGTTTGGTCAAGAGTAGACTTTAACATTGTTCTGGGTAAGATCTATGTCCTGCCCAGATTCTGATCTTCTGCCCCATCACCTTTTCTCCAAAAGAGGTACCCATGAAGAGAAACTATATGGGGAACAAAGAACCCATTTGTACTGAACACCTCAATGCAGAGCTCTTGGAAAGAACAGAACTAGATTATGAAACTTAGCTTGAAGCCCAAATTGGGTTTCTCTCTCCTTCTAAAGCCAGAATCCAAGTCCTAGGGTCTTAGTCCCTTTCAACATGGCAACGATGAGAGTGTTTGTGTGTGCAGGAGGGAGGAGAGACTTTGTCAGTCCTGGTCTGATGAGGCCGGCTTTGAGTCCATGCATCAGTCCTGCCCTGGGAGGAATGGGAGAGGGAAGGGGAGAGACTGATTATTACCTATCTTTTTTCAAATCAGGTGGCTCCACTCATGTATAGATATGGCTTGGCCAATGGCTTGGGCTCTGGCCAGTTATAGTAGTGAACGGAAGGAGGACCACCTTTCTTTTACATGTAACTTTAACCATTTAACTACTGGCCACACATCCATGGAATCAGATTTTTAAACTGACTGTGCTCTACTTGGTGTTTGTATCCTGATTTGGATCTAAGATCCTGGCAAGTTCTGTTTTCAGGTGCCATTTAACAACGCCGGCTGTGTCTTCTCACGGGTGGGCAAAATCAGCAAGAAGAAGGGTGCGGGTGCTCCATTGTAAAGAATCAAAAATATCTAAGTCTTTCTATGGTGGGCTCATGTGCCGTAAGAACAGCCCCTCTGACACTTCAGAACTGTCTCAGGGGAACATGTTCAGGACTTCAGAAGCCTGTAGAGTTTCTCCAGGATGGAGCTGGGACACTGGTAGAGAAGGAAAGGTCATGTAGAATGTACAGAAAGTAAAGACATCATGGAGGGAGGAAAGAAAATGAGGCTGGGGGAAGTTAGGGAGGGAAGGGATCCCTGATATCCTTCCACGAAGACTCTAGGGACCAAAGTAAGACTCAATAGACAAGTTTGTTTTGAACCATCTCTACTCTGTGTAGAGTTCATGGTCATCTGTTGGTGAAATGATGGCCCTCCTGATAATACACTATCCCTGCACAGCATTCTGAACATATGGAAGTAAATGCAGATTCTGGGTTTCCAGCTCTCCCATCTTCAGTTATGGACCCTGGTTTCACTTCTGGCATTTCAGACTTGAGGTGCCCTCTAGCGTGATGCCTGCCCTAAGGTTTAGCCCAGACTGTGAACAGTGAACATCAGCTTTTTTAAGGGAAGGAGAATTGGTAGAACAAATATGGCACATTTACATGTTGGAACACTCTGCCTGGCAGTCTATTCACCAAGATGGGCCCCCCTCCCTTTTCAGGCACAGGGAAGTGTCTTATCTCCTTGCCAACCTTGATGTTAAATCAGATAGATGACTACCTTTGGCCTGTGAAATGTGAGCCAATGTAATTTCCATAAAGGTGGGAGCATTTAATTGCCAGTGGCCAACATTCCATTCCTTTCTCCTCTTCTCGGAAAGCCTAAAGCATTATGTTCAGATGGAGGCATAATTAAAATAGTGTGGAGTGGTTATGTGGAGCACAGCCACCTCCCAAACCAGTGGGGCTTGCAGCAGGGACAATAGATTCTTGTTGGGGTAAGCCATGGAGATTTGAGTGTTTTTTAAAACATGCATTTATATGCAAATTCCAAATCTATGTATAATATTTACATATAAATAATATACACCATGTTTTAGATAGTAAGAGGACCTCTTTCATCATTTTACTATTTTTTCCACAGTGAATATATGTTATTCTTACAGAGACAGAAGTGCTATTTTTAACAAATAGTCATCACTTGCTCTTTCTCGCCCTTGTGCCTCCCTGAGTGGGCCATATGATAGGGTGCCAGTCCTTGAAGGCCTGGGTTTTGCTTTCTGCTTCTCTCAGGCAGATTTGTCTCATGCAGATGGTGCTCAAAGAAATAGGCGTTAAATAAATCAATGAATTGTTTAGATGGAGGCACTCTCCTCCTTAGCTGTCAGAGAAGCTCAGAAAAGCATCACCTTAGAGGAAGGGTGGAGACAGCATGAGGTGTCAAAGAGAAATGAGATGCAGGAAATTGACACAGGAAGTAGATGGGGAAGTCCAAGGTAGACAACTTTCTGAGGACCCATCTGACATGGGCACCTTGGAAACCTTCTTGTCCACTACCTCCTCTCCATCCTTCAAGGACTAATGTAGATCCTACTTCTTCCAAGAAGTCTTTCTTGACTGCTCCAGTTTTCAGGGGTCTTCTTCCAATTCCTATGGCACTTAGATTAGAGACCTGTGGTATTTCTTCCTTGTGGGGTCCTAAAGACCTCCTGTCCTCCTGAAGTACCTTGTGAACTCTCTCAGAGGAGGGAGGATGTGTAATCTCCCCATTCTGTCCTTGACTAGCACAGCTAAGACAACTTTCCTGTTTCGTGAGCTTCCATAAACAAAGAACAGGTTCTGCTGCTATAACAAAAATTCTTTTAATGGGCTGTGGTATCTCTTCAGCTACTTTGTTTCAGAAGGAGTAGAGACCAAGGTTTTGCTTCCACTGGGATGGCTGGGTCTTTGTCATCTGTGAGGGAAAGGTTAACTGTGCCCATCTGTGATCTGGCAGCCGGGGCCTCTCAGCCATGGGTTGCCATAGTGACAGTGACAGGATACTTGGTAGTACAGGCAACTGCACCAGGAGGCTCCCCCTCACTCAGTCTAAAGCAGGTCTGTTGCTGGAGATAGCATATTCTGCCCTTTTCTTTTCCCATTCAAATACCTCAGAAACTGCTACCCTGAGAATCCTTGTAAAAGTATTTCTTGTACATTTTTCAGCTCTCTTGCCCTTTTCTGCAAAGCAAAGCAAAGGAAAACAAGACTTGTGTTTGGGAAGCAAGAGTCAGAGGGGACCTGTAGTTGATGAGCTGCACATAGAATCATTGCTTAGACTTTGGATCCCAGAATAAGACAGGACCCGTCTCTGTGCTGAGAGCTTCCCTTCCTCATCAAGTAGTCCTATACCCAGACCCTCCTGTCTCAGAGGCTGGCCCCTGACAGGGTGGCCTTGCCCACTGTCAGAGCACTCTGGGGAAAATGCTCCTTTTGAGGTGCCTGGGTGGCACAGTTGTTGAACGTCTGACTCTTGGCTTTTGGCTCAGGTCGTGATCTCAGGGTCTTTGGCTCAGGTCATGATCTCAGGGATGTGCTATCAAGCCCCAAGTGGGGCTCCATGCTCAGTGCAGAGTCTGCTAAGCCTTCTCTCTCCCTCTCCTTCTGCCCCTCCCTCCTCTCAAATAAATCTTCGAAGAAAAAAATTTTTGTTAAATACCCTTTCTAATCCTAATGAAACCAAAGAGAATATGGCTAAACACTTTAAATGCTTGATCCCCAATTTTATATGTGAGACAATTGAGGTACAGAAACTCAAATTTCATGCTGAAGGTCATATCGCCAGGTCATGCACTCAGCTCCTCTGCTATCCTGTCTTTCATGCTAAGTAGAAACTAATCTCCCCAGTGACTTCTAGATCCTCATTCCATTCTCTGGAGCAGTAGAGATCAAATCCTCTTCCATTTTACCGCAGTGTACCTTGGAGAGAGTCTTCATGACGTCCTTCAGGGAATTGGAGGCACCATGGGCTGTTGTGAGGCATGGTTATGCTCAGAAAGCAGCCCCATGCCTCCCTTTGGTCTCTTTCACTCCAGACTAAACATCTTTGTCTTCCGTTAAAATGGATGACAAGAGTTCCTGGTCATTATTCCTAACAAACAGATACATTTATCTCAGTCATTCCACAAAAGGGCAGACAACTCTTGACTGCTGCTCATCCAACCACCTCTTCCAATAACCCAGCGTTAGGCCAGCAGAAATGGAATGCCTGTCCCTCCACACCATCAGCTTATGCACTGCCTGGCACCCACTGAGTGAGAAACAACTATGAGGCTGAACTTGGTCCCCTGGTCTCAGAAGTCATGTCAGTGACAGCAACAAAAGGTCATCTGTCTTGGCTCTGTCTTTGGGAAGACAATTTGGTGACAGTCAATGTGGTGACAGACAATGTGGTGACAGACAGGGTACACCTTTGGGTATTGACAAATTGTCAAGCATAGGTTGAAGTCCTCAGAAACTCTCCTTCTGCACTGTGCCCTCAAAGAACAAACCCCATGATCGTAGGATGCAGTACTTAAAGGGACAGTGGTGATTTTTCTAATCCAATTCAATCATAACTGAGACCCAGAAAGAGGACACTTTACTTTGGTGTCAATCAGTAGCAGCACCATGTATCACATCCACATCTGTCTGAATCCAAAGTCCACCTTTTAACCCCCACTCTGTAAGGCATGCTACTCTCTAGTATTGACCTACATCCTGGCTCTGGGGAGTCTGTAAAATGGGTGTGATACAAATACAATATAGAGTTGTGAGTACTTAGTGGGATATAATCAGCTACCCGCCTAGCACAGTGCCAAGCAAGGAGGACACTCTCCATCAAAGGTAGCCAATGTTATCAGCAGGACCAGGACCCATGCCTGTCTCGTGTTTCCTGGTAGGACTCTTTGTACTTTGTACCTCTGCCTCCCTAGTGCATCTTATCACAATGGGGGCAGGGATGGCACGATGTGGGGGCACAGAAGGATGCAACAACAAAATCCTGCCCCTCAGCAAGCTTCTGAGCCAGTGTGAGATGAAGTGACAACCCCATTTGTGCATCTTCTCAGCAGAATTGACACAGCTGTGTGATTCTGCCTTCTTAAAGCCCTTTCCTCTCCTCGTTTCTGAGACCGTACCATCTATATACTTCCTACACAATCATGAACTCCTTTGCTGACTCCTCATATGCTCCTCAATCTCTAAATGTTAGCAGGCCTCAGGGATCTTCCCTTTCATCTCAAAAGAGACCTTAGCCTAGGTGACCTTATCAGGTTGCATGATGTTGAATATCAACCATATTCAGTGACACTGATGATGACTCTGACATTTTTCTCTTCAGTCTTGACCCCTTTCTAAGCTCCAAGCGCCCATTCCCAACAGCCTATGTGACATTTTCAGTTCAGTGGTTCCTGGGATTCTTGAACTTAACATTTCTCAGAGACTGAACCATGCTTCCCCCATCTAAAACCCATCTCTCTCCCACAACTGCTGTTGGGTTTACCTTTCACTTGCAGTTTATTCATTCAATGCATGTGTACTGAGTGGCATCATTATTGCAAACATTTTTCTAGTCAGTGGAAAAACCAAATATAAGCAAGACTAAGTCCCTGTTTTCATGAAGCTTCTACTCTAGTAGGAGAGCCAGAAAATAACCAGTAATTAGCTAAGTCAATAATATAACTTCAGCACCCATACTTGTTCCCCCACTTTACATTTCAGTAACTGATATCATCACTTGCTAGTTGCTGAGGCCAAAATGCTTCAAGTCATTCTTGACTTCTGCCTTTCCCTCAACCTCTCTGTGTAATCCATCAGCAAGTTCTATCTGCTCTACCTCCAAAATGTACCTGCCTTGAGGAGTCATTAGTGGTGAAGGTGTTGAGAATGGATGAGATCAAGGAGGACTGAAGTACATGCCTTATGCTGTATTGGGAAAAAAAAAGGAATAAGATGAAAAAAAATTTTCCTTTGTGCTTCAGAAAAATACAGGAAGTAGGGATCGATCGCCAAGCACATTCATGTTGGTTACCAGGACAATTCATGTTATTAGTGCTCCTGGGTTTCTTCAGGACTACTCTTTGCTCTAATTCCTCCTTCGAAGTGGGGTGGTGGTACTTGTCTTGCCATTGGATTCGCTCCAAGGAAGATCTCAAACCATTTTTACGAAGTTTGATGGAGGCACAGATGAAAAGGTATGCCTTTTCATGCCTCCGTCCACCTCATTGGTCTGTCCAGGCCCCATCCTCTGAGTCAGGAGTCTTAGACGTGTCTTGCAATGTTCAAAGGAGGGCTTACTAAGCTAGGTGGCAACCAGAAATAAACATATGCATAGCAGGTGTCACTTCTACAGGATGGTCATCAAATGGTCTGCTGGCCACTGCTGACCAACTTGGGGGGCAGCCACAGAGTTTTTCTGGAGTGCTCATGCAAATAAACACATTGAATGGCCTGCAAAGGCTCATCCAGCTCCCACATCATCCCTGAGTCCTGGCAATATTCAGAGCTTTCTTTCTGACACAGGATGGAGTCTGGGAGTTCCTCATTTTGACTCCGTATCTTTCTCCTGGTCCCTCTGGGTCTCATCCACACTCTATCTCCTCTCTTTCCCTTCTTTAGTGGTGGGTGGAGGTACAGAGAAGCCTTGCTTTGACCCAGCCTTTGTGAATACTATGTCCAGAACCCTACATTGTTTCCCTTCCCCCCAGGGACCTCGCTTGACAAATCTCAAAAGCAAGACTTGACCATTTTGCCAATCTTCTCCTCAGAAGAGTCCCAAAATTGTAAGTAATGTTACCCCTCCAAATATAAGACCATTGAGGGTAAACAGTCTCTTAATCTTCACATCAGTGCTATGAATTGTTTATAGTTTCCAGGATAGATGATAGATAAATGGATAGATAGATAGATAGATAGATAGATAGAAGCTGCCCAGAGCTAGGACTTAAAATAGGTTTCCTGCTTAAGTTTAGTTCATTTTTTCTATCTGTAGGTGAAAACTCTGGCATTAATGACTACCAATACTACTGGTAGACCTCTAGCTGGGACCTTTTTATTTCTTAAACATATAATATATTATTTGCTTTGGGGGTATAGGTCTGTGATTCATCAGTTTTACACAATTCACCATAGCATGTACCCTCTCCAGTGTCCATCACCCAACTACCCCATCCCCCAACCCCCTCCATTCCAGAAGCCCTCATTTTGTTTCCTGAGTCTCTCATGGTTTGTCTCCCTCTCTGGTTTCATCTTGTTTCATTTTTCCCTCCCTTACCCCATGATCTTCTGTCTTGTTCCTCAAATTCCTCATATTAGTGAGATCATATGATAATTGTCTTTCTCTGATTGACTTATCTCACTTAGCATAATAGCCTCTAGTTCCATCCACATTGTTATAAAAGGCAGGATTTCATTTTGATGGCTGCATAGTATTCCATCATATATATATACCACATCCTCTTTACCCATTCATCATTAATGGTCATCTAGGCTCTTCCCATAGCTTGGCTATTGTGGACATTGCTGCTATAAACATTCCGACTGCATGTGCCCTTTCGGATCCCTACATTTGTATTTTTGAGGTAAATATCCAATAGTGCAATTGCTGAGTCATAGGGTAGCTCTATTTTCAACTTTTTGAGGAAGCTCCATACTGTTTTCCAAAGTTATCCCAGACCTTTGACCCAAATACCCAAACTCTGTCCATCTGAGTGTCCCTCAAATAGCCAGCTTAAGGCAATCTCCCTCCCCCACTCAGATCTAGGCAGCTCCTCATGGGATCATAGGCTTACTGCCTTTCCTGCTCCAAGTGAGTCCTAGCCCATTGTTTTCCCCCATTTTCTAAAGATCAGTTGTGATCTGGAGCCAAGGCAGAAAGATGGGTCTTTAAAAGAGGTGGGGAAGAGGGAGCAGACTTAAGGATGACCTTGACAGAGGTGGGAGCAATTTGCATGCCTGAGCTTTAAAGAGCATGGAACAAACTTGAGGTCTTCAAAGGATGAGCAGCACGAAGAGGATGGTGCTGATTTTTTTTTCTTTTGATTGTTTTTAATTAGACATTTTCTGAGGAGGTGGAGTGAAACTACATTGCTTCCAGGAGAACTTGAATTTCAACCCATCTGCCCAAAGCCCTTTAAGGACAGTGTTGGCTTCCATCCTTCTTATCATGGCTGAGAAGAGAAGGTGCCCTGGAACAAAGCTCCTTCTGGCTTAAACAAGAAGGAGGGGAGAGGAATCTAGAGCTGACCTTCTCAGCTTTTGGTGGAGAGAGGCCACTTCTCTCTCATCATTCATGATTGCAGCATAGTTAGAGCTCAGGTGCAGGGTAGAAGCCATTTTAAGAAAAAGGGGAAAAAATGATAGAACAAATAGCTATTTAGAAAGAGAAAGCCGCTGAAATGAATTTCTAGAGCATGGGAACTCAGCTACTTTTCTTTTGAAATCTCTTCACACAATTTACAAAACAAACAAACACCCCCCCCCAACCCAAACCCTCAAAAACCAAAACCCAGGAGCCTGCATAGGAACACAGTCTGATGACAAGCTGGTGTCCCCACTCCTTTTGCACTACTCTGCAACCCTCAGTGGCTCCCAGCATTATGGAGTCACTGGAGGAGAGGGATCCGGGATCCTCAGCAGCCATTGGCTTCTCAGGAAATTTACAGGCTTTCGTGGGGTGGCTGCCAATGTGTTGCAGGGATGAGAGTGTATCAGAGAGGTTAATTACCCTTCCTCCCACCTCGGGAACCTCTCTGGGCTGTGGGGAGGGAGCTGTGGTGAAGATTCCCACCCCCCACAACTGTTCATATATTAAATGGGTTGGACATCTCTGTTCAGGAGTGGGGGCCCCCCCCCCCCCCCCCATCAAGCAGCCTGAGCTAGTTGAGAGCATCTCAAGACCTTGATACCTCTTTGTTCCAGGTTGCATGTGGTAGCCAAGGCAGCCTCTGGATTAGAGCATGTGAAGCCTTTCTCCTACATGGATCCCTTTGGGAATATAGACTCTTCCCCATTTTTATAGTGGGAACTTCCTTCCGAGGGTTGCTTCTTCACTCCTCAGGGAATGGAGAATTTTGTTCCCTCTACTCATGATGCACATATACACAGGCACACACACACACATACATGTGCGCTCATGCACGCACACACTCCCGTGCTCCATACCCCCTACCCCACCCCTGTGAGATCAAGCAAATATAAGTTCCCACCTGCCTTTCTGGCCAGGCCCTGCATGTTTATTCCAGCATTCCAGCTGCACTGGAAGGGGAAAACAGACTGGCCATCCTTGCTCCTGTGGTGGAGGGGGCAAGACAGCTTGGTGGCCCCATAGACCCAGGCACTTCTAGAAGGAAAGGAAATCTGGCTGGTCTCTCTGGGCTTGTGCTCCAGCCTGCACTAGGACAGACATTCTGCATTGGGGTGCATCAGACTTGGGCTCAGAGGTTCTAGTTTACAGCCTTTTTTTCCTGTACTGAGTCCTCTAGGTGGCTCTTTTTCCTTCAGCCGAGAACCTGGAAGGGCAGAGAAATGCATCGCAGGGTTCAGGGACCAGAGCGCCATCTGTGTCCTAAACACGAGCCAGCATGCCTGGGGGGATTTTGAGTATCATTTCATGGGTATCACGGACCTCTCTAAGGAAACCAAGGAGATTCTGTAAAGCAGCTCTTCTCAAACACAAATAAGCATGTGTTAAATCACCCAGGGGATCTTGTTTGAATTCAGACCCCAGCACAGGAGGTCTGGGGTGGGACCTGCGATCGGCATTTTTACCAGGCTCCCAGGTGACTCCCGTGTCTCCCATCCAAAGCATCCAGATCCTTAACACTCAAAGGCGGTCCTGGCACCCGTCCCATCAGCACCCCTGCCAGCTTGCTGGAGATGCAGAAACTCCCGCCCCATCCCTGACCTATGTATGGAAACAGAAACTTCGACCACCATGAAGCAGCTAATCATCTCCTCCTTTTTTTTGCTTTTGTTTCTGTTTTTGTTTTTCCCTGCCAGCACACCCAGGGTCACCGTCCGTCAACAGCTGCAGCTGCTCTGGGCAGGATTTGGTTAACTTTAGAGGCTGGTCAAGTAGGAAAATCGCTAATTTCCCCAAGGAGCCCCAGAGACGCTGCCGGCAGCTGGTCTTCCTCGGTGAGTCATCAGAGGCTGCAAACGGGACTTTGCGCAGTGTTTGCGGAAGGTAATGTGGCTGAATTAATGATGATGCAGAAGCCTTCACAGCGGTGATTCTTGGCTCTTTTAATTGCACCATTTCTCAACCTTAATGCTGCCTCACTGCCATTTCTGAATTATGTCGCCACGCACACCCCGAGACACGCGTATCGTAGATTAATTCTCCCACTCCAACTGATAAACTACCCCACACATAATTTATACTCATCCGTCTTTCCCCTAATCTAGCCAAACCCTCTTCCTTCAACTCTGTCAACCAGAGCGCTTGGAGAAAATTAGTCTTTGGACTACATCTCTGTACTTCCTACACCGTCCATGCAAGCGTATTCGAAAGCTGTGTAAGGAAATCAGGGGTTGATACATGGCTAAGGCTGTTTTCTGCCTTCATCCCGATGAAGGGCTTTAGCCACTGGGAGGGTCCGGTTCTTGATCACTGAAAGTTGTGTTTTGCTCCATCACAAACAAGACATCCATCCGTGGCAACATCCTCTTCCACCCCAATACCCATCCCACCACTCCCACCCTCAACCCCCAGCCTGGACTCGATGTCTGAACCCCTGAGCTGGAGAGGCTGCTGCTCTAGCCAACACCCCTTCCTGGCTTCCTTTACTGCCTAGTTTCACCTTCTCGGGCACGTCTCCTGACTCCTGGGCCGCAGACGACAAGAGAGCTGAGCTGTGTGACCTTAACAGAGACCGCCGTCCCCTTCCCGGCCCCCCTCGTGCTCATGGGGGAAAGACCCACAGCTTTAGGTTCTGACTCAGTGTCCCCTCCATTACTGCTCTTGCTACCTTGGATTTTGGGGACTTGGTGTCTTGCTGACCCAGGCATATTGTGCCCCATGGGACGATTTTCCCAGCTAACACCTGCGGTTGTGTGTCTGCCTTTAATCCTGGACCCACAGTGCTCTTAGAGTCTCCCAGACCCCACAGGTCCTCCGGAAATGCACCTTCTTGCATGTAGACAGTTGCATGAATATTTGCCAGAGTTCACCTGTCCAGCTGGACATCCACACTTAAAGCTGCCCCCTCCTGGCAAATTCCATCTTGCTCTGGTTCAGGGCCTGGCAGAACCCAAACTTCTGTCTAAATCCAGAACATGGGCTTCTTTCTCCAGATGAGACCCCTCCAGGGACTTGGTCCTAAGCCCCATGACCCTCCCTAAAGGGAGCCCAGTGGAGCTCCTTGGGCATGGGGTGGCAAAGGGTCCTGTTAATGACAGTCCTGTGAGCAGGCCCTCAAGACCTATGACAGTGAACCAACAAACTCTTAGTTTGGGAACAAGGGATGAATGTAAGGAGAAGAGTGTGGGCTGATCTCTCTCCCAACGATTTGGGAATCAGCATGATGTTCCACATTAAAATAACAAAGGAACTGGCCCAAATATAGGACCAAAAGAGGCATGATTTTAGATTTTCATCTTTGTTAGTCTTGGTTCTTTTTTACTGCATACAACCAAACATGGTAACTTCCCAAACTATGGCAAATCACAAGAGAAAACTCTACTGTTAGCTTATGACTGCGTGAGAGGAGGTGTTGGGGGTTGGGGGGCAGGAAGGGGGAGTTTCCAGGAGTTGTGGTTCATGTGTTCCCTCCTGGAGCCTGAACTGAAGCTCCGCCATTTTGACACGGATGCAAAACTCCCATAGAAGGCTCATCTCCTTGAACGTTCACCCTGTTCCGCCTAAGCAGCTTGAGCCTGCTCTGCTCTGAATACATCACACTGTCTTGTTTCTTGGCGACAGGGTCTTCCTAGAGAGTTATGAAATAGCCTGATAGATCAGCAAGGATCTCTCTGCTATCGGATCTTGGTGGGACTTCCCTGACACTCCGTAAATCGAGCCTTCGCCCCGTGGTGGCGGTTTTGCTTCTCATGCCCCTTGAGCCTCTGACTTTATTTCCACTTGCACATTCTCTGATGATGACCTCCCCTCCCTGCTTTACAGAGATGACGTCATCCAGAGTAGGGAAGAGGGGACAAGCTAGAGAACACAAATGGGGAAGAATTCAGAAAGACTTTTTGAATGAGGACATGGGATAGGCTGAGAGAGGGAGGGCTTGGCTGGATGGAAGCTAAGAATGACCTTCCCCACCACAGAGCCTGGGACGGAGGGGAGGATGTGCTCGATGCTCCCAAACATCCAGAAGCGACCTGACCCCGCCCCTTGGAATTTTTACCAGCCTCTCACTGAATCCCTCCTCCCACTGCCTTCCTACCATCCATGGCCCAAGGTTTTGGTTGGAAATGGACAAGACTCCTCCAGAAGAAGCTGGAACTTGCCCATAATAGACACAGTGTTTCTTCATTCACTTTTATTCAGAGGAGCAAATGACATCGACCACAACAAGGCTGAGGAAGTCTCTGGGAGTTCTTGGCATCTCACCTCTTAAGCCTTAAAATTCCGGCTTCAGAGCCCAATAAGCTCAAGGCAGCCGCCGAGCCCTCCCTTCCCATGGGAAAAATAGATGCAGGGGTTTGAGGTAGGGCCCGAGGAAACTGTGGCTGGACTGAGCGTGAGATTATAGGATCATCGAGGAAAGGCAGGAGGGAAATTAGAAAGTCCAAATGCCGAGGCATCAATCAGGGAAGGATCGATTGTCTTGTTTGTGTCAAGCGTGCTCTGGGTGTGTCCTTCAATGGAACACAATTGCCTCCTGCATTCATTTCTGTTTTCAATCAGAACTGACCTTTACTGCTGGTCACACCACATATTTCTTCTTTGCTTCACCTCTTCCTCCTTTTTGCTCTCTTTCCTGGTTTTGCGGGACAAAAAAAAAAAAAAAAGACTGGGGTGGGGGGAAGACCAGAAACCATGCTAAGTATATCAGATGTTGGGGAAGCCCTGTGTGGGACATGTTATAAAAGCATTGGAAGGGCTGAAAGACCAATGAGAGGAGGTGGAACTCTTCCGGGGATTAGAAATGGCAGGAAGCCACCATTGCCCCTGGGGGTGGGGAAACCAAAGTCAGGAGATCCCGGAGCCCAGGGGCCTGATGGTGGGTGGCTTCAAGGGAGGCCACTGCTGCTATTCAGAGAACTCATTGATGTGCTGCGGAAAGCAACAAGAGGGCCGCTGAACCCAACAGCCACCTGCTGCTGTTGGCACTGGGACCACCGCGGACACCCGCAGGTGCTGGCCACATGGGCAGCCAACCCCCGGCAACACCATCCACCCTTAGAGCTGTGGGGACAGTGCGGCAGGATAGGGTGGAAAGGGCGCTTAGACCAAACATGCAATGACCAGCTCCCCCCTCGCTCCTTCTGCCTCTCCTCCTGCCTTCTTGAAATCCTTTTTTACTTTTCCCTTTTTCTTCTCTCACTGCATTCATTTGACCATTCATGAGCATCTACTGTGTGCTGGGAATTATGCTAGAATGGGGGAAGGGGAGAGAAGTAGATTCAGAAATAGAAGGATATAGACCTGTCCCCAAGGTGCTTAAAGATCAGAACTCACCCTCCAACAAACACAGACACACACACACACACACACACACACACACACACACACATTCTGTTTTGTTTATTTTGGTTTTGTTTTGTTTTGTTTTGGAAGATCAAGAATTGCTTCTAGAAATGGATCCTTCCAAGTTCCCCCAACTTTTCCTTGGTTGGGTACTATTTGTTTAAAAGTTGTAGGGCGGGGTGTCTGGGTGACTCAGTGGGTTAAAGCATCTGCCTTCGGTTCAGGTCATGATTCCAGGGTCTTGGAATCGAGCCTCACATCGGGCTCCCTGCTCAGCAGGGAGCCTGATTCCTCCTCTCTCTCTGCCTGCCTTTCTGCCTACTTGTGATCTTTGTCAAATAAATAAATAAAATCTTTTAAAAAAAAAAGTAGTAGGGTGATCTCTGATTGGTTTGCTCCATCAGGGGACACATGCTAAGAATATAATATACATCAGACTCTATTAAGAGCAGTGAGGACCATGAGACCCTTACCGTCTAGTGGGAAGATACTTAGAGCTCATGACATGGTGAACAAAATCTTAATTGCAACAAGTGGCTGGACTGACTTACGAAAGTCTGCTGGTAGGGCAGATGGGGAGTGAGGTACCATGGGAGTGAGTGGGTCAGGGCAGGCTTCCAGGGGAGAGGCCTGACCTGATTATGGGATAGGAGTGACCTGCAAACTTAGGTGTGTGCCCAGATCCTCCTCCTGCCTCTTGCCCCAAAGCTGCCACTATCATCAACCTCTGGGCTGTGGAAACATCCCACGTCGGAAGGCAGGAAAGCAGACAGAGCTCTACTTCCTCCCTCTTCCACACGACCTTGGCCCATTGACCTTGGCTGAGTCATCTGACCATTTGACTTGGTGGTCTCACCTGTAACAAGGGGCTACTGATGGGATTCCTGATTTAGGGACCTGGGACACATGAAATCTTGTGATTGATTCCATCCTGCTTTCACACCCAGGACCGGACAGCTCACCTGAGATGGGGTGGGAAGGGGCTGGTTTACCTGGAGGGACGCGGAATTCTCTTTAGGAGCAACAGACACGCTTGGTCCTTCCTCCCTCGTCTACATTCTCCTTTCCTTTCCTCTTCTCTCCAACAGCCCCTGTCCTGGAGCTGTGAGGGCAGAGAGACCCCCCAGATTCATTCTTCTGGTTGGCCAAGTGCGCCAAACCCTGCTATGACAGCTAGCTGTGTCAGGAAGCAAGCTCTCTGCTGAGCAGCCTTGCCTCGTAGCCTGAGTGAGGAAAAGCCACCCACTGGGCATGCAGGACAGAAGCCGACCTGAAGGTGGGCTCTTACTTGTTCCCCGCCCCCTTCCCAAAGGCCCTCTGCCCCTAGCATAGCCCCTTTTTATGCTGCCCCCACAGGCTGGTCCGTGTCCACGGACACCTCTGGGCCCATCAGCGGCCCCCGTAATGAACAATGACAGCTCATCACACTACCGGCCTGCTTCTCTGGCAGGAAGGTTAAGGGCCAGTGAGGCTCATTAGCATCTGCCTGGAAGGGGACCAGGCAGCGTGGCTCTTCCTGCTCTCCGGAGCCGCCCCCTCCTTCCCAGACCCTGTTTCCAGCAGGCTCTCAGCTGTGTGTCATGAGACTTTGTAAAGAAGGTCAGAGTAATTTGTCGTTTGATAGGAGTAACGGGAGGGAAGCATGTGCATGATTTGCTTTTGAAAATGTACAACGAATTGAGGCAGGCATTTCCACGCCCTAGAATTCCAAGAGGCTTTCTTGAGTAGGAGAGGACAAGGTGGACCCACCAAGAGCAGGGCTAACACGCCGTGAGCTTGTCCCCGGGAGCCCGAGTGGGGATGTCACCTGTAACGTCGCCGGGGAAGGAAGACTGAGACCAGGACTGCAGGCTGTTGGCTGGGACAAGAAGAGATGAAGGGGGAAGGCCATACATCGTCTTAAGGAGCCCAGGATAAGAACATCCAACCAAGGAGAGCCTCTAAACCGGCGTGTCTGGGACGCGAATGCCATACAAATCACCGAAGGATCTCGTTAAAATGCAGACTTTGATTCGGTGGGGCAGGGGTAGCTGGGGACTTCCAGACACGGGTGTGAAACTGGGAAAATGTGCTGAACTGCCTAGGCTAAGCCCACCAATGACTTCTTTAAATAGAGCCTGGAGGTGGGGAGTGTTCTCCTGTGGCCTCTCTTCCTGGGGCTACTCCAAGTCCCCCAAACCCCAGTCCTTGAGGAGAAAGGCCATTCTGGATTCCAGAGACTAGTTGTGCATGCATGAGTCATGCACACGAGCTTGGAATGACTGGCCCTATTCACGAAACGTAATTACATCCCACTTCTCCGGATTTAATTGAAATCACAGATGGATCAAAATGTGAAGCTGGAGGGGACTGCAGAAAATCTGTATTTCGGTTCCCTTATTTTAAAAATGATGAAACTCGGGCTCAGAGGCTTACATTACTGGCCGGGCCCCTAACATGGGGCCGAGGCCAACAGTTTCGGTTGACCCAATGGATGGAACGCCCAGTGCCCTACCTTATAAAGTCCATCAACACAAGGGGCCTCGGTGGATGCTTTCCAACTCTCTGCACTAGGAGTTGCAACCCCATGTCTCCAGGGGCCAAGGAACTAAGGTGGCTGAGAGGACTGAGCTGGTGTGGGCTTCAGGAAGATAGATGTCACTTGATTTTTCCCGAGAAGCAGAAACTTAAGAGTTTGGGGCAAAAATTTGATTATTAAGTATTGGCAGCTAATTCGAATTTAAAATAGAGTACTACATAGCCTGGGCACCTGGGTGGAGCAGTCAGTTAAGCATCTGACTCTTTGTTTTGGCTCAGGTTGTGATCTCAGGGTTGTGAGATTGAGCCCTGTGTCAGGCTCCATGCTGAGCATGGAGCCTGCTTGAGATTTTCTCTCCCTATCTCCTTCTGCTCCCCCAAACCTGCCCTCACTCCTCACTCTCTCTTTCTCTCTCTCAAATAAATAAATAAAATCTTAAAAAAAAAAAAAAAGATGACTATGTAGCCTAAATAAGACAAGTTGCCAAAGCAGATAGACCTGCTTACTCTCAGCCTCTGATCTCCATGGATGTTAGGGATTGAAATGTGATTTTCGCTCACATGTCTGTTTGGATGTCACAAAACAGAGCGAAGGCTCAGGAACTACTTTCCCTGCTAGCTTAGTCAGAAAGAGAGTGTCTTTCCTAAATACAGAAGGGAAGTTTGCTGACAGCCAGGATGGAGGCGATGGATCAGACCTTAGTAGTCTCTCTCCGCGTAACCAAAATAAGGTGTTTGAGGGATTTAACTCAGCTTGGAACATGCTTAGAAATCATCTTAAGGGTGGATGCCTGGTACCCTAAGGCGGATGACTGGGGATTTTTCTAGGCTTAACTGCTCACTTAATGAGCAGCCCATAAACGGGTTCTCACACCTACCTACACACTATGCCGCGGGGATGTTGGAGTTGGTACAGACTGCAGAGTGCCTGTCTGTCCGATGGAAACATTCTGTACATGTTTAATCAACATACATACAGGAAATGTGCATGCGATCCAAGTATTGGAAAGGGCACAGAAGAATACCATACACTGTGGTAGCTACACGTGTGGTGAGCATATGACAATGTGTCAAATTGTCAGATCAGTATCCTGTACCTGAGACTAATGTAACACTGTGTGTCAACTATTCTTCCATGAAAGAAATTACCATACAATGAATTTTCACAAATGGAACATACTTGAATAATCAGTACTCAGATCAAGAAAGAATATGACCCACCCCCCCAAGAAACCCCTTAAGCCCCATTGGCCAGTTACCCACCCCCACCCCCAGTCCCACCAGGATGACTGCGCTCCTGTCTTCTCACACATAGATCATCTTTCTTTGTAGACATATTGCATCTGGCTTCTTTTGCTCTACGTTGTTTGTAAGATTAATTTTTCCTCATGTGTACCTGTGTTGCCATGGTGTACCATTGCTGTAAAGTACTCCATTGTGTGTCTGTAACACTATTAATCCATTCCACTATTGACACGCATTTGAGTGGTTTCCATTTTGGAAATGGCACTGCTATAAGATTTCCAGTTCATTTCTTTGGAGAACACATGTGCGTATTTCTTCTGGATATATACCTAGGACAAATTGCTGGACCATAGGTTACACATATATTAAGCCCTAGTAGATGCTGCCAGAACTTAATCAAAATGATTATATCAGTGTACATTCCTGCCAACAGTGCATGAGTGTTCTGATTATTTCTTATCCCTGCCAACACTTGGTTGTTGAAAAAGAAAAGCTCAGTTTTGTTTTTCATTTGGTGTAGGTATAGTCTATCACACCCTTATATTTTCATTTGTGTTTTCCTGATAACTAAGAAAGTGGAATATATATATATATATATATCATATATATATGATACAAATATATATATCATATATATATATTTTTTTGGTATATCGAATGCCAATTTGAACATTCTTTTCTATGAAAATTCTGTTCAAATCTTTCACCCATTCAAAAAGAAATATTATCTTTTCACTCTCTTAATGGGGTCTTTTGATAAATAGATGTTCTTAACTTTAACATTCACCCATTTATCATTCCTTTTTGTCTTTACGGTTGGCTCTTTTATGTCCTGTTTAAGAAATCTTTGTCTATTCAAGGTCACAAGATATTTCCTTGAAAAGCTTTAATAAGTTTTACCTTCCACATTTCAAATGGAGATTGGAGGAAGCTTCTCTCTGTCTCCTCGAGATAATTTATCCCAGACACAGTGGGCCCTGTGGCATGGCTGGGCAGCTCTACCACACACGGGCAGGAGCAAGGATCTGAACCCGGACCAGGAGCAGGGACCTGAACCCCGACCACCAGACTTTCCAATCACCAGTTACCTGATAGTAGGCAGCTGCTCGACCTCTCTGTGCCTCAGTTCTACAGGGGCAATAATCCTGCCTTCCTCATGGTTTTCTGGCAAGGACTACTTAGTTAATTACTGAGTTAATTACTTAGTTAATTACTGAGAACAGTCTCTGACACAAACATTCACTAAGGGTTGGTGACCGTTACTGGTCTCAACTGAATGAGCTAAGGGGGAAAGGGAGATGAGGAGGGCCAGGAGTGGGCCATCAGTGTGTCCCAAATCCTAGAAAGGGTGGAGGGGAAGAGACTGAGAACCACTCGTCTATACCCATCGCTGACATAGGCGCATGGGTCACAGACTGTCACAGCCTAAAAGCCAGAAGGTTCCAAGAAGTTCACTCTGGGAATTCTGGGCAAAAAAGCCCAAATGACCAGGAAACCCTTTGGTCACATTTATCCCCTCCCATCAAGGTGGTAATGACAGCCCCCCCCCCCCACTATTTATTTTAAGCAGGAAATTATTATTTATATATATATATATATATATATATATATATATATTTTTTTTTTTTTTTTTAAGATTTTATTTATTTATTGGACAGGCAGAGATCACAAGTAGGCAGAGAGGCAGGGCGGGGGCGGGGGAGGCAGGCCCCCTGCTGAGCAGAGAAACCGATGCGGGGCTTGATCCAAGGACCCTGGGATCATGCCCTGAGCCAAAATCAAGAGTTAGCTGCTTAACAGTCTGAGCCTCCCAGGCGTCCCTAAGCAGAAAATTATTAAACAGTGACTCGGAAGGGCGGCTGTTGCTTGGGGAGGAATCAGCTCTGCAGACAACCCCAGCTTCCAAGAGGTAAGATCCTCATTGGAGGGCTGAGATGGTTTTCCCAGAGAGGTCCTGTGGGAGAGTGGGCGCTGGACTCTGGGCCCACGAAGCTGAGACTCGAGGACAGGATCACTTGGTGGGTCAAAGAATCCCTTTGATCAATCTTCAGATAAATGTCCAGAATTATATAAAATAACACTACGCCCCTTCGTCCGGAACAGGAGTCAGCAGACTTCAGCTATAAAAATCCAGACAGCAAACGTGTTATGGGCCCCTGTGGTCTCTGTTGGAGCTTCTTAGTGCTGCCATTATATCCTGGAAGCCACAGACACCACGGAAACAAGTGAGCATCGCTGGGTCCTATGTTTATTTCTGGACACTAAAATGTGAATGTCATAGAATATTCATACCGGAACATAGCTAGATTTATATATTCAGATTTGGTTTTTTCCAACCTCTTAAATATCCGAAAACCATTCTGAGTTTTGGGGCCTTGCACAAATGGGCTGCTGACCGGACTGGCCCACGGGACATCGTCCCAGCCAGTCCTAATCAGTGGGTTTCCAAGCGTGGTCCCTGGACAAGCGGTATCAGCATCACCTAGGAACCTGTCAGAAATGGGATCTCTCAGGCCCAACCCACATTGACTGCCTCAGAAACGGGGGGCAGCCCTGATGCTGATTCAGATACACAGTCAGGTTTGAGATTCTCTGGTTTACAACACGAATTCTTCTGTGCCCTTATACCAAGCCGATTTTCCCAACTTGTGTCTGTAACTTTTTTTGCTTTAAACAAACCTGCTGACCTGACATCTGAAACCCCCTCTGGGAAGTGCTTCCCCGTAGCTGCTTCTTGAGGCAAATGGCTCCAGAATATTCCTAGCAAGGGTCCATGTTCTGGGCCACATGGTTCTCACTTGCTTACTACCAGACACATGATCAAAATCTGGTTGGTGAGAGGTACGGACCATCAAAGCTAATTGGATTTATCTTCGTGAGCATTTTAATGGCTATGTAGGTTGTTATGGAGAGCTGAAATGAAAACCCAAAATGCAGAGATGGCAGACAATACAGAGCTTTCATGGGGCAGAAGGTGTGAGGGCAGGAGCTGTGAGGAAGAAGAGGCATGAGGAGAGGCAACCTGCCTCATTGTTCCAGAACTCCTCGTTTCAAAAAAGGGTCTACAAGAGAGAGGGGAGTTGAGTTCCATTAACAACTAAGCCCTGGGTGACCACAGAAGGTGTCACCATGAAAGGGGCAACAGAGAAACCTGGTCACTAAGCTGCCTTGTACCCTGAAACATGGGTCTGCCTCCGAGCCTGGGAATCCTAGGTTCCTGTAAGATTTCTGGTCCCATGTGAGTCCTGCCAGCAAACAGGGATGGAGCGTCTGTTCCTTTGCATCAAAGGAGAAGACTCGGGCCCCACTAGCATGCTGAGTGCTTTCTTAACGCGTCATGCACATAGATCCTCCTTCTGTCTCACCGCCTTCTTGTATCTAGATCTTACTCTCCAAGACCTCACGTCAAGGCAGTCATCCTAACAAAGTCCCCCTTGATTCTCCTGGTCTTCCTCCTTGCCTGGTAGGTCTACCTTTCCCTCAGAGGCACCGCTCAGTTTCTGGAAGCCCTCTGCAACTCATTCCACCATTTTTAAAGGTAGCCACTGCAGGTCGTCTCGGGTTACTTGAACAGTTGGGAATCTTTGTGTCCTTGACTTTCCTAGCACATGGTCAAAGTATAATCAAAGTTAGGAGAGATCAGAGAAGGTCCAGTCATCTTGTTCTGGATGACCTCTCCACCCTCACGAGCCACAGTCACTGGACAGACCAGAAGAGCAGGGTCCAGCGGGGAGACAGGATTTGACAACCTCCGTTGCACAGTGCTCTGGGACAGGAAGGACCCAACATCCCTAGTGGGTCCCCTTTCCAAGCCCTTTCTCCTTCACACTTCTAAATCCGTTCTCCACACTTCAGCTCAGGGGAACCTGAGATCATTTCAAGGGCTTTCAATGACCATTTGCAATTAACTGTATGGGAAATATCTCCAGTCAATTAGTGTTGGCACGTTTCCAGGGCTGTCACCAACCTGCTCTAGAGCAATCAAACTTAATTATCTTGTTGTCTTTGCTTTTTTTTTTTAAACATGTTAATCTCATTTGTGAGGGTTTCTGTAAACAATTAGGTAAGCAGAGACTTAATTTGAATGAAGCGAATCAGATGAAGTGACTGTTTTTTGTTTTTTTTCTTTTTTCTTTTCTTTCTTTTTTTTTTTTTTTTTTTTTTGTTAACAAATAACTCCAAGGCTTTAAAAATCTCAGCTGAGTCCCATAGTTAGTATCAGGGACTGTGATTCCTTCTAAAATCTCTAGAATCATGCTCCCAGGAAGCAGACACTTGAATAGCCCTGGAAGGAAACTCACAGAAGAGGGGCTGAGGGAAGGGGGCAGCTGGGGTTCCATATCTTCAGACACACCAATAAACTCATGGAATTAAGCTAAACATCTGTTTACTAGCAATAAAAGCAAAATGCAAGCACAGCACTGCACGGAGTAGTCCCATGGAAGGTTAGTAGGTGCTCAGAGAGGATGCTCTTATTTCCGCTGGCATCCATTCTCCCCCCAGAAATGGGCATCCTTGCCATTCGAGGGAAGCTGAGCCCACCACACCCAGCTCCACACAGGGGCGGATGGTCCGCTGTCCTACATCATCAGGTCACAGCGGCTGGCATGTGTTGGACCGGTGACTGAGGCCAGGCTAAAGGAGAGGCAGTTACCAGAGGTTTTCTGAAACCACGGGGTAAGAGCAGCTCTCTTTCTGCTGGTGGAGGTAGGCTATAAGAATGTCCTGTCAGTGGCTCTGCTGTCACTTTGTTAGAAGAGTGATTTTTATGAGAATGAAGGGAAAAGGAAGGAAAGCAGAGGAGAGAGAGAGAGAGAGAGATTCGTGACGCCAGCAGTTGAGTTCATGCCCTGATCAAACTCTATCCTTGCCTTCTCAGTTATGTGGCCAATAATTCACTTTGCTTGTCCTTAATCTAGTTGAAATTGTGTGTGTCACTTACGACTCAAAGAAGCTTCCTGGATATGGTATTAAGGAAAATCTTTTCAAGGTGAAAAATTATGACTGATTTATTTCTTGTCAACCTCACACAAGCAGTTAGAGTCCCATGTCACTGGAAGCTCCCTCAAGAGCTTGAATGGTAAACCAGGGGAGGATGAGTCTTATGAAAAGAACAACTTGCATTTGAACTCTGTTCCCTCCTGGCCCCGGGACACTGGTAGCCTTGTTCTTCAGAGACCTCAAGGATGACCCATGTGCTGCTTACATCTCAGTGCTTCTCTGCTATTAAGTCCAAGGATGATTTGACCTTGGTTGCCTGGAGTCCACAGAGTCCCCCTCCCACTGCAAAGGGCACAGGGACAGAATCCCCAGATCTTGCCCCTATTCTGCTGATGACTGGCTAGGTGAGCTTGGGAAGGCACACAGCTACCCTCTATGCATCCCCTGACCACTACCACCACCACCAGTCTCCCCTGGCCTCTCCTCTCCCAAGAGTCCCATACTCCTGACTCAAACCAGCTGTCCAACAACCCTTCCTACTGCAGCCTGCGTTCTGCAGAGCTCTCTGTTCTTGCCTCCCAAAGCCAGCCGCAGAACTCCAGGCTCCACTGTGCCTGTTTCCCTGTGGTATTTGCACTCCAGCTTTTCCTCCATCTTTGGCATCACCCAGAAAGAAAGAATTCCATACATAGCGTTTGCTGGGATGGAGGTTCTGGTTCCCAGGAGGTCCTGAGAGAGATAGGAGGGAGGTCTCGGGATGGAGTGGGGCTTCAGTTGGCTTGTGCTTCTAGGCTCTGGGAAGGAAATTGTGCCGGAAAGGGACTGGCTAGAAGGCTTTGTACCTGTTACCACTGACAGCCATCACGCGGCTGGTGGAGAGTGAGTAAGACAAGAAAGCCTCAGTGTGAATTTGAAGAAAAACAAGAGAACAGGGAGCTAGTTGCTGGGTTCACCCCTCTGGGCTGATGCAGCCTGGCTTTTCCGAGGGGAGAACTGAACTTTAAACCTTCTCATGTGTTCCCCACGGGGGAGGAAGATGTGTCCTTAGGGGGCGGGATGCTGGAGCATCTGTCAGCCTCACTTTACTTGGTGCAGCTGGCCAGCTTGGCTCTGGGCCTCGTTCTGAGCATCTCCTGGGTCCTGTCCAGCTTACGAGGGGATCGATAAACATTTAAATGTCATGCTTCCAGGAGCCATCCATCATAGTAAATGTTGTTCAATAAATGTCACTAGAGGGTAACAAAATCTCTCTTGCAGAACACCCCCTGGCCACCGTTTCCTCTCTTGACCCTTCCATTGGGATCATCATGGGGCCTCTCCTGGCTTCAAATAGTTAAGGGTGAGGGGCTGTTTCTGAGCTCAAAGAAAAGGGTGGTCTTTCCTGGAGCTGGCCTCCTTATCACATAGACAATGTGGCCATCCTTAATGCAATTTGCCAATCATTTCTGGTTCTCTTCATTTCTGGAACAGAACAGGGTTGTACATCCTGTCCCCCCCAGTGGCTGGATGCGTCTACATGACTAGTTCTGACCAATGCACTGTGAATAGAAGTGACACATTGTTGCTTTCAGACTGGAGTGTTTCCTTGCTGATATGAGATCCTTTCCAGATCACCTTTCTTTCTGATACAGTAACCTAAAACCTTCGATATTGTGGTTCCTCCATCAGTCTGTGTTCCTATGTGGCTCCAAGGAGCTGAGCCTTCTGTCACTGTGGACATGCAGCATGAGCAAGAAATACACTTTTATCATTTGACCTTAATGAGATTTAGGGAGTCTTTTGTTACTGCAGCATAACTTAACCTCTCTGATTAATACAGGTTCCAAATTCCTGATATACTCCAGAGAAAGGAGCAGATATCAACCTGATCCTTCCTACTGTCTATCCTGGGGCATCTCTCTGCTACTCTTTTAATCTGAGAGTGGCTGTTTTGCAACATTGGAGATAGTCTGGTAGATTGCCAAGAGAGTTTTCGCACACAGAGAAAGGAGGCATCTTCCTGAGTCTATCACTGTTCTCTTCCCAAGCAGAGCACACTGGGGAAGTATCTGCTCTTGGGGTAGAAAGCGCAGAGAAAGTTGTTCATGTTGTCTGGGGACCCAAGTGGAGGTATGACTGCTGTTTCATTTGCTCATCCTGGAAATGTGTCTAGAATAGGTGTCAGGCTTGAGAAAGTGACATGTGGTGGGGCTGTGCCTATAGCATTGACCCAGAGAGTTTGAATGAAGACACAAGGTCTTCCAGTGTTCCTCCAGACAGCAGCCATATTTCCAGCAGGGCTGCAGGCCAGAAGTTCTAGAGTTCAGTGGGAAAACTTGAGAGAGAAGGCGGGGAAGGATGGATTCTCCTATTATCCAGGAGGAGAGTGGCAGCAGTTGTCATCCTCAACAAAGATAGGAACACTATCTTTGTTTAGACACTTTCTGAGTCACATCCTTACCTCTACCTGTCTGTGTCTGCTCACCTGCACAGCTCCCAATCAATATGGCCAAAGGGATGGCTCCTGGATTGGCCAGTTGGCATGGGGAATATATTTCTATTGTAAGTGAGACTCGCTCTGAGTATTCTGAAGTGTTCTCTCTCCTTTTACCTATCTCCCACAAGCAAGAGCTCCATTCATAGGTCATCACTAGCTGTGTTACTCATCCAACAGCTGGAGTTCTGGGTTGGCTTACTCCCCTAGATTCAGGGCCACTTGGGATTCTTCTTCTTCTTCTTCTTCTTCTTCTTCTTTTTCTTCTCTTCCTCCTCCTCCTCCTCCTCCTTCTCCTCTTTCTCTTTCTTCCCCTTCTTCTCCTTCTTCCCCTTCCCCTTCCTCTCCTCTTCTTCTCCTGGGAGATTGAGAATGAGCAGGGAGTGGGGGCAGAGGGAGAGGGAGAAAGAGAGAATCTCAAGCAGACTCCATGCCCAAAGTCCAACATGAAGCTTGATCTCATGACCCTGAGATCAAGACTTGAGCCAAAATCAAGAGCACAATACTTAATGGACTGAGCCACCCAGGCACCCCACCCACTTGGGATTCTGCACAGGCTCTGCAAAGTTCACTTCTGCATTCTAGCAGTGTTGTCTTTTATTCTTTTCATGAGTTATTCTTTTCAGAGAACATCCTTCAAAAACTGAAAAACAAATTTCCATATATCCACATAGCATTTGCACTTCCTTTCCCACCACCAGGAAAACCAAAACCATTTACACAAACATTTGGTGAAGGACATCACAACTTTTTGTAAACATAATACAGTCACATTTTCATTTTTTCCCATCTCTTCTTTCTCTCTCTGCTTTTCCATAATGCACCCGACACTTTTAGAATGTCCTTTCCTGGTTATAGTATGTACTTTCCCACTTCAAGGTTTCTGCAGACTCAGGAAGTTCAATACCTTTACTCTCTGTTTTTGTTTTACCCTCCTTCCTCTCAACAAGACACCATAAATCCCTCCCCCCCATTTAAAAAAAATTGCCACTTGCTTTCCCCTATCTCCAGTCTGCTTCTCCCCAACATTCCTCAACCTGTTCCAAAACTCACATAACACTTTCAGATGGCCATTGTTTCCCTGTGTACACTCTTTGTACCCCACAGGTGTTTCTTTGCTTAACCTTCTTAAAATAGAACCAGGAATCCATTCACTCAACTATTCAACACATGTTTATTGAGCACCTACTACAAGCTAGACACTGTACCAGGCACTGGGTTTCAGCAGCACATTAGGTAGGCATGGTCCCTGACTTCCTGAACTAATATTTTCTTAGAAGAAACTAACAAAGATGCAAATAATTGAAAGTCATTATGTCAGAGTATGATACATGCTCTGAAGGAAAATACAGCATGACAGGAGATAGGTGTTTTTTTTTAAAAAAATACTATTAAGGAGGTCTCTTTGAGGAAGTGAAGGTAAAGCAGACACCTGAATGAAGTGGTAGCTACACCCTACAGGAGGAAGCAGAACCACATGTGTAAGTCTTAAGGTTGGAAGGGTGTTTGGTGTGTTCATGGCACACCAAAGAGGCCAGTGTGGCTGAGCCGGGTGAGTGATGGTGATAGGGGTCAGAGGTGAGGATGGAGAGGTGAGTTGAGGGCCTCCTAGGACATGGTCAGACTTTGAAGTTGGTCTGAATAGGATGAGACCCACTGGAGAGGGAAGAGCAAGGAGTGATGTACTCTGGTTCATGTTTTAGATGGATCACTCTGACTTTGGGGTGAAGAACAGAGAACATACAGGAACAGAAACAGAGAGTCCACTTAGGAAACCACAGCAGAAGTCCTAGAAAGATAATGGTGGGTATCTGCAGAGAAGTGACTGCATTCAAGATATACCTGGAAGGTGGAGCTGATAGTAATTGCTCCTAGACTATACTTAGAGAACAAGGATGATTTTGGTGTTGGTAAAAGTGGGTAAATGGTGTTGTCATGAACTGAGGTTGGGAGACCGGTAGAGGAACAATGGGTAGGGCAAGGCAGGACATCAAGCATTCAGGTTTAAACATTAGGCTGAATATAAAAGTGGAGATGTGGGAAGAAAGCATCTGGGTAACTAAGGGAGATGTTGAGCCTGGAGATGTGGTCCAGGGAAGCATCAGGGTATAAGTTATGTATAAGGTCACTGGACAGGCTGGGATCACCAGGGAATGAATGAGGAGGGAGAAGAAGATCAGTCCAGGGACTTAGCCTTAGGAAACTTCAAATTATAAAGGTTAAGAAGAAGCATGGGGATGAGCAGAGAACATTTAGAAATAACAGCCAGTGACATGAGAGGAGAATCAGCAGAGTAATGGCTCCCAGAAGCCAAGTGAGGGTATATTTTAGGAAGGAGGGCATGATTAATGGGGTCAACCCCTCTGCACCTTATAACACCACACAACTTCTCATTTGCATCATCAAGTTGGGGGAGAGCTTCCCAGAGGGTTTGAGGTGCCCTGCAACCTAAACTGCGACTCAGCAGAATGAGGGTCTCTCTGTGGTTAGCTAGAGGTTCCAAGGAATTTCCTGAAAGAAGATTCCCGTTCCCTTATCTTTAATTAATGACAGGAATTGGGAGATGCCATTCAGGGGCCAGAGAAAGGACAAAACTATGGCTCATGAATGTTCCTTTCTCCATCTAACTTGCTTGCTTACTCTGAACCTCTACATGGAAATGGGATCTCATGGAGCAGGACAGAAATTCAGGAAACCTTATTCACCCTAGTGCCTCACACTGGATCTACCCCAAGCCTTGCCAATTTTACCTCCTAAGTACCCGGATCATGTCTTGCCATCACCACCGCCATAACTGGGATCCAAGCCATCATCACTCATGGCTGGACTCCTACAGACTCCTAATTAGTCTTGCCACATCTACTCTAAGCCCTCCAACCTCTTTTTCACAGTACAGGGTCATGTATTTAACCTCCACTTAGAAATGTTCAGTGGCTTTCCACTGGTCTTATGATGAAGCCTAAATGCCAAGAATGCCACTCGCACCACTCTGCTAGAGCATCATTCTTTCATGAAGACCTCCTCTGACCCCCTTGTCTATGATGGAATCCCTTTTATCTGCTCTCGGAGACCGACATTACTTCCCTTCCTAGCACTTAACATCAACTTGTAATTATAAACTTGACACCGTGATGACTTATGATCTATCCTCAACACTGGACATTAAGCCCCATGACCCATCTGTTTTTTGCTTTCCACTTTGTCCCCAGCCCCATCTCAGTGGCTGTCACATGAAAGAATGAATGACAGTGTGAAGGGAGTTGTCAAGAACACAGGTGGGTCTATTCAGAGAGGAAACATGGTAGAAGTAGTTGTCACTTGGGAGGTCACTGTTGTTGGGGACCCAAGCCCAATTGTCATGGACACCAGTTAGTTTTACTGTCCTCCCAAAGTGCTTCTGCAGGTCCTGGCTAGACTCCAAGTCTAATGACTCCAAGTGACTTCATCTACAGGTGCTATTTCTGTAGACTTAGCCCTACTGTCTCTGTTTTCCCCAGCTCTATTTTTCCCTCTCCTCCTTTCTGGATGGTCTCTCCATTCTCTTCACCTCCAGAAATTCTACATTCCTCCATTCTATATGGAGTACCTTCCCCTTTCCTTTGCCAGCCCGACACCACCCAACTGTCCGACTAGAGGAAGGTGTAGACTTCTACCCCCAAACTTGCATGCAGAAACCCACTGAGGGCCTGAGGAAAAAGCTCTTACCCTTCATACTATATGAACCCCTTTAGGAACATTAAGGATTATAAAGGGGGAAAGATCCCAGCCCTTTACTTAGAAGAGCCAGCAACACCACAGGGTTGATAGAGCTTACAAGGCTTTTATAAAACTGTGCAAGAGCTGGTTCCTAACCTTTCCTGCAACAACAACCACTAAAGTTCAAGATGTATCTGTATGTAGAAGGGACTCTAATATTCATGGAAGCTTTGGAATTCACAGCTCGGGTTGTCCGTTTAAGGAGATTTTTCTTTTACTAAATTGTTGGTATTTGCTTCTGCTCTATTTGCTTTATTTTTCCCATCAAATACACTGTTTGGATCTCTCCTTTTTGTTTTCTGTTTTCAGCATTGTCCCTTTCATGATTTTATTTTATTTTTTCCATTTCCTCTTGAAATGGGTGAATTCCTCAAAATTGTCTTCCACATTGCGGATGTGATTTTCTTTTGCTCTGTTGATTCTTTTACTTTTTTAATGCATTTAAAATTTCTCTTTTCACACATTTAATAGTAACAATCTCTGCTTATCTCATCTAGTTCCCTTTTTATAATTCCTTCTCAGCAGCTGCCTTTTGATCTCACTCTGTTGTCTTTTGTTTTAATATTGTTGACAATACAAGACAAATGTCTAAAATTTATGCAGTAAATCCTTAAAAAGAATGTCCTTCTTTTGCTTCATAAGTATTATACTATCCATCTGTATTTAGGATCTTTTCATAGGTCCCCTATTATCTTGTTTCTATTTTTTCATCTTTGAACAATAAAGCTTCTCTCTGTGTCTAGAATTTGCTCACCAAACTGGATGAATAGATTCTTCTGAAATCATCTCATCGAGGTCTTAAGCTTGAGAGTAGCCTGAGGACTTGAGAGAGACCTACAGCCACAGATAAGATCAGGTCAGCTGCATGATGGAGCAATGTCGTTTATAGGTAAAGCCATTGAGTCAGGTACCTGGTTGGCAAATGGTCCCGTTCCCAGCGCAACACACCTGGTTGATCCATTGTTCTGTGGGATAGTGGGGCATGTGCAGCAGTGTCCAACCCGCTGTTTGGTGTAGCTGCCATGCCCGGGTGTATCAACATGGTTGTCCTTCAAATTCCCCATTGGTCTTCCTGCACTGTTACCCTCCACATCAAGAGGAGACTTCCCACCCCACATAATTGCCACCAACCATCTCATACCTGACACACAGAACTCCCTAGTGTTGGTCAAGTTTTCATTTGTGAAGTGTTAATCCACACATACACAGAATTCACACATAACGCTTCGTGTGTTAACTCTTCTCTATGCCTGGAACGTATCAGTGCATCTTCTTTATTCTTCCATTTTATTTTATTTATTTTTTGTTTTTTTTTTATTTATTTGAGAGAGAGAGAGAGAGAGAGCTTGAACCAGGGAAGGGGCAGAGAGAGAAGACTCCTCACTGAGCAGGGAGCCTGATGCAGGGCTTGATCCCAGGATTTTGAGATCATGACCTGAATCAAAGGCAGACACTTCACCGACTGAGCCCCCACAGGTGCCTTTTACTCTCCTTTCAACTCCTCCTTGAATACCTGCCCACTGGTCCTCTTCTGTGCCAGGCTCTTCAGGGTTTCTCCAGCTACGGTTCTGTCTCTGATAGTGCCTTCGAAATATCTCTATGTCAGCAATTGGTAAGTTGTGTTCTAATTGCTTATTCTTTCATTTCTCCAGTTAGCCTATGAGCTCCAATTTGTCAAGGATGTGTTTAATATATTCCTATTATCCTGTCTACATCCTTGGCATTGAAGAGACAGTTCAGTAAACACGTAAATAAACTAATTGAGGCAGGAGGCATACACACCAAACCCCTTCCCCCCAACACCCCCAGTATTTTCAATCTTAAGGTACTTTCTTTCTCTTTGGGTTAATAAAGAGCATGGTGGCAGCTTGGATGATCAGTTTTGACAGCATGTGGGAACTGTAAATCTTGTATGCACACTCTTCTGCGTTGTGTATCTTATCTGCGACGGGTCCCTCTGGTTTGCAAAACCACACAGAGCAGCCACAGTTCTGACACACTGTCTCCCTCTCCTTACGGGTACATGGGTGTTTGCAAGCATTCCCTCCCATCCCCAACCCTGCAAAAAACAATCCCTGTTCTCTGTAAATTAGAAGAGGGCTTTAGCCTGAAAAAGAAGGCAACATACTTTCTCCTGTGCTTGTTGCTATAAATCACACAATAGAGCGAGGTGCCTGTCTTTCTCTCCTGACAGAGATGGAGAATTGAATATGCCAGGCCCTCTATGCAAGGTACAATTTATTTTCAATATTTCAACCAAATGTCAAGAGACAGGAGAATTTCTTTCCTTTAAGAAAAATCCTGTCTCGTCCTCTCTTGGAGGCAAAATCGAGATGAGGCCGGGTGTTAATTATATTCCGTTTTCCCTAGAACTGAGTGGTACACTCAGGAGCTATCCTGACTGTACATTTTATCTTTACATGCAGAAAGTGCCTCCAATAAAGAAGTGGCTTTTTTTCGGTGTCCTTTTCCTTCCTTCCTTTCTTTCTTTTTTATTCATGGCTTTTATTGAGGTGTGATAGTTATTTTACAAACTGTACTTATTTAAAGTGTACAATGTGACAAATTCAGCATGTGGGTGTACCTGTGAAACCAAGAACATGATCCAAACAATGTTCATAGATATGTACAACCTTGTGGGTTTATATTCCTACAAGACCAAAGGATTCTGGATCCAGGATCTAATGAATTTTGTCAGTTTTTACCTTTTGCAGATGTTGTGGGTTTTGTTTTTGTGTGTGTGTGTGTTGTTGTTGTTTTGTTTTGGGACAGGTTTTTGGTCACTGGACCCTTTTTAGCTCTTCTGCTGGGCCTTGAAACAGATGCTGGTTAGTCTGTGGCCCCTGGTATTGAATGTTTTTTGTCGGGGGGTGTGGGGGGGGAGACCTCAGCCATTGTGGTCCTGCACATCTTTTCATGGGATCATAGTTCTCTGAGTCTCAGAACTCCTGGGGTCCCCTCTCTGCATTCTACCATGGCTCCAACCAAATGAACACAGGTGAGTATTTCCACTCCCTCTTCTCTCTTACTGCATCATGACCTTGGCTTCATGCAGATGCTGAATTCTGCCTTCTTCTTAACCCTGGTTTCTTCACTAACAGGCCAGTGGTAACTGTAGGGTGTCAAGTTTCAGTTCGCATGCTAACAAGCTTCTAGAGGTGGTCTTGTTTTAACATAAGTTTTTCTCTTCTTCCAGTGAGGTGGAAAGCACTGTATGCTTGGAAAGCAAATGAAAAGCATGGGAGTTTGAAAGATAATTAGATCATCATATAGGTTTAATCTGGGTGCAGAATTGAAAGCATCCTAACTTAGACTAAGAATTGTGGCTCAGATTTTCCACCTCACAGGGATAATTCCTTTCCATTTTCCCACACAGAATCCTGGAAGTTAAGTACCAAGCATAGGATCTCTAAATTACCTTGTGATAATTTGGTTGATGACTAGGGCAGAATCATTTCTCCATGGGACTATTAAGGTGGTTTTACAACTAATTTTGAAATTAAAAAAAAAAAAAAGGAGATAAGGAAAGAAAAGAAAAAGAAAAAGAAAAAAGGAAAGAAATAAGCAACTTATCCATGGGGGCTTGGAATTTATTTATTTATTTATTTGTTTTTTACCATGGGTAGACTCTCGCAGCTGTGAAAATTATGATGTGATTTGCTGGTGTTTTGTTTCTGTGGCATATTCACTACCAGGTCGGGCAAGGACCAAAGGAAGTGAAAGGGTCTAACAAAGTTTGAGGAGAATTTGGTGTATTTGAAGATGAGGGTGGTTGGAGAAAGATAAAGAGGAAAAAGAGAAAGGAGGAGGGGGGAAAGAGTGAGGAAAGAGGAGAAGAGAGTGGAGGGCAGATTCTGGGAGAGCAGATCATAGGAAGTAGAAAAGGACTGGGATGGAGATTCAGAAAAGATACGGGAAAGCTCTAATTCTGGTTAACAAAGATGAAGATCAATGAAAACAGACATGGTTGGGTGTTTTTGTCTCCATTCTTGCATGATAAACTATCCAAAAGGTAGTGGTCCAAAACAACTTGTATTATACTCACAGATTCTATGGGTCCAGTCCTGCACAGGAATGGCTTGTCTTTGTTCCGAGATGTCTAGGGACTTCGCTGGGAAGACTCAGTTGCTGAAGGCTGGAAGCATCTAGAACAGCCTTCACTTACAAGCCCGGCAGTTGATGCTGGCTGCAAACTAGGATCTCAGCTGGGAGACCACCACTGGATTTCCGGTGTGTCCTTTACGCATAGTGCGGACTTCCTTACAATATGGCAGCCTCAGGGCTTCTTGTGTGGGACTCACGGTTTCCAGCATGGATGTTCCAGCAAACAAGGTAGTTGTGTTGATTTTGATAACACAGCTTTGGAGGACCCAGAACAGCTCTTCTGCTGTACTCTTTTGGCTAAAACTGTCATGTACGCCTCAAAAGTCAAAGGGTGGGGGAGTAGAAGTGTCAAAGAATCTGGGGCATGTCTTTTGAACCATCACAATTTTGTTGTCTACATCACTGACCACCTTGAAGGATTCCTCCAAGGCTCTTAACATATATTTCTGCTTCTCTCCTGAGAGAGTATCAACATATTTCAATAAGTGGGTGCTGAATAAGTAAATGGCAGCACTCACATTACATAGCCTGAATCTTCCAGATAAAGTAATCTGAAGATGTTGGGAGGAATTGAATTTTAAGATGGGAAAGCATATAGAAAAATGGAATGTATTCAGCAAGAGAGAAATAAAAGGTCAAGGACAGTGTAAAACATATTCATATTTTTCTCCATGATAATGTGAACCCCATAAAGATTGCGGCAGTCTGTCTCTTTTTCATCTTTGTCTAATCATTCCCTAGTGCTTGATGTGGAGGAAGTATTCAGGGGGTATTTTTGAATCCATGAAAAACTTAGCCTTAGTTTGAGTCTATCCCCAAACCCCTAAGACCTCAGGAATAGCTCAGATAAAATCATAGAGTCCCAGCTGGGATGACCAATGTGTTTGGGACAATCCATGTGCCTATGTGAGCACATCATAAGAGCCTTTGGATATTGAACTGATGTCCAACTAGGAGACAGGAAGACCCAGCCTTTGTGTAATGCTCAGAACTGAGAATGATGGGAGATGGGTGGGTTGGAGGTTCATTTTGGGAAAAGCTATCCAGCCATAGAATGGACTGTGGACTCTTCCCATTGTTTAAGCATGGTAGAAAAATACTTGGTCTAAATGGGACTCAAAAGATTCATAGTGTAGAAAAGAGGGCAGTCTGATCCTAACTGAATCAACCCTTAAAATGAACAATGTTTAAAGCAATCTAGAAAACTGATCAATTTTCACTCAATTTTCAACTTAATAGGAAACTTAAAGACCCAAGTCAAGGAATATGAAGTCTCTGTGAAATGTGTTAATGAAAATTACTCTTTATTTTTGCCTTTCCAATGGGTGGTGTCTTGTGAACCTTCTAAGGGTTTAGGGTCAGATTGTAAAAAGCATGAATTAACAGTATGGAAACGTTTACAGTCTCTGCTAGAGGTCATGGGCACAAGTGGGGAGCCTCCTAGACTTGTGTTTCATAAAGGATGACCCCTTGATGGGCAGAGTCAGCATCACATGGGCATTTGTTAAAAATGAAGATTCTTGCACTCCTTCCAAAACACACTGAATCAGAAACTCACAGGGAGGGCCCAGAAAGCCATGTTTTAGCAGAATGTCTGGGTGACTGTGACGCAGTGGTCTGAGAACCACTGACTTTGAGATGTCTGAGGCTCTTCTTGCTCTGAGATACTGTTTCATCAGTACACATGCCACATGACCATAAGCTCTTTAAAGATAGGAGCGGACACCTCCTATTTCTCTTGATAACTTACCAGGGACTACAGTCCCGACACCTGCTCCTTCAACAAGAAGAGGCCACTAGTGTAAGCCCAGGGACCATCTCCAAAGACTTGGAATCTTATCTTTACATTGCAGAGACAGACATCCATCCTATTCCCTTCTATTTCCTGACTTTCCTGAGCCTTCCTTGAGGTTCAAGAATTAGTCAAATATGATCTTACTCATTTTGAAGGGAATCTTGAAAATCCGGTGGAGGAACCGTCCTTAGGAAATTCAAGTCCAAGTGAAAAGTTAGTACTCTTCTCACCTTGGGATTGGATTTACATGTGATCAATTTGTTTTCCATTTTTACATATTTCCTAGAAGGAACACATGTTATGAAACTGTAAGTTCTCATTTGATTGTCCCATACCTAGATGGCAAGCGCTAATGACCCACGGGGGTAATTTAGAGACCCTTCCTTTCACAGATGTACCAACCAAGGCCCAGACAAGTGAAGGGCTTCACTCAGGGTTGCCGAGCTGTTAATTGTGCATCCAGGATTAGACCCCAGAAGATCTAGCATCCAGATCAGAGCATTTACTTTGACATTGGAAATCCCAATAGTGGGAAGAGTAAGATACATCTCCATTTAAAAATCCTAGACTCCACTTAGCCCCACAGTGGCCACTGCCATTCAACTTAATAGGAAATGTAGGAAGTGGGTCTCTGAGCAGGTGTCAGAAGCCCACAAGCAAAAGAAACAAAGGGTGAAGCAGGCCAAAGAAGCAGCTCAGGCTGAAATTGAACAATACACCTGCAAAGAGAGAAGGAGTTCAAGGCCTTGGAAGATGCAGTCTGGGATCCCTGTGCAGCTGCAGCACAGAAGTGGAGAACAAGACCCAGGAGGAGATGGCCATCCTCCGGACCTTCTTCCAGCAGAACAGGGATGAAGTCCTGCATCACCTCTTGGCCTTTGTCATTGACACCTGGCCAGAAATGCATGAAAATCACTGCATCAATGGGTAGGAGAGGAAGGAGCAGCTCTGTGCTTGGACTGGCATTTTAAATGCCTTCACGGAATATGATGCTGCAGCAAGCTTGAGTTTCACTCTTGGGAAAAGGCATTAGTATTTCTACATATTGTGTAGCAGGGCCCTTTGCTTTCTGGAGAACAGCAAATCTAGCTTTTTCGTACAGACTTAGAGCTTACCCAGGATTTTCTTTCACCTCATGTTTCTTAGAAATGTAACGTGTATGGTGCCTGGGTGGCTCAGTCGGTTGTGTCTGCCTTTGGCTCAGGTCATGATCCTGGGGTCCTGGGATTGATCCCCGCATGGATTTCCCTGCTCAGCCAGGAGTCTGCTTCTCTCTCTGCCTCTCCCCAGTGCTCATCCTCTCTCTCTCACACACATAAATAAATAAATTCTTAAGAAAACTTAGTGCATAGATGTCTGTTTTCCTATACCTTATAGCTCAGGCAACCTCTGTTTCAATACTCCTTCTTTTTTAGACATAGTAAAAAAAAAGAATTTTTTTTTTAAACAACAGGATGAAGTATTTTTTCCCCCTTCGCTTTTTTTTTGAAGGTCAGAGGCCTTATCTATGAAAAAGCAGTAATAGTTATTTATGACTTGTGTGAAGCAACAGCCAGCCTTTCTGGCTAAGGGTTAGAACAACGGTTCCTAGTGTAAATGTTTGGGCTGCTTTTAGTTTCTCTTAATCAAAATTACTAGATGGCAGAATTTAAGAACTTGTTACATGTTATTCCCCAGTGTACCGATAATCATATAAAAGACTTTGTCACGCACAAAAAAATCCTAAATGAAAGTAAATGTCAAGTTGTTTTTTTAGAGTTTAGCAACACTGGTATATGCAAATTGCACGCCTCTATTCAGAAGATATGACGTGTCTGGATTAATCTTCTCTATTGTTACTCTAAGTAGAAATGACTAGCCGTGTATTACACTAACCGAAGCACATTGAATGGAAAATAAAATCACTGCCCCAGAGCCCTTTCCGACACTAATGTATGCATGTTTATCTTTATCTTCACATTCTACTAGACAGTTGTGTCAGTGAAGAGACTTCTGAAAGTGTTTTCAACGGAGGAGAGAGCTCCGCTGATAGCTCTACCTACGCTTGACTGGTGGTTGTTCAGTCATAGACGGGACTGAAAGAATCCCATTGTGATCATTCCAAAAGCAGATTCTGGAGCAGCTGATCTGCCTTGTGCCAGGACCAGGCTCTCTGGGCACTAAAGAGGTGCTCAAGAAAATGAAACGACTTCCTTACTTTGCAGCTCCCACCATGCCAGATGTTATATTTGTTTGAATTCACTCATTTACTGAAGTTTTATTCAAGAGACCATATGACCTAGTGAATAAGAACGCAACGGATGGACCCACACGGAGTTCCACCCCGTTATGTGCTTTGAGAACTCTGACAAACTACTTACCCTTCCTGAGTTCCCTCTCCTCATCTCTGAAAGGTGTATCAGTCAGAATTCAATCACAGAAGGAAAGCCATACTAGAATATATATAGGCCAAGGATTTGGCCTTATGCAATGGTGGCGGTTGGTTAAACCATCTCTGGGAGGCTCTTCTCTCCCTGCCTGATGCTGGTACTTGAAAGCTTCAGAACAGGCAGAAGGAGAAAGGTGGAAAAGAGCAAGGACAAGCTGGAATCCATGGACATGCAAGGGAGCCCGGCAGGACCAACCTGAACCGGCGTCATTCCTCATTGGCTCTGGCTTCCATGAAGCTGTCCATGGGTTCCAACTTGTCCTGCAAGAGAAGCCGCATCCTTTATCACACAGCCACACACACCTGGCCCAGGTGACAGTGAAGATGAAGGAGGATCCAGGGGAAGGTGGATTTGTTTACACGGCTGCTGCCCCAGTCCAACAAGGTGAGTCCACAGACCAGCGACAAGGTGGAGGAGTATAAAAACAAGATGGTGGTCCCTTCATAGGCACCCTCAAAATCTGACATTAAAAACAAACAAACAAACAAACAAGCAAGCAAACACCTCTATGGTCAACCCTGACCAGAAACACTGCAAAGGGGATTCTGGGAAATGCAGTGGCCGTATCACAAAGTCACGAGGTGTGGGTTACCAGATCCTATGTACACATGTCATGACGATTCGCTAAGTGTGAAGCCTGAGACAATACGCAGTGATTATGATGATGATGATGACATGAACGACGGTCTATTTTGGGGACCACAAAGGCCAGAGATATGTCTCCAGTCCCTGCTCTCTATTTCTTCACATTCTAACTTAAGGAAGAGCCCATGCAGATGACACATTATCAATTCTCCACTGTCACGTCTCAGGACCTGGCCAGTTCCACACGGGGGCTTGCCCTTTGAATCCTGAAACCCTTTCTTACTTTAATCATTTTCAGTGAACATCTTTGACAAGGGCGCTTTACATTTTCTGACATCTTACGGAGCGAGAAGGAAACCACTTAGCTCTCCTTTATGACTCTGTGAGTCATCACAGGGAGCGTCTGTTGTGGTATTGTTCTATAATGGGACCAATTGTATTGGGGGCAATTTGGGGGTGATGCTAAATGGCCCCATGATTGATACTGTTCTCTCTGGCTCTCAGCTGGCATGTCTCAATCTTTTCATACTTCTAGTGTACGGCGTTATTTCTCCATTCTTTTAATTCACTGTTTGCGATCTGCTATAGATTGAGAAACCAGATAACTAAGCTTGTTCAAACTGTATGCCAAGCACAATAAAATAAGCCCTGATGAGAACCTGAGAAAAACTCATTTCATTGCCTTTGTTTTCTGTTTTTCAGGAGCAATGCAATTTCGGTGCCCACCCTCCCCCCACTGCCAACCCTCAGTAAGTAGTCTCTTTTATTGTGTAGGTTACTAAGTATACTTCTACACAACATGGGGGCATTCCCAGCGAGTGAGGCCATGTGCTGCCCTGTTCTCTGTGTGAACAAAAGTTTCGCCAAAGCCCTAGCGAGGAAAAACAGTAGGAGGACACAGAGATCACACAGCAGTCTAGATATGTGTGCTCAAAAGGACTGCGTGTGGCCGGTGGGACCCCTGTCACCCTGGGTTTAAAAATCTAGCATCAGCAAGACATCACCTAGCCCATGACACTAATGTTGGTCATTTGAGGTTAATTTTATATTTGGCTCTTACTTTATAATTTTAAAAGCCCTATAAACATGGAAGGTTTATGAGGTGTGTGTAATTGCAGGAAGCATGTGCCCACAGGGGGAAGCATTTTCTTTTGACAAGCAAGAATAACTTCCCACTAAGCTTCAGCCCTACCTGTCATGTCATTCTAATTTCGGTTTTCTGCTCACATTAAAGAGAAATCTTTCTATCCTTCCTGTCTGGGGGCTGCGTTACCTTCCATTCTTCCATTGGTGGTATCTATTTCTGCTTTGGGACATAGTAGAGAATACTAGCCACGAAATGGGTTCTGGGGCCAGGTGGTGTGGGTATGAATCTCAACTCTGCCAAATTACTTGTTGCATGACCTCGAGAAAGTTAAGTGCTCTGTGCCTCAGTTTACACATACAGTAACAAAGATGACACAGTGTATACCTGCTAGGTATATAGTAGTATGGATTGGTGAAAGCAATGCGTGGAAAGTGTTCAGAACAGTGCCTGGCAGCAAACGGGGGCTTCTCAAATGTTGGCTGTCAGGGCGCTCTGGCTTTTCTGCCACTTCAGAGCCTCAAAGCATACAATGATGCTGACATGAAATGAAAGGAATGGAAAGGAAGAAGAGCCAGACCATGAAAGTTAATACTGGCATTAGAGCAAGTATTGCTGTAAATCAAATTTACGTAATTATAAGTGTTTTTAATTAATTTCAAAGGAGGATGGCCATGCCCATCCATGTTTGGCACGTGCCTGTGTTTGGGGATGAAGAAAATACAGTGTGAGTGTGTGTGTGTGTATAAGTGTAAGGCTTTTATGATGAAAAAAATAATGAATTCAGTCATCAATTTAAAACCTTGTTCAAAGTGAAATAACATTTGCATGACAAACAACACAACATCTACCAATTAGAGTCATGTTTGCTTGGCAGAAAAATAGAACATTTCTGGAGCCAAATTCCAGTGTCCCAACCACGGAGAAGTACTGCATCTTAGCTGGTTTTTTTTCCGTTCCAACCTGAAACACCAAAAGAAACTCACTGGGTGTCTGAAAAATACATGAATGAATGTGTGAACAGATGAATGAATGAACAGAGGACAGAACACATCAAAGCTGTCTGCAGAAGGTGAAAATCCAAGTAAAAAAGGAACATATCAAAGAAGATTATCAAAGAGAGAAAGTGGATGGGAATCTGTATCATTCTCAAGCTGCTTGTGCAAACTGGTCGAACATTTTGGGTCTTCCGTTGATTGGTCCTTCTCAGCAACCTGAGGATGTGGGCGGTAAGGATCATGGTGTGACTGTAATGGGTGTGTGCCAGTGTGGGTGTGTGAGCATGAATGCACACGCCATTAAATCAATGGAGGCTGGCTGTCTGGACCTCTCCTACTTGAGTCTCCCAACACAAAAATCGAAGTTAAAAGTCCTTCATGGGGCACCTGGGTGGCTCAGTGGGTTAAGCCACTGCCTTCGGCTCAGGTCATGATCTCAGGGTCCTAGGATCAAGTCCCACATTGGGCTCTCTGCTCAGCAGGGAGCCTGCTTCCCTCTCTCTCTCTCTCTCTGCCTGCCTCTCCATCTAATTGTGATCTCTCTCTGTCAAATAAATAAATAAATAATCTTAAAAAAAAATAAATAAAAGTCCTTCATGACCTGTTGTCCATACCAGACAGAATCTGCTAATTGCTCCCTTGAAACTCAGTTCAATCTTTCCCTGACTAGGGCTAGACATTGGTCCTCTGCAACTGTGAAGGGGGCAGCATCAGGTTCTGCTTCCCCTCTTCCATATGACTCCCCTCTCCTGATCCTCATTAGAGTCAGAACATTAAAAAAAAAGAGAAAGAACCCAACAAGGTAACCTTTGGAGGTCTCCCCATGCTGGCTTCATTTGCCCACCCCCGTCTCCCCTCCTGCAGGATGACAGGGTTTTCTCACTAGAAACTCCTTCAGATTGCTTGCAGGAGCCACTGCTACCAGGTTCCCTCCTTAGGGACTCTCATCAGAAGCCAGGCTTCTGCCCCAAAGCACCAAGAAATCCCAGACGCGAGATAAGGAGTGTTCTCAATAGGCACAGGCCTGGAAAGTTACTATCTTTAACTTTATGCACCATCAGTTACTTTGGAAATGGACTTGGATTGACAAGCACGGTGCTGTTCCCTGTCCAACCCTGACCTCCTGCTCTTCAGGCCCATTGTAGCTGGTGCTAAAGCTCATAAAAGTCAGCTCCAGGGGCTAGTGTTGGTACAGACAATCCATGGCACAAAGAAGGTAGAGTGAGAAGATCCAGTTTTGAATCCCAACTCTAGCCCTTTCTAGCTTCATACTGTATTAATCGTATCTTTAAGTTTTCTGTATGTGATGAAGTCTTGACATCTTAGAGACTGGCCTTCACAATTTTTAGAGAGGGCAAAAGTCTCAGCCGGGAGCATGGCTTTGATTTGCAGACTAACCAACCCAGAGCCACAACTCCTTTATCTGGCCAGAACAACACAGGGGGCAACAGTTGCCCTAATCACCCAGGGCTAGGTGCTGGGCAACTAGGGAACACCCCTGTAGCCCAAAACCCCACTGAAATTATTCAAACTAGCCGATTCTAAGTTCACCCTGTCCTCCCTTGCTTTGCTCCCCATAAACATGTTGGCCTAAACCACCTCTCACTCTTGCATCTGCTTCTTGACCAAAACCTGGGGGTCTTCCTCCCACAGACCTGCATGGTGAATCACGTGTCTCATTTCTTGGGACACTGTGAGGAATATTCAAATTCTCTTTTAGTGGTATGGACCTCTTGGTGTCATCACACAGTCACCTTCATAAATTAAGACCCAGGTACAAAACACACGGCTGTGGGCACATGACTGAATGTCTCTGAGCCTAACATCTTTAGTTATAAGATGGATCTACTTGTCTCTCCCTCCTAGGGTTATTAGAATGATCAAAGAGAGAACACCTGGGATCTTCCCATCACTGGGCCTGGCAAGTGGACAACCTGGTTCAGAGCAGATGCTTACAGATTGTGAGTTCAGTCCCTGCCTTTCCCCCATAGCAATGTTTACCAAATGGTTTTCACACCATGGGTCCCAGAGAAGTTATGACACCACAGCACCCTGTCATGGAGAGATGAGCCTATTGAAGCCAGAGGTTCCAAAGCCCCCAGACTATAGCTTGTACCATGTACCTGCAGCCACCTGGACCAGGCCCTCTCGTGTGCCACAATGGGAAGGAAAATGGCAGTGGTGTATGTTAACACTGGAGAGGAGCATGGTCATGGAGGGAAAAGGCATGGTCATGGTCATGGAGGGAAAATGGCAGTGGTGTATCTTAATGCTGGGAGGAGCATGGTCATGGAGGCAGGGCTGCCTGCACTGGAACCCTGAGTCTCAGTGGGGGACCCCAGCAAGTCCCTGCATTGTTCTCAACATGGTGTCCACATCAAAGATAGTGACGGTTTTCGAGCATGGTGCAGCCTCAAGGTTAGCTCTCCATCAGTATGAACTGCCATTGTCTTGATTGCTACTCTAATTTTAATCACATTGGGGCTGGGAGTGGGATAAAACACAAATTTGTTTTTTCTGTCCAATCCCTTCCTTCAAAATGCTGTGACAATTTCCCCCTTTGTGGGCCTTATTAATGTCTGTGTCAGATCCCTTAGGTTTCTTGCCACTTTCTGATTCAAACAGCCCCGGGGACTTCCCTTCCACTCCCATTTGAGCTCCCCTCTTATTTCTCCCCAGCACTGGTCAGACCTTAGAGTGGGGGGGAGAAAAGAGACTTCTCTTTCCTCTCTTTCTTCCTTCTCTGGTGTATTGGGATTTGCCTGTGGGCTGAGAAGAGGGAAAGCACATTTTCTGTGGGAGCTCTCTCTCTGCTGTCTTAGTAAGCTCCTGGTGGTTCTCATCTGGTGGGTCTGGGAGAGGAGTAGGTAGAGTGAATGCATGAGTTCTTCGAGAGAAGCCATGAGGGGTCTGTGGTGTGGAGATAGAGGGGCCTACGCTCTGGATGACCTCTTTGTACTTCCCTTAGCTTCTGCTCCTTTGGGGGAATTGCAAACATTCTTGGTGCTTAGGAATCCCATGTGTCAAGTACTTGACCTGGGCAGGGTGACACCAGGACCCAGGGACAACAGCACATTCTTGCCTTGACAGACAGTGAGGGCTGGCTGTTCCATTGCTAACTGCTCTTTCCACTCTGCCATCCGCCATCTTGCCCCAGGCACCCCACACCTTTCTTATAGGAGCATAGAGTATAAACAGAGGGCCAAGTGGACTTACTGTCTGTAGACACTGCAGTCTCTGCCAGTAGTTCCACCTGCGCAGGCCATCTACTGATTTAGGGTGAGGTGAAGCATGACAGGGGGAGAGGAAGGTCATAACATTCTCCCCACAAAACCACCAGAAAATTCTTCCCAAGATTCCTTTTTGGTGGGTGATGACAGTGGGGCAAGGTCCCACATTTATTAAGCTCCGGAGGGAGTATCTACATCCTGCAAGGTCTTCTTTAGAATATGAGCCTATTGTTCCCAGCCTTGGAACTTTACTCATAACTTTTAGACAACAGTAACTGTCCTACTCACCAAGATTCCTTGTATATAAGAATCTCATGTGGGTACAAGGGGCCCATATGATTCCCATGATTGTCATAGGAACAAGGCACATCCGTCTTCTTCCTCTCCCTCCTCAGATATTCCCACCCTGTTCTGCTCACCTTCTGCTTCCTATCCTCTCTTTCCTCTAGAGTAAGTAAGAAATATCATTCATGAACTCCCTAAATAAATAAAGATCATAAACCAGAGGAAGAAAGGGTTGAATGAAGGGTAAATGAGAGCAAGAAAGCACCAGAGGAAATAGGAAAGGAGAGAGAGAGAAAGGGAAAGACATTCATGTAGGGAAATCAGTATGAATTATTCCAGAAATGCAACTGAAGCTGGTTAACACAAGTTTGTGACATCATACTCTATCTTCTGACATTACGCACCAAGGTGATGTGTCCACCAGCTCTGGCTAGACATTTTAACATTAAGCCTATCAATCCATGAACACAGGGCATCTTCCCATTTGTCTGTGTCTTCTTTAATTTCTTGCATCAATATTATATAGTTTTCAGATTATAGAATTGTACGTCTTTTGCCTCCTTGGTTGAGTTTATTACTAAGCATTTTCTTATTTTAGATGGTATTGCAAGTGAGACTGCTTTGGGTTTTTTGTTTGTTTGTTTTGTTTTATTTTTTAAAGGTTTTATTTATTTATTTGACAGACAGAGATCACAAGTAAGCAGAGAAACAGGCAGAGAGAGAGAGGAGGAGGAGGAGGAAGCAGGCTCTCTGCTGAGCAGAGAGTCAAATGTGGGGCTCGATTCCAGGACCTGGGATCATGACCTGAGCCAAAGTCAGAGGCTTTAACCCACTGAGCCACCCAGGCACCCTGAGAGACTGTTTTCTTAATTTCCTTTTGGGTTAATCTATTGTTAGTGTACAGAAAATGCAACTGATTTTTGTATATTGAGTTTGACTTCTTCAATTTTATTGAATTTGTTCATACTAACAGTGTGTGTGGTCTTTAAGGTTTTCTCCATAAAAAATCATGTGGTCTGGGAACTAGAGCGTATCATGCTTAGCGAAATAAGTCAAGTGGAGAAAGACAACTATCATATGATCTCCCTGATATGAGGAAGTGGTGATGCAACATGGGGGCTTAAGTGGGTAGAAGAAGAATCAATGAAACAAGATGGAATTGGGAGGGAGACAAACCATAAGTGACTCTTAATCTCACAAAACAAACTGAGGGTTGCTGGGGGGAGGGAGGTTGGGAGAAGGGGGTGGGATTGTGGACATTGGGGAGGGTACGTGCTTTGGTGAGTGCTGTGAAGTGTGTAAACCTGGTGATTCACAGACCTGTACCCCTGGGGATAAAAATATATGTTTATAAAAAATTAAAAATTAAAAATTAAAAAAAAAAATCATGTGGTCTGCAAATAGATCATTCTACTTCTTCCTTTCTGATTTAGATGCATTTTATTTCTTTTCTTGTCTAATAGCTCTGGCCAGGACTTCAAATATTATGTTGAATAGTAACAGTGAGAGTGGAGATCCTTGTCTTGTTCCATATTTTAGAGGAAAAACTTTCAGTTTTTCACAATTAAGTATGCTGTTAGATGTATTCTTATTACATTGAGATAAATCCCTTCTCACAAAGGTGCATTGGATGCACCAAGTCATCAGCAACTTTTCTTAGCCACTCCTAACAAACGATGTAGTTCCATCGGTGCTTGGGTGAGGCATGACAGAGCCCAGTCTCTCAGCAGTACATCAAGGATCTGGGACATTGGAAACATAATCCTTACCTCTTCCTTTCTTCTGGGAAAGAAACCCAAGTCTCTGTGCCTCCTCTGAATCTTCCAGAGCTGTCTTGGGCACACCATGTTGCCACCCCCTTTCCTATGTTCTTAAACTGCCTTCAGGCATCTGAATTATGCTGGTTCTGTCAGTGTTCTGTGTGAAGAAGACAGAAATTGGCCCTTCAGGCAGTGTGCCAAAAGAATTAGAATGTTGGAGACATGCTCCAGTCTCCTATCCACAAGAGAGTCATTGTGGGCTGGGTGATCTCTGTTGATGATGACCTATAACAGCTTGGAGAAGGGGCTGGAATGGGGAGTTAAATTGCTCTTCTTACTGATTTCAGTATGGGTATTCTTGTTTTATGTGTGTGTGTGTTTCTCATCTGGAATACTGCAACCTCCTCACTGGATTCTGGACTTCTCATAAAATTATTTGGGTCCACATATTATTATTATTAAATCAATGTCTCTGTGGAGAAATGAGGAACTTTCTAGTCTTCCAACTTGAATTCATTACTTCTTAAGTTAAAGTCTTAAAGCTTGTTCCTACCCATAAAATGGGGATATAGAGTCCTATTTCCAAGGTATTTTTCAAAGACTAAGCTAAATTGTGAACTTAAAGCATATAACACTTCTTCATTTTATATCCAGGTAAGGGGACCTATATATAATCTTATAGGTCAGTGGAAGGTGCATTTCTTCCCCCTCTTCTTGTGCTTTCTTTTCTGACAACCAGTTTTTCCAACCCTTCCACCCCACAGGGGAGAAAGAATTGCTGATTCTGTTGCTTAGGGTCTGGAACAACTGGACTTCTGCTTTAGCTTCCTGCCATGTGTCCTATTTTGCCTTCCTAGAATCTACTAATATCTACATAGCAGCTAGAGAAATCCTCCTAAATGATAAATCAAATGATCTCTCCCACTCTCTTTCTTTCTTCCTTTATGCCCTCCAATGGCTTCCCAGTGCCCTTGGAATAAACTGTGAAGTCCTGACAGTATTCATCATGGCCTTGTCAGCACCACATGATCTGGCTTTAACCCCTCCTCCAACCTCATTCACAGCACATTTCTCCTTGCCCTCCATGCTATGGTCCCACTGGACATTCTGAGAATATCCTAAAGTCTTGCTTGCCTCAGGACCTTTGCACATGTTATTCCAGCTCTAATGCGCCTCCTGTGGCTCTTTGCACAACAGACTACTTTTCATTCATTGTATCTAGCTCAAGTATCACCTCTGGAAGGCCTTCATGAGCCACCCAAGCCATTCCAGCCCTCTGCCAGCTACTCTCCAGCACAGTGCCACATTAATTTCTTTTAAATCACTTTCCACATTTTAAATATCTTTTTATTTGCTTATCTGGTTTAAGTGGATTTCTCGTATAATGACATGAGCTCAGTGAGGGTAGCACTTTTTCCATACTGCCGTATCCTCGATGTCTAGAACAGCAATTGATATATATTAAGGGTTTAGTAAATAATTGGTTAAAGAATGCAAAATATTAGACCAGAGTTACTACCAGGAAGAATTGCTGTGAGTTAAAGGATGAGCATCCACGAGCAATCTCTTCTAGTACTTGCCTGGTGAGCAGACAGGGCAGGGAAGACTGATAAAATTTCACCACCTTGCCTTCTTCCTCTGTACCTACAGCTGGGTGAGTAGGATGGGGCCTGCTTTGGAGACCTGATCATGTTAAATTCAGAGCATGAAAAAACCTTTACAAGAGACCTATGCTACATTTCCTATTCAACTTGGCCAGGAAGCCCTACGGGGCATACCAGGTGCTCGCCATCTGCTAAGGATTACTTTTATTGTAATTCTTCTGTTGTTCCCAATGTACAAGTATCTCAGTAACACCCAGGCATTTACAGGCCTTGGATGTAATAATATCATATTCACAAAATCCTACACTCAATCAATAATGTATTCATGCCTGATCTGGAGCCAAGTTGGGAAATGCACAAAGATGAGTCTTTGGGGCCAAAGCACAACTTGGGGGGAATCTATGCTCTGGATCCAGTGCTAGGAGTCAGCTTCAGCCAGGCTGGGGCTGTGGCCCCCTGCACCAATAACCAGATGTAGCAAGAAAGAGGAATGACTGGAGCCAGGTGAAGAGTGTCCTGGACCTCATACTGAAACCACAGGCTCCTGGTTTGGGCCCAAGATAGTGAGATTTTTCACTGCACTCAGGAAAGTGGTTTCTTTACTCCTCAGCTTCAGAGTGCAGAGAGGGAAGGCAGGTCTCACTGGAGATGACACTGTCCCTGGTGTGGTTCCAGGCTAGTGTGATGACAACACCAGTTGTGCATTTGACCATTTCTGCAAGAGTGCTGGGGGAGGAGACATCTCACACCCTAGAAACCACACGTGTCTCCTGGCCCAAGCTACTCAAAACTTTTTGAATTAAAAGAGCCAGAAACTCGCTTCAGCAGTTAAGCAATAAAAGGCAAGTATCTGGGGGTGGATCTAGCTTCAGGCTGGGATGGCTATAAAGATTCAAATAATATTGTCACCGTTCTATCTTTTTCTGACCATCTATCACTCCCCACCACTCAGCTGTTTGTCTCTGCTTGTTCTTATTTTCAATTAGCAGCATGTTGTCCTCATCTTATACATATTTTATTTATTTATTTTTGCTAGTGAGAGAGAGAGAGAGAGAGAGAGAGAGCAAGAGAGAGAGCACAAGTGGGGGAGAGGGGCAGAGGGAGAAGCAGACTCTCGGCTGAGCAGGGAGCCCAATGTGAGACTTGATCTTAGAGCCCTGGGATCATGAGCTGAACCTAAAGCAGACATTTAACCTGCTGAGCCACCCAGGCACCCAGCATTCTGTCCTCATTTTGTGCCTGGAATCCCATGGCTGCAGCCTCAAGCTTACATTGTCTTTAGAACTCCTGCTCTTTGGAGAGAAGCCATGTTTTCTATTCCCCTGCCCCCAAAGGGCTCTAGAGGATGGGTCTTACGTCCAGATCAAATCCAATCAGTGTGTCCAGGTGTTGTGGGAATGCAGTCACTGATGGCTAATCTTGGTGACATCCTAGAGCAAGAGGAGGTGCAGACGCTTGAAGGACATCCCCACTAGACTCACAGTGAGAGGGGAGTCACTTACCAAGAGGAAAGGATACAGAGTGCATGGAAAGGAATGCATGTCTTCCACGCTGACGCTTCATGCATTTGGAAAGGAGCACCTATCAGCACCCACAACTGGAAGCCCAACATATGGCCAAAAAACTAAAGTGAGACCCTTTTGCCTGGGCGACCCTAAAGCATCATGGGAAATTAGGGAGTGGAGAATTGTTGCCTTATAACTTTGGGAGATTTTTCTTCCTAGAAGAGAAAGAACTTTTCACGTTCAGGTCTTGATTTCTTCCTGTTTCCTGTTAAAGTTTAGGCATTCACTGTGAATTGGTTATACAGTCTCTGGTTGATTGTATGGACTAAAGGAGTTTTACATACTCTGAGATGGGAAGGAGACTAGAAAGTGGCTCTTTGGGATTCTGTGATTTCCAGACTTGATATACGTAGGATTGAAGGGTATGGGGACTTCTTTCAGTTACTCTCATGAGTCCTAAGAATGCTTAGGTTCCAGAATAAGACTAAGGAACTGTGGTGGCCCCATGGCGGTGTAGGGTGGGGGGAGCTCTCAAGAAGTGGGAACAGAACAGAACTGGCCGTTTTCCTGAGGGAACAGCCCTAACCCTGTGGACCCTGGGCTTTCCTCTTGACCCACTGGCTTAGAGAAGATAATACCACACATTGACATTCAGGGGGTTTCTATCCTATACCCTCCCCACTCTTCTTCACACACAGAGGGGAAGGAGTCCTGAATCTAACTGGACAGGATCCAGAGACACTTTTTGGTCCAGGGTATGGTCACTGTGGGTATGGTCCAGGGGGAATGGTCACTGTGTTAAAATTCTTCACACTCATTCTGTCTCTGCTCCCTCTGTCTGTTTGCTAAACAGACCACTACAAGACCTGTCTTCTTGGGGCAGACCTGTCTAGGTATCTCCTATTCTTCTCTCAGAGAGACGCAGACAGAAACAGAGACAGAGACACAGTGAGAAACCAGAGCCTTTTAGAAATCTAATCTCAAAAGTGACATCCATCACTTTACGAGCAGGAAGTGACACCATGAGGGACCACCTGAGAGCCCCACTTACCACACATCATGGAACATGAAAGCCTCACAGTTTCCACTTCATTCAAAAAGCAACAGGTAGCCATTAACCAATTTCAAATAAGGGGCCGGTAGGATCAGACGGAAGAAACAGACTTCGTTTCTACTGATCAAAATCAACATCATCTTTTAAAATTTTCCTCGTTTTATAAAAAGTGTGCAATTTGGGCTTGGCTTCTCTTGTTGGCACAAGAGTTGTTGTTTTTTTTTTTTTTTTTAAGGAGTTTACATTTTCTAGATAGTAGAGCTTTTTTTTTTTGCTTTTTGGGTTTTTTGTTTTTTATTTACTTCACTGTTACTTTATTTTATAAAAGGATTTTATTTATTTATTTGACAGAGAGATCACAAATAGGCAGAGAGGCAGGCAGAGAGAGAGGGATAAGCAGGTTCCTGGCCAAGCAGAGAGCCTGATGCGAGACTCGATCTCAGGACCCTGAGATCATGACCCAAGCTGAAGGCAGAGGCTTAATCCACTGAGCCACCCAAGCACCCCTTCACTGTTATTTTATGTATTTGTTCCTCCAGGTGCAGGAGACATACTCTATGCCATTTCTACTAGGAAGTGTTCCCTGGTCAGTGCATTTTTTCCCCTTTTTGCTCTGACCTATTTTTCGATATCACACACAACTTGTTTTTCTCATTGCTTGGGTGTCTCTATCTACACAGTTTCTTTCTACTTCATCTGTCAGACACTGAGAAAGGTGTATTAAAATATCCAATTTAAGAAAATGAAATAAGATAAAAAAATAAAATCTCCAATTTGCCCATACGCCCACTGACACTTCTCTGTTTGATGTATCACGATTCATGAGCGATGCTCATTATATTGTCAGCTCTGTCCTTTTTACGATGAACAGCGTTTTCTATCCAAAATAATGATTTTTCACATTCGTCTGTTGGTTCACGCACTTGTTAGTTTTGTCTCTCACCACTGCTTTGTCTTCAATTTTTCAGGTCATTTTGCTTACCTGCCTTTCCTAGGTTCTGCTTTTTGGTCCAGTCTGCTAATATTTAAGAAAATAAAATGTTTTAAAAGGTGAATCTATCGAAGTTAAATTTACTGATAAGCCAAATTACCATTTTTTTTAATCATCTTGAGTTTTGTTTGTTTGTTTAAATCCTTTCTTTTCTTAATACTTTCAAAGAAACACTAAGCCTTTCACTCTATAGTATCTGCTTTCTTTCTTTGACCTTCCTTCCTTTCTGGTGGTTGGAAGGTTCAACACACTTTCTTTTTGTTCTTTTACTCCTAGTGGCAAGTAGTGGTGTGAATTGCCCTGAGAATTTTCTAGATCTCGTTTCCATTTTTTAGCTTTGAGTGCTCCTATAGGTAAGTGTTACCAATGCCTGATTCTTATTCATCCATATATATGATTTGCTTTTTGTGTCTGTGTGTGTACACGTGTATGTGTGTGGAGGGGGAGTGTACACTGGGGACTCTCTAAGATCCCCAGCACATTCTCTCCCCGCTTCCATTGTTCATGCCCTTGTGAAATCCTCCCCCCTTGAGAGTGGGCTATACTTAATGACTTGCTCCCAACAGATAGGATATCATAAAAGCCATGAGATATCACTTCCAATATTAAGTTACCAAAAGACTGTGACTTCTACCTTTCTTGTGCCCCTCAGCTCTCTCACTGCCTCATCTGAGCTGGGTTGACAGAGTTGGCAAATCAATACATAGATGCCCAATAAATTTAAATGTTCAGACAAGCAACAAGTAATCTTTTTGTGTAACTGTGTCACATGCAATATTTGGGACATACTTATGCTCAAAAATTATTCATGGTTATCTGAGATTCAAACAATTGTACTTTACCAGGCACTTGTGGTTCAAAGGGAAGCCAGCTGGCATATCATTGAGGAGCCTTATGGAAACGCCCCATGGCAAGGATCAGGGGACAGCCTCCAGCCAACAGCCAGAGAAAAACTGATGAGCTCACTCCAACAAGCATTGAGCAACTGAATCTTATGAACAATCACAAGAGTGAGCTTGGAAGTTGGTCCTCCCAGCCTACTCTTGAGAATGACCACGGCTCAGACCAACCCCACAGTTGCTGTCTCGAGAGTGACCCTGAGCCAGAGAACCCAGGGAGACAAAACTTGGATCCCTGACCTACAGAAACTATGTAACAATAGATGTTTGGTTTTATAAGCCATTGAGTTTGGGGGTAATGTGTCACATGTCAATAGAGAACTAATACAGGGGGTCTGAATCAAATTCTTTCTCCACTAGAATGTTTCACTGAACTCCCCTAAGTTTATTAGGATACCCTGTGCTGCTGGCCTTCATCAATCCCTTTTCAATTCCCCAGGGAGAATCTCCAGACACACCAAAGATTTCCCATCTTCTCTTCGAATAGCTTTCCTGACCTATTTTCTCTCTTCGTTCCTTTAAACTCTATCCCTGTCAAACTCATTCTTTTTTTGGCTCCATTTTCTCAATCCCATCTTTCATATTCCTGACTGTGCTTCTGCGTTCCCTTTCTTTTTCACTCCTTCTGGGGTTATCCATCATTTCCCAGATGTCTTCATTTTGCCTTGCCATGTTTCTCTTGAGCGTAACGAACCCACTTTTCATCCCCTTCTGCCGTTCCGTAGCTTCTTTCTCGAGCCCTTGTATCTCTTCTTTGAGCTTTCATTTCAAGTAGAATATTATATCTTTTATTTCGTGTAGAACTCTGCTAGTAATTTTTACCTGCTTTGTTCCAGAATATTCTCAAGATGTGTCCTTTTTTAGGTTCCCTGCTCCCCACACACATTGGTTTGCTTGTCTTCTCTGTGATCACTGCTCTTCCCAGCATGGACTCCATCCTTCTCGGGCTGGACAGGGAGAGAGGAGTTGCAGGGCTGAGCTGGGGGAATGAGGATCCTGGAGTCTACTTCATCCAAACACACCTTCACCTGCATTTGCTTCCTCCATAAGCTGGATGAAAATCTCCCTGGTCACAGGGAAGCTCTGAATTTCGCAGTTGTCTTGATGGGGATGTCTTAGTCTTTCATTTTCTCCCCAGCACGTGGGAGTTGCAGTTTTAAGGATGCTTTCCACCTTTGGGTTTCTCCTTCACAAATTTCCTACTTTTCCCAGAGGTGGCAGGTCTTCGTAAGTTCCTGGTCAGCTCTGCTTCTCCACTCTTCCATGAAACAAGCTTTCAGGAAAACCTGCTCTGCTACCCACGTGTTCCAAACTGACTTTTCTCAAGAAAGAGTCTTGGGAGCATCTGGGTACCCCAGTTGGTTAAGCATCTGCCTTTGGCTCAAGTCTTGATCTCAGAGTCCTGGGATGGAGACCCGTGTCTGGCTCCCTGCTCAGCGGGAAGTCTGCGTCTCCCTCTCCCTCTGCCCCACCCTCCCACTCATGCTTTCTCTCTCTCTCTGATATAATCTAAAAAAAAAAAAAAAAAAAAAAAAAAAAAACAACTCTTAAAAAAAAAAAAGAATCCTACCTGAGAATTCTGGGCTCTTCCCTCTCCATCCAAAAACCTCAGGGACAAGAGTCCTTTCTCAGCATCTTTTCTCCCTCTAAAGGATTTTAACCATGCGTGTTAACCCTCACTCACAAGTTGTTGTTTGAAGTAATGAACATGTCTCAGTGTCATCAAATCTATAATGTTTCTGTTCCTCATTCTTTTTGTTGTTGTTTTGTTTTTGTTTCTGTTTTGTTCTTGTTTTTTGTTTCTTTAGGAAGCTTCCAGGAGAAAAAAAGGAGTGGAGATTCTTCTTCAGATTATCAATGCAAACTTCTGGCAAAAAATTTCAAACTATCACCAAATGCCAAGAGAAAGGTAAAATGTCCAATAAACCTATGTTGATATTATACTATTTCCTTGTGCAGAGATAATAATTATTTTTAAACAAAATTTGCTTTTTATAAACACACATGTATGAAAACTTATCTTGTATCTCCTTCCATGTCAGCCCATATGTGTCTGTGTGATACACACACACATGCACAGACACAGACACACACATATTCTCACTCCTTTTTCTGGAAAATGGAAGCTCTGACTCGTTGTCAGCACTTGAGATCACTATGGTATAGGCCATTAAGAAATGCCTTCCCAGTATTGAATCCATGAGCAAAGGCTATCATTTCCTTTCATCCCAGAAATCAGGATGGGAGTTTGGCTACAGATCCCTGGATATACATTGATGGTTATAGCAACTTCGTAAAGTGAGAATGTGCCCACCAGTCTCTGAGTTTTACACCACTTTGCTCCCCCTCTATTGTCTTCGGGGCACCTGGAGACACCTGGAGTTTTGCATAAGACTCACACTCTGAAGTTCTTCCTAGCTCTGTTGCAACCCTCCTGACAAGCTGGCCTGCATGCCTTTTGCTGACCACTGTGGTCAAAACTACTTATGGTCACAGGGGAACAGTCGTGAGACAGGTTGAACGAAGTCGACGGACTGGCCAGTGGCCCTCAGCCATATCTTCCTTTAGCACATCTCAGCTGAAAACAGGATAGAATGGTTTGTTCTTGTGGTTGACATGCTAGGGAGAAGTAATTCTGCATTACTCAGAACTTTTAATGGACACATATCTGTGTTTTGGATATTAAAGAATTCTTTTTTTCAGTTGATTGATTGACTCAAAAGAGAGAACATGAGCTGGAGGGACAGAGGGAGAGGGAGACAGAGAATATTAAGGAGACTCTGTGCTGAGTACAGAGCCTGATGCGGGGCTCGATCTCACGACCCTGAGATCACAACCTCAGTGGAAACCAAGAGTCGGATGCCCAACAGACTGCATGATCCAGGTGCCCCCTGGATACTAAACATTTCTGAGATGAATATTACTTTAATGAATCAGTGCTCCCCAAGGCAATGCTTAAACGGCTGCTTGCAGTTTCAGACCCCGAGACAAGAGTTCTAGCATCTTATCTGGCAGGTGGTCCCCAAAGCACAAGTAAGGGAAGATGGAGACAGAAGTAGAAAGGGATGGTACAAGGTGCACTCATGAGCCGGTTACACTGTGGGCAGCTAGAACTCCGTCACCTGGGGACATTTGGGAAACAGTATGGAACATGGACCAGGATGTCCCACCCAGAAGCAAGGAAGCAAGGGTATTTATCCTCCAACTCCCTTCTGTTATTGCTGAGGGCTGCTCCCGGAAACTCCCTACACTCTGATGCACCCTGATTAGGTTAAGAGAGAGCTCATGGGTGGAGAATTACCAGGGCTTGCTGTTTGACACTGTTGATGCATGTGTGCTAAGAAGCTATGAGCAGGGACCCCAGACTACGTGCTAGAGTTGACCCTTGGCACTGCTCAGATATCTACCTTCATTCCCTCCCAGCACTGCCCCCTGCTCAAGGAAGTTGAGATCCTGATTTCTAGAAAAGGACTTACAATGAGAGGATGAGCCAGACAGACTCCAATCACTACTGCTGTGGTTGGTCCCAATTCTGCATCTCCTTCCTGTGGCTCTTATTCCAGATAGAACATAGAACCATCAGCCAAGGCTACATCTCCAAAGAGTCTAAGCCTTTGATTTCCTGGTTGCTTGTAAACCGTGGGTTGCTGCAGTTGTCTGATCCTGATTGTCACCAGGCATAAGGGCACTGAATCCATGAGTCCTAACCAGTTTATCCTTCCCTCCATTTGCTCGTGACTATCATGTTCAATAACCCTCACCACAGAGTAAATCCTGTCTTCCTGGTAATTCACTGAATGGAGGAACCCCAAATAGTCAGCCATCAGCCATAGCTTTGGGTTCAGTGGAACTCTTTTGTGCCCCCTACCCAAGTACATCTGTCCCCTCCACACAAGTAGCCAGTCCTTCCATCCCAGAAAAGCCAAACATTATGGGGACAGTAAAGCACAATTTCCCCTACTGGGTCCTTCACAGTGGTGTGGAGAAAAACCATTCCTACTTTGGACCTCAGCTTTTGGGTCCAAGCATATATTATCCCTTAGCTAAATGTTAAGAGGTTATTCCAATTTTATTAGAAACGCCACTTCTGGAGGAAACAGTATATGAAAAGGTCACTGGGTACCATGATTGTGTGTTCACTTGTCACAATGCCTTTGCCTGAGGATAATAGGTCCCTTGCACTTAGGTTCCATGGGCCCTTGGATAGGGTGCTGATCAACACACTAGGGTTGGGAAAGCAAACCCATACCCAGAATATGTGCCAATCCTAACCAAGATTAATCACTGTTCTTCCCAGGGAGGAACAGTTCCAATGTGATCAACTTGACATCTAAGTGCTAGTTGGTCTCCTGAAAACCTGAGGCTCAATTCCAGGCAGTATGGTTCCTAGGCCAGGACAATCAGCAGCAGCAGTAGGTAGGCCAGCCCTGTTTATCGGGAGCTCATGCCGTTGGGTCCACAAATACCTTCATTACGGATGAAGGCACTCGGGGGCTGAGGACAGAGGTGGGCTGAAATCTACAAATCATCCCATTCACCTGACTCTTCAATGACTTGTCAGTAGTAGATGCTTCCTAGATATCACAGACATGAAACACAAAGACCCATACACTTTGTGCCCACTCCGTATGTCTACCATATACCACTTTCCTTCTCCAGATTGCCTGTTTGTGTTCTTCTAGGCTCCCTCCTTTCGTGACCCAACCCCGTGACAGTCAGCCAAGACATTTGCCAGCACCAAGAAATCTGTATATTTCCTCATCTCAGACCACTTCACTTTCCACCCAAAGTTGATGGCCACTCTGAGCTCTGGTCCCTGCATGGATCTCCCCTACCACTCTTTTGGGGGCACCCCCATAGGGGGTTATGGTGTTGCATAACAGAAGTTCTAACTTCTGTCCACGACAGCAGGTTGAGCCAATCCCTTGGTAAAATACAATATAATAGCCACACACACAAAGCCTACATATGTGTGGATCTGTTCCTGGGAAGATGCTTGAACACCTCACAGAGCAGTACTGATGGGCTCTACTGCTTGGTTTCATTTGTGGGAGCGGTTAGTGCCACTCCTGATGGTCCAGTTGGTTTTTACAAGTAGATGCACTGAGTAGAGATATGGCCACCACCACTTCCACCACATTTTAGTGTCTTGGTGGAGGCACTAGTTTTGCCATTTCAGCTGGGATGAGTTACTGCTTTTAATTTACTGTCCTGGCTGGAATGCCGAGTAGTTTCAGGGGTTTCCACTTGGCCCTTTCCACCCTAATAGCTTCCACTCTGTGGGTCAGGAACCAATGAGAGGGTTTTTCCAGCTGCTAAGCATATCCAACCCAATTAAGCACTCAGAAACCATAAACATTATCACAGTGTGGGTTGGCAGACTCATTGGGCATTTATGAAATGGGCTTGGGCCAAGACTCCATTTATCACCTGGTTTTCACAAAACCACTCTTAACTAGGTCATCAGGATGGGCTCTGGCTTCTCTGGCACTGGTGTCAGCTCAAGCCCTGGATCCAATTGCCCTTAAAATATGTAGGTGGTTCCCTTTCTGTAGAGCACGGTGCAGTGCATGCTCTATGGGTATTTCCTTCTCTACAGTTGGAGTCCTCTCTGGAGAAGGGCTGGGGGAATGAGTACCATGTATTCTTGCTGAGGCTCTTTAAGAGTTTCTCCAAGAGGATCTAATATCTCCCTCAATCACAGGATTCTGGATCTGAGAACTGGCTCGGGGAAACCAGATGTTGGATTGTCTCCCATTGGGCCACCAACTACAGCATGGTGATCGTCTGCTCTTGATCTATTTTGGTTATACAAGCCAAGTGGTATCCTATTTGTGCCGCACCTAGCTGCTCCTAACAATGCCATGGTCTCATGCTTTGCCGCCAAGCCCTGCAGCTCCAGGCCTCCTGGCTGCTTCCAGCATTGCTGTCCATTCTGATCACTAAATCCACCTTGCCTCTGATGCTTACAAGCCACCATCATGCATCTGCTCTCCGGGAATTTTCTCATTCCCATATGCTACAAGGGAGCCTAGACTCACTCCAGTATCTCCAACTATCAACCCTGGGCTATAGAGGAAGCTACCACTGAGCTTCTCAACAAGGCTGGGGTCCCCTGCACTAGTATATTCTTTAGTCCTTTAGTAAAGGGCCTGTCCTTGGGGGCCTCCCAGGAAACCTGATCAGCGGGTGTGCCAGCTGCCTGGTCTCTATAAATGTAAGTTCATCTCTAACATCTTGACATCTTCCTCAAAATTATGCCAAGGCCATTCCAGCATCTTTGCTTCATTTTCCGTAACTCATCCTTGTTTCCCAGCTTCAGAAAGAAGCCATTCTAGGGGCTGTCAGTTGAGCGTCCAACTCTTGATCTCAGCTCATGGCTTGTTCTCACTCAGGGTCGTGAGATCAAACCCTGCACTGGGCTCCACGCTGGGGGTGGAGCCTACATTAAAAAAAAAAAAAAAGTAAAGTAAAAGGAAAAAAGAAGCCATTTCAACCACCTGTCTTGTCTCTCTCCTATTATCCTCACCATGTGAAGTCTACAGTTGTTGGAGAGTATGCCTCTACCATAAACTTTCCACTACAAAGCTTATATTTCCATTTCTTTGGTCCAACACCACCCAGAGCCCAGATATATTTTCTCACATCATTCCAGAACACACCAGCTGTGCCCTGCATCTCTTGTTGAAAACAACCACTTTCTTCTCCTAGCAGGAATAACACTTCTCTGTTTGAGTCATCCTGAACCTTGATCCTCACTTTCACTCTGAGATAATGCGAGAAGCAGAGGCAGAGTCTGAGGAGGACAAACTGATCTTTTTTAAGGTGTGCCCCTTAGGAATCTCATTTGCTGATCTCCAGGCAGTAAGGCTGATGCCCGGTACCAAGAGGGAGAAGACCACTTCTGCGGATTCATAGCATTTGGAGGGAATAAGTGGTTTCAAGTTCTCAATATTCATCTGAGGAGACACACTGGGCTGTGCATTCAGCCTCCGTTATAATTCTGCTATTCTTACAATGAAGTCTTGGGCCTGATTTTTAGCATAGGCTTCCCTCTGCCTGCAGGAGATGAGAAGCTCTTTACAGATGACAGTGGATACTTCCTGGCATTCCCTGCATGCCCTAAGCTGCTAACTGGTTGACCTGAGTTTGTTCTTTTCTCTCAGTAGAGATTCTCTGGCAGTCAACAATACTTACATTTACTGCTGTGCCCATATCTTTCAAGCATCATTAAGTCTATGCCTTTCCACCTATTATTCTATCCGAATAAACCACACATGAAGATCTTAGTATGTGTGAGTTGAAAGCATGATGAAGATTTTGACGATACCCTCTTAACCACAGAAGTGCTACAGTTGGAGAAGGATCCAACTTCAGAAACCCACCCTGTAGGTCTGCTTCTTAGTCATGTCTTTTCCCAACCATCTTGGGCTGGGTTGCCCCCCAGAGTCAGATCTTAAGAAAAATTTTAGTTCAACTGGTTTGTTAGGGAAGTGATCCCCAGGAAGCTTGCTGGGGAGCTGTGGAAGGAGGCAATGAAGGGAAAAAGGCCAAAGGATGAATGTCAATGGGTAGGTTGCTGCTTTGGATAACTAAGACTTAATCCTGGTAGGAATCTCCAAGTTATTCACCCCACAATGGGCAAGGACTCTGTAGGATTTACCCTTCAATTTTTTCCTGTCATTAGGTGATAGCTGTTCCTGACATAATTGGCTGCCCGGCACTTTTGTCCTGCTGTAAAAGGGGGCTGAAAGAAAGCCTTAGATCAGGGGTCAGCAAACTGTAGCCTACACGTTAATTCCAGTCCACGTCCTGTTTTTGTCAATAAAGTTCTATTGGAATATGGCCATGCCCATACATTTACATTTTGCCTGTGGTTGCTTTCATACTACAAGGGCAGAGTAGAGAAGTTGTGAAAGACACTGTCTGCCCCCAATGCCTAAAAATGGCTCCTACCTGGTCCTTTGTAGGAAAATTGTCGCTGCCTCCAATTTTCGAGGGTCACAGTGCTTGCACATAGAACGCCACTGGGGTCTACCCAAACAGTAAGTGCTAAGGTGGGATGAATGGGCAATAGTGAACATGTCCTACCTTGTACTTAACTACCCATTACAACGACCCATAGGCAGTTACTTAGATTATTCCTCACTTTGCACTTTTGTAGAAAATCCTACAAAAGATAACTTTATATGTCTATCTTTGCACACTTCTGTGCATGTCTTTTTCAGTCTTTTTTTTTACAGCTTTATTAATATAATTGAGATACTAAGAACTGCACATATTTAATGTACACAATTAGATATTGGGACATATGCACATACCCACCATACCAACACCACGATTGTGGTAATAAATATAACCATTATCTCCCAAAGTCTCCCTGTGTCCCTTTGGATTGTGTGTGTGTATGTCTATATTAAGAACAGTTAACATAAGACCTATCACCTTAGTAAGTTTTTAAGTACACAATATCAACCATATTGTTAACTATAAACACTATGCTGTATGTCAGATCTCTAGAATTCATTCACCTTGTGCAACTGTAACTTTACACCTGTTAAACAATAACTCCCCATTCCCCTTGCCCCCGCCTCCACCTGGCCAATATCTCTGATGAACATAGATGCAAACATTATCAACAAAATATGAGCAGACCAAATCTAACAATATATTTTTAAAAAATCATTCCCCACCATCAAGTGGGATTTACCCCAGAAATGCAAGGACGGGTCAGGAAATAAACTTCTAGAAGAAAAAAACTCCTGGAAAGTAAAACTCCTAGAACAAAAAATAGGCAATGATTTCTTCAACATCAGCCATAGAAACATTATTCTAGATACATCTCCTCTGCAAGGGAAACAAGAGCAAAATTAAACTATTGGGACCAAATAAAAATAAAAAGCTTCTGCACAGCAAAGGAAACCATCAACAAAATAAAATTAAAAGGCAATATACTGAATGAGAGAAGATATTTGCAAATGATATATCCAATAAGGGGCTGATATAAAAAAATATATAGAGAACTGATACAAGCCAACAGTCCCCAAAACAGAAGGTTGCATAGACTTATTTTTTTAAGAGATTTTATTCATTTATTTGACAGACAGAGACCCCAAATAGGCAGAGAGGCAGGCAGAGAGAGAGGAAGGGAAGCAGGCTC
>NC_081572.1:55236534-55256291 GCF_022355385.1 Mustela nigripes | reverse complement strand
ATGTGCTTTGGTGAGTGCTGTGAAGTGTGTAAACCTGGTGACTCACAGACCTGTACCCCTGGGGATAAAAATATATGTTTATAAAAAATAAAAAATTATAAAAAAAAAAAAGAACAAGGTCTTGCCATTTGCCACAGCATGGATGGAGCTAGAGGGTATACTGCTAAGTGAAGTAAGTCAGAGAAAGACGAAGATCATATGATGTCACTCTTATTTGGAATTTATGAAACAAAGCAAATGAACAAAGGTGGGGTGGGTGGGTGGGGAGACAAACCAAGACACAGGGTCTTAACTATAGAGGAAAGATTATCACCAAACGGAAAGTGGGTGGGGGGATGAAGAGCTCACTTCCCATGATGAGCACTGAGTAAGGTATAGAATCGCTGAATCACTGTATCATGAACCAGAAACGAATATAATAGAACTCTGTATGTTAACTATACTTCACTAGAAAGAAGAAAGAAAGAAAAAAAGAAAGAAAGAAAAAAGAAAGGAAGGAAGGAAGGAAGCCAGGGAGAGGGGCGCCTGGGTGGCTCAGTTGGTTAAGCTCTGCCTTTGGCTCAGGTCATGATCCTGGGGTCCTGGGATGGACTCCGGGCTCCCTGCTCAGCGGGGAACCAGTTTCTCCCTCTCCCACTCTCCCTGTTTATGTTCCTTCCCTCTCTCTCTCCCTCTGTCAAATAAATAAAATAAAATAAATTAAATAGAAAGAAAGGAAGGAAGAACATTTGTTCTAAACAACAACAAAAACACTCGTTTAAAAAAAGTCCATATTTGAACATAAAATATATAATAATATAAACATTGATGTATGTATTTGCAGCACCTGTGAATCAATATAATTGTCCTGAGTTTTAACTAAATTATACTGGAAAGTTTACTATATACCCTATAGTGAATAATGTAAGGCTTTAAGACACTTGTCAGTAAATTCCCAAATTCCTCTCTCATAATTATCCCTGAAACTTTCCTAATTAAAAAAATAAATAAATAAAATAGAAACAAATTTAAAAAAGAAAAGAAAAGGAAGGTGAAGCGGAAGTACTAGGCACAATTTAGATGGGGTAGTCTAGCCAAATTAATGACACATTTTTACATCAATGACACATTTTTATATTGTCTGTCTATGAAGATTCCTGCAGCATTCACAACATTGGATGTTAAGTTTTGCTCATAGGGTAGAAATTCGGATATTTGAGTCTGTGCGCGGGGAAAGCAAGCTAGGATGGAGACAGAGATTTGAAAGCTGTTAGCATACAGATGGTCATTAAAGAAATACAAGTATTTGAGACCACTCAGTGGAATAAAAATATGTAAATTGAGAAGTAAAATGTGCAGTGAATCTAAAAAAAGATCGCTTAGGGACACTGACATTTGAGGCGCGGATGCGGGAGAAAAGTGAACTAAGAAAAAGAGGAGAAGCGGGGAGATAGGACGTGATCCAGGAGTGTGGGGGGAGGGGCGCAGGTGGCAAGTGTCTCATGATGGGCTGCCAAAGGGTGAGGACTGTGGTCCATGGCTTTGGCCACAAGGACAGCCGTGGACACCAGGGAGAGGACAGCCTTCATAGAGTGGCGGAAAAGGAAGGGACACAGCTGTGGAGTGAATGCAAAGGGAGGGAGGGAACATGATGAGTGCTTCCAGATTTCCAAGATGTTGTCAATTTGGAGAAGGAGAAAGTTCAGGTAGAAGTTGGAGGAAGCTGTAGAGTCAAGAAGACTTGCATTTTGAAGTTGGGTGGTATCTCTTCAGACCACAGGAGCCTTTTCCAAGTCCCAAGGAGCAGACTTCTCTGTCGAGTTGTCCTCCAGCAGCTGTTCCTGGCTCCCCCTGTCCGCCTCTTCCAGGAAGCCTTCCTCCATGCCCTGTCTCCTCTGGGCCAACAGGATCCCTTGCTTCTCCTGAGTGGGTGGAATTTATCAGACTGTATTACAGTGATTCACAAACATGTCTTCCTTTCCTCTATCAAGTTTTGAATTCCTTTTGAATAGAAGCCTTCCATCTAAGAAGAATTTATCATCTTGGCAGCCTAGAATTTGTCTGCAAAGAACAGGTACTTAGTAAAAACTTGGTCAAAGAATATTGAATGGATGGATGGATGGACGGATGGAGTAGAAATTTTGCAGAAGTAGAAGTTCCAGTGCCCTGTGGGTACCCCCACCTGTGCAGGTCCTCTGACAGCTTCAGTCATGGGTCAAGGCCACCTCATGCACAGGCTGTATTTTTAAATTTTTTTTTTTTTGCCATGCATATATTGGTTTTCATTTTAAGCTATAGGAAAGGGGGTGCCTGTGTGGCTCAGTCTGTTAAGCACCAGACTTTATCGCAGCTCAGGTCTTAATCTCAGGGTCATGATTTCAAGTTCCACATTGGACCTACTTAAAGAACAAAACAAGAAAAAAAATACAAAACAAACAATCAACAACAACAACAAAACAGTAGGAAAGGTTGTACGGGAAATTGTATGTCTGCCTTCCTTCCCTGTCTCCGAGCCCCCAGATTCCCTCCTACAACTGTTTTTGTCTAGCTCCTCTATGCAAGTTGCAACACGTGTTAATTTCGGAACCCTATGCTCCTCTTGCCTCGGGTCCCCATGATTCCCAGGGTGGCATGTGGCCAATGGAGGCATCCTGGGGGGCGAGGAGAGAGGTGCCATGCCCTCTGTGCACACCGGAAACTGAGGGTCTGGGGTGGCACCAAACAGGGAAATGGAAGTCAAATCCAGATGCTGCCCTAATCAGGCAAAAACCAAGTCTGTATTCACTGCTCTGTGACATGGAGCTTGACGCGGACAATCTCAGCTCCCCGCTCCACGCCACCCCTAGTATTTCCTCCCCTTGCATTGCCCACCTCTGCTTTTCATAGCTGGGACCATCTGGGGCGGTAGCCCCTCTCCCCTTCATTGGTGGGCTGGCCGGACCCGGTGATTCTGCTCAGCCAACACCAGCCCTCCGCTCACCCCAGAAGCCCTCCTGGGCAGCCCCCAGGAGACCCTCACCTCTCCTCCACCAATTCCGGCACCAGACAGTCGCCCTGATTTGTCTGAGCTTCAGTACAATTTGCAAAAGGGCTATGATTTTGTAGGAGTTGAGACTGTGAGGTAGCCATTGTTGACTGGATTAAAGCCTTGGCGTTCCCAATCACACCCAGCCTCCGGGCTTCAGGAGCAAGAAGAAACCCTATTTACTGGCATTCAGTGGGCCTCTGGGTGTTATTTCAGATGCACAATAATTAGCAATACGCCCAAGAAGCAACAAAGCCTTGAATGGTATTTAGTGACAATTACTCAGCCAACCCATTGCTTACTATTATAGGGGCTTATTAGCACCAAATTGTTTCGATAGGAAGTGGCATCAGCAATAAAAAAGAATGCCTGCAGCTTGCTGTGCCATCCGAGTCAGCAGAAAGGGGCCGGAATGTGTGCACATCTCTTTTACATTCCCCCAGAAAATCGGGGGGACCCACTGAGACGTGTTGGCAGCGACAGGAACTGACTCAGGTGGCTGAGGGTACAGAGCAGGTGGGGCTGTTCTCCGAAGTCACTCCCTCCTAGCTCTGGCTTCTCATTCCTGCGCGGAGGAGAGGAGCCAGGGGTGGGTTCCCATACACCTGCGCCCAGCTCCCCTTTGCGTCCAGCTGTAGGATAACGGGAGACACGCGGACATCTCCTACCCTGTCTCTTTTTGCATTTATACCCTGGACATCTAGAACCTGCAACCTGGAAGGGGCTTCAGTCTGCATTGTGCAGATCAAAATGAGCCCTACTTGGAGATGTTTAGCTGCTAGGAGGTGCAGGACTGCAGGACTGGGATGAGAATCTGTGGAAGGCTTGGTAGGTCCTATCTCCACACCCTTGGTGCCACCTAAATCCCATTTCACTTACTTTGCTACAATGGAGAACGTACAGTTGGGGGAGCAAGTCATCTCTTTAGCAAGTCACCTCTTTATGGCTTGAATAATTGGTATTGGATTTTGGTGGGTGAAACGGGCACGTAGCCAGGAACAGAGAGGTACACCCAGGACTCAATGAACTTGACTTAGACAGTTTCTGTTTTCTTTGATCTGCATTTCATCTCCCACGTTCAGGGTGTTAGGAAAGTTTTCATTTTCAAGGCCAATGGAAGACTGCCCTTCTCACAGGCTATGCGGATTCCTAGGGAACACACTGCCCCTCCCACTTTGACTATCCATCTTCCAAGATCTACCCTTGGGAACCGTGAAAAAGAGATTTCAGATTTATAGAAATAAAGAGATTGAAGAAGAGTAAGAAATGTGAATCGTGTTTGATGTGAATCTTCACAGTTTGTGGTTTTAAGAAAATCAGGACCACAGGGAAGGGAAGTCTCCCAACTGTAGATTTGGGCATTCTGTTGGTGAGTCTTCAGCGAGTCAATGTCTCAGTGTGCTTGGGCTGCTGTGAAGGAATCCTACAGACGAGGTGGTTAAAACCACACACATGTCTTCTCACGGTTGTGAGTGCCAAGATCAGGGCATGGAATGGATAGTTCTCTTCCTGGATTGCAGATGACTGTCTTCTCTCTTCCCATGGCCTTTCCTCACTGCTTGCACATGGGGAAGGAGACCGTGGAGGGGGATACTGGTGTGGGGAGACCTTTCTCTTCCTAAGAGGGCCCTAATCCCACTGTGAGGGTCCCACCTCCACAGCCTTATCTAAACCCAATTGTCTCCTAAAGGCCCCACCATTCAATGTCAACACTTTTGGTGGGCTCCAATAGTTGAATATGGGGGGGGCACAAACATTTAGTCCCTACAGCCAGTTTTGTTGAATGAAATAACAGTTTTTAAAAGCCAAAAGTGAGCTTTTGTTGAATTCAACTAATATGTGTCAAAAGTAAAGGAAGTGATAGGCCACTCCAGCTTTTATGGGCCAAATTATAATGGAGTACACGTCTCTCTCACTTTACAAAACCCTTTGCTAGAATGATACCCATGGTGAGACCTCCCAAAGTTAGGTACCCTGGTAAGTTTATGTGGGCTGTAAGGAGTTTTAGAAAGAAATATTATTTTTCTAAGATTCCATTTATTTGAGAGAGAGAGAGAGAAAGAGAGTGCGCATGAGATGCAGGAGGGCAGACGGAGGAGGAGAAGAAGCAGACATCCCCCTAAGCAGGGAAGCCTGATGCGGGACTCGATCCCAGGACCCTGAGACCATGACCTGAGCTGAAGGCAGACGCTTAATGGACTGAGCCGCTCAGGTGTCCTGAGAGAAATCAGATTATTGAAGAGGGAAAAACAAACCAACAAACAAACAACTCTGCATTAGAAAGTGAATTCTGAAGGAGATTTGAAATTTTATCCTGGACTTGCAAGAGGGGGGGAGTTGAGCTCTGGAAGCCATACCACGCTAAACATCTGTTAGCAGAACTGTGCTGGACACTGCCCATTTAAAACTATGGTGACTGCCCTTTGATTTGCGCTGTCATGGGTAGCTCAGACCCAAGCCTGCAGTCAGCCCAATGAACTAAGTTTCCACCCAGCAGTGGTCTTCACACACTGAGAAATCCCGAGACAGCTGCCATCTTGAATCAGTTCAAGTCCTAGTTCTCTTCACTCTGCCTTGGTCTTCACTTTCCTTAATTTTGTGAGTGATAGGTAGAAATGTTATGCATTTTCATGTCTCAACAGATTGATTTAATAAAGAATTATCTCTATGGGGAAAAAAATGTTTTCCCTGCAAGAGACCATACAATTGACTGAAAAATAAGCTCAGTAGACAGCATGGGCCCCTGGTGGCAGCTGTCATCATCACAGACCTGGGCCCACGCAGAGCAAATAGATGGAGGACACACCTATTGAATTCACCCCACTATTTCTCTCCAAAGGACATTCATTTTCTTCCAGGTCGCAAGAGCAAAATTAAGGGGCAATCATAAATTCTGCCTCTGCCAAACTTAATACAATAGATGAGAAGTTCAAATTAAAAAACAAATCTCATCAACAATAAAAGGAACTTCAAGCCATAGTCTTTGAAAAAGAAAGAAACAGAAGAAAGAGCCACAGAAGATCCCGAGAATCTGCAAAGCTCGGTGCATTAGGATCGTAGTTAAACACCCTCTGCTTATGTCCTTTCCCCAGAAATATGATTTGAGATTAGGAGGGGTGCGAAAGGATAAATGAAACCATTGTATAAAATCAATTCATTGCCCCCAACTTGGTGAGAGGTAGGTGGAGAGCTATGCAGTCATTGCCAGGCAAGGGCACATAAGGCTAGAGGGAAGAGAATCTACCACTGGCCCCCCACCATCCCACCAGGGCCTGGAAAAAAACAAACAGGAACAACAGAATGATTATAATCACTGGGGGCTAATTATCCCTAGGAGCACACAAGGACTTAGGAAAACAGAAGACAAATGTATAAGAGAAAATACGTAAGCTAAGATCCTCCAAGAAAACAGGAGGATGAGAGGGAAGAAAAGCACAAGCAGAGATCACAGAAAGACTAAGAGACTACAAAGCCTCTAAAACCAGAGGACTGACACCCACCCACTCCACCAGAGAAAAGAGAGCTCACACAGGAAAACAGAATAAAAAATGGGAAGACTTTTTAAAGCCTTTTCTTTTTAAAGAAGAAAATGTAACGAGATAGAATTAAGATCGTATAAATCTTCCAACAGTACAAGCTAATGGTATACATTTATCTATGAAAAGAAAAACATTAGATTGTGGGGATCCAGATTCTACCTCCCAACATTATGCCAAAAACTCATCTGAAAAAGCAAACTTTCAATGAAGACCTAGCAGAGGGGAAGGAGTAAGCCATTTGTGCACGTGGGGAAGACCAGGTGTCAGGACTCTGAGAAGGGAGGCTGCCAGGTGTGTTTCAGAAATAGTCTGAGGCCAGGGTTGTTGGAATGGAGGAAATGAGGAGGGAAATGGCAGGAGGTGAGCTCAGAGTGGTGATGGAAAGTTAAGTCATCATACATCATAGTGAAGATTTTGGCTTTTAGTATGACACGGCAAGCCCCTAGAAGGTTTGTGATGGAAATATGCTGTGCTGTAATTCAGTACGAATAGCACCACATCATCCGCTGGGTTGAGGATGTGCTCTGAGTAATAAGGAGGAAGCTACGAACTGATGAGGAGGCTCTTGAAATAAACCGTGATGGCTTGGACCAGGATGGTGGCAGTGGAGGTGGTGAGAAGTAGTCAGATTCTAAATATATTGTGACATGAGCGCCAACAGGATTTTCACAAGTGGAAGAGCTGGCCTTCACTGATGAATAGATAGTGCGTCCATAATGACTGGAGAAAAGTAAGTTACGGGCATGGGACCCCATAGGTCTGTAGAAGCAATATTGGTGGAAGCAGATGGAGGTCCTGTTGACCGTGACCTTTGCTCAGTGAAGTAGGAAATGAGACCACCAGCCAACACTAGGATGAAGAAGGAGTTGTTAGAGGCCTGGGGAGAGAGGAAGTTTGGAAGAGTCATCTAAGAGAATGGAGACAATGAATGGACCAGAAGAATATGACATGGTGGCAGGTCAGCAAGAAGGGTTCACTGAAGGCTAGTGATCATTAATTTAAAATGAGGTGTGCCTCATTTCAACCACACTCAGCTCAGTGGATGTAGGCATGAAGTGTGTGGAGAGCTGAATTTTAGGGCTATGGATTAGCCAAGACAGTATGATGAGACAAGAGAGCAAGTGAGGAGGTTGAGGTATCGTAATCGAATGACAAACCACCAATTCAAGCTAAGTAAGGATGACAGGAGGAATCCAAAAGGGATGGTGAAAATAAGCAGGGTACGTGGACTGATTGATAGCCTCCATGGAGCAAAGGTTTTCAAACTCACTAGAGAGAAGGATCTCGAAAGAGAGGAGGCAGTGGTTGTTGACATGGGGGCTTAGTTTATGGGGGTCCTCTTTTACGCCCATTTATTTGATAAAAATCTAGACTCCTAGACAATGTTGAGTGTTAGTGAAGGTACGAATTAGTAGGAATCTTCATGCCTGCATGAAGGACAGTGATCCTCAAAGCAAATTTGTTGCACTTAGCAAACTTAATTACACTCAGATCCCAAGGTCCAGCACCCTGTCTGTACCCATGAGAAGCCGCCCACAAGTCCGTAGAGAGACTCCTTAGGCAGTGTTCATTACAAAATGGCTTGTAGGAGCACAAGGTTGGAGGGACCCTATGTGTCCATCGCTAGGCGAACAAAATAAAATGTAGAATATGTATAAAATGGAATATATTGCAGCTATAAAAAAACAATATTTACAAACAGCAATACAGATAGCTCTTTAAAATAGAGGGCTTCGTGAAAAAAAAAGAAGAAAAAGATGAAAACAATATTTTTAGAGCTACATAGTTATGTGAAGATATAAATTTAATATACTGGAGTGGGTGCCTAAGAGGGGATGATGGGTTTTGAGGGAAAAAGAGGAGAAATAACAGCACTTGAGCTAAGTCATGCCCAGATTGATGATGATAATGAGTTTTGTTACGGAATAGATTGAATTCGACTGCGTGAAGCTTTAAATGGGGCAGAAACATTAAAAAAAGACAAACTGCACTCTGAGGAATATCTAAAGATGCAAATTTTCCCATTACTAAATAAAAATAAATGAAAATAAGTAAATTAAATGTTCAACCCAAGAAGTTTAAAAAAAGAATAAATCTACAGAAGGAACAGAGTAGTACAGATAAAAAGCAAAAAAAAAAAAATCAATTTTTAAAAGTAGAAAGACATGGTAAAAAATAAAGAAGTGTGGTTTTTTTAGTAATTAAAAATAAATATATCATTGATTAGCTTGACCAAGAAAATGTATGTCATTAGCTATGAATTTGGTAAAATAACAACATAGAGAATACTATAGATAAAAACATTGCAAAGCAATTTACTTTTATGAAAATAAATCAGAAAAAAATTGAGGAAATGGATAATTATCTAGAAAAATATAAATGGCTAAAAATGATTCTGGAAGAGAGAGAAACTCTGAATACACTGATACTGTTGGAAGAATGGAGGAAAAACACCAAACACCCAAAAGGCTTAGCCATTTTCACAGACATTATCCCAACCCTCAAGGAATGAATACTTCTAATACCATTTATTCTTGTCTAGATAATAGGTCTTAAAGAGAATTATTTAAAAACATTTTTGTACAAGGGCTCCTGGGTGGGTCAGTCTGTTGGGCATCCAGCTCTTGATTTTTGGCTCAGGTCATGATCTCAGGATTGTGAGTTCGAGCCCTGTGTCAGGCTCTGTGCTGAGCATGGAGACTGCTTAAGAGTCTCTCTTTCTTGCTCCCTCAGCCCCTCCCCTCACTTGCACTCTATCTCTCTATTAAAAAAAATATATATGTAATATATATATTTATAATGTATTTTATTTACATATTTATAAATATATAATATTTTTATATATCTATGTATATTTATACATATATAATATATATTTATTATATAATACATAAAATATTTTTATATATTTATAAATATACTTTTTTTCAGAATCATGGTAACTCCAATGCCAAAATTATGAAAAATTTTATTTCAAGATCTAATACAAATAACACAAACATCAATGGAGAAAATTTTCAATAAAATATTACCAAAATAAATAAGCAAAATGTTGGATGAATGGTATACCCTTATGTGGGTTTTTTCTTCCTCTATGAGTGTAAGAATGGTGTTATGGGGGTGCCTGGGTGGCTCAATGGGTTAAAGCCTCTGCCTTTGGCTCGGGTCATGATTCCAGGCTCCTGGGATGGAGCCCCACGTCGGACTTTCTGCTCAACAGGGAGCCTGTAAGGAAAGGAAAAAAAAAAAAAAAGAATGGTCTTATGGGTTGAATTGTGTCCCCGCAATAGATATTCAAATCCTGACCCCAGCACCTGCGAATATAACTTATTTGGAAATAGTGTCCTTGATCAAGTAAAAATGACCTCATTAGGGTAGGTCCTAATCCAATATGATTGGTATCCATGTAACAAGGGAAAATTTGGGCATGGAAAGATACATCCAAAGGGACAACACCATGTGAAGATGAAAACAGAGATTGGAGAGATGCATGTACTAGTCAAGAAAGGCCAGAGATTTCTAGCAAACCACAGAAGCTAGAGGAGAGGCATGGGACAGATTTTCCCTCACAGCCCTTGGAAGAACCAGCCATGCTGACACCTTGATCTCAAATTTCTATCCTCTGAAGCCAGGAGACAATAAAATTCTATGTTAAGTCACTGGGTCTGTGGCACTTGTTATGGCAGCCCTGGGAAACGAATATGGATGATTTGGAGAGAAAAACTATATGATAATCCCAGTGGATGCAAAAGCCATTTGAAGAACTCAACACTGACTCTTTTTTTTTTTTTTTTAAAGGTTTTATCTATTTATGTGACAGAGAGAGAGTTAGGGAACACAAGCAGGAAGAGTGGGAAATGGAGAAGCAGGCTTCCCACCAAGCAGGGAGCCTGATGTGGGGCTCAATCCCAGTACCCTGGAATCATGACCTGAGCCGAAGGCAGACGCTTAACTGACTGAGCCACCCAGGTGCTCCTCAAAATTTATTTTTGACAAAACAATGAAAACAAAGCCAAAAAACCTAATGACAGAATCAAAAGCCAGCACCTCATGTGCTGGGGAGACATGACAATAATGCTTATTAGTGTCAGGGACAGAAGATACTCCCAGCACCAATATTGTTTTAAAATACTCTTCTGGAAGTTCTAACCAAAGCAATTAGACAAGAGAATGAAATCAGAGGAGGCAAAATTACCACTGGCTGCAGATATGTTTGGGTATCTTCTACAAGCTCAAGTGTCAACCAACAGATTAAAATTATATAAGATAGGAAAATGCAGTGTGACTCTTCTCTAAAGAAAACTGCTTCAGAATAATGAAGGCAGGTAAAGGGGTTGAGAGTACACCAGAGTTAAGTCATCTCAGTGTTCGTGGTTGGCCCCCACGACAAGCCTCTTCCTACCTGCTCACACTTTGGCCACCTGCTCTCTTGTAAGCCTCTCCTAGTAGAGACCCCCAGTCAGCCTTACCATCAATGGCACAGACCCAGTCCACTATCATGCGATGTAACTAGCAACAGTAGAAAGCCCTTGAGAAAAATCAACCCAGTCCCTCATTTAACGAACATGGGGATTAAACGGTGACACTAGGGAGAAAGACCAAAGTGAACAGACAGAACAATCAGGACCAGACACAAGGTCACTTTAAAAAGCAAAAATGAAAGAAACATGGGGAGGGGAGGGAAGAAGCTCTAATTAGTAATTTCAGTTTGGGGAAGATACTATGATCATAAGATAACAAAATATGTCGTTAAAAAATAACAATTTAGAATATACAAAAAACTCTTGAAAAGTAAGCCCATGATGGCTCGAATTAAAACTTTAATACAGGGCTGGAAGGAGCCATGATCACCTCGCAGATCACAGAGCAAGAAATCTGAGGTGGGAAGTCTGAGTGAAAGCACAAGAAGCATGGAGAATTGAAAGCATTCAAGATGCTACCTTTCAAGCAGAATCCCAGAAAGAAGATATAGAGAAAGCAGAAGGGATCCCTAAGACAACTAAACAGAAGTAAAAGCATTTCGAAGGCTATAAAGAGATGTATCTGGGATGCTTAGGGGCCTTCCTGGTGCAAACTACCATAGATGAAGAAAGGTCTGCACTGACATGCATCATGGGACATTCCAGAAAGATCTACACTGACACACATCGTAGACATTCCTGAACACTGTGGGTAAAAAGATAGTCCTCAAAGACTTCAAAGATGAGAAAAAAGAGTCATTGATGAAGAGACCCAAACTAGCCAGTGAACAGACTTCTCGTTAACAACATGTTAGAAGGAGAAGTTTTGGGCGAAAATTATTTTGAACCTAAATTCTATCATCAGTTATACGACTGGTCAAGAGGAGATGAAGAGGAAAAGGCTTCCAGACTTGCAAAATGTAAAAAGTACTCCCTATGGTCCCCAGAAAATACACAACAAAGTCCAAGAAGAACGTCTTTAAGAAAGGAACTGGAAATTAAGCAATAGAATGATGGGGTGACTGGTATATTATATTCTAACAGCATGGTAAAAAAAGGGCATATTTCTGGGGCACCTGAGTGGCTCAGCGGGTTAAGCCTCTGCCTTTGGCTCAGGTCATGATCCCAGGGTCCTGGGATTGAGCCCCACATCAGGATCTCTGCTCAGCGGGCAGCCTGCTTTCCCCTCTCTGCCGGCTTTTCTGCCTACTTGTGATCTCTGTCTGTCAAATAAATAAATAAAATCTTAAAAAAAAAAAAAAGAAAGGGTATATTTCTTTTCTTAGTAAGAAAAATTGAGATTTACTTAAAAAGATTTACTAAAAAAGCAAACATATTTTAAAGGGCCCCTTAATCCAGCTATGAAGTAAAATAATTTGAATCACAGCTGGAAGCTATTGATGAAGTATAAGAAATAGATAATCTACTCAATCTGGAGGTTTGAACGGAGTCTACAGCAAGTGCTACAGGAGTTGTGACTTTGGGTCTGTTTGTCTGTCAGAGTTCAAACACTGAAACAAAACCATTAAGAGATATATATGAAGAGATTTGTTGCAAGCGATTGGGTGTTATAGATGTGTGGGCTGGCTAGGAAATCCAGAATCCAAAAGGCAAGCCATGGAGAGGGACAGGTAGACTCATGGGTGCGAACCAAAGCTTCTGTCCACAGGTGAAATTTCCCTTTTCACGGGGAGCCCCAGCTCTGCATAGAAGGACTTTCCGGTAATTGACTCAGACCCATTCTGATTATCTAGCACAGGACTACAGGGCTATAATCACATCTGCAAAATGCCTTCACAAATACACCTTGATGTGAGTGTTTGATTGAATAACTGGGGAGCTTAACCAAGCTGACACTCAAATTGACTACTACAGTGTGGAAAGAAGGTGTGATTATCCTAGACCACTCTGTAGCTCTGCTATCAATGAGACTTCCAGAGTCTAGGTACTCTAAGGGCATGTGGTTGTTATTTGGTTTTCAGAATAAGTTTGTAGATCAATGATGGTCCATATTTTTATGAGGCAGAAGGCAAATGTCATCAGTACTGTCAATGTCAAGATATAGATAAAGATGCAGAAGAACATCAGGGTGCTTGGGGAAGGATGGATATTGTAGGAACAGCTCGGGGTGGGGAGGTGGGACCCTAAACCACATAATCATTGAGTGGTTGGGGCTGGTTAAAGAAATTGGCCATATCACAGAGCACAGGGCTATGCATAGTTAAGAGGTGACGCATAGGTAAAAAATACAACATTGCTCTCTCTCTCTTCTGATAGGTGAATTGCAAATTACGCTATTAAGCGAAAAAATCAAGTACAGATCAATATAGTTGTTTTTAAAGATTGTTTTTAATTATTTATTTGAGAGACAGAAAGAGAAAGCATGAGCAGGGGGGAGGGGGAATGGTCTAGGAGAGGGAGAAGCAGGAGCCCAATGTGGGGCTTGATCCCAGGACCCTGAGATCAGGACCTGACGCTTAACCAATGACGCTTAACCAACGAGCCACCCAGGTACACCTGGATCAATGTATTTATATACAAGGTATATGTATATATACATTATCAACATATACTAAGGATATACACACACACCTATATATGTGTGTGTGTATATATATATATATATACACATACATGAATTTCTGTATGTTTACACATGTATGTATACACATACATTTTTTAAGAAGAAAGTCCAGGAAAGAAAATTTTTATTTTTAGCTAAACACATTCACAGAAAGGTACTAAGGGGACAAAGAGAACGTTTATTTTTCACTTTGGGTGGTATTTGAATATTTTTTAATGATGTATGTGTCACATATTTATTCTGATTTTAAGGTTATCAATGTTATTTGGGTGTTGGGATTAAGTTTTTTTCCTATTTTCCAGGTTGACACACACACACACACACATCACCTACAAATGGTACTTATATATGTTTACTAAATACTTACTAAAGGTAAGGCAGTATGGAAAACCTAGGCATGGAAAGGCACTTAAGAGTTTCCGCAGGGATGCCTGGGGGGCTCAGTCCATTAGGCATCTGCCTTCAGCTCAGGTCATGATCCCAGGGTCCTGGAATTGAGCCCCAATTCCAGTTTCCTGTTCAGCAGGAGCCTGCTTCTCCCTTTCTTTCAGCCTCCTGCTCCTCCTGCTTGTGCTCTCTCTTTCTCTGTCAGATAAATAAATAAAATCTTTAAAAAAAAAAAAAAAAAGATTTTCTGCAGGGCATCTGGCTGGCTCAGTCAGAAAAGCATGCAACTCTTGGCCTAAGGGTCATGGGTTCGAGCCCAACATTGGGTGTAGTGATTAAAAAAATAAACTTAAAAAAAGTGGGGGGGGGGGGGGGCTTCTGCCCTGAAGGAGTTCCAGGTCAGGTGGGAGGTATGCGACCTCAACAAGACTATTATAAAAATACTGTGGTGTAATGAAAGCAATGAGAACAGAGTGTGACGGGGGCACGAGTTATGGCCCCTGGAGAGTGGCAAGCATTCATTCCTGTCTCAGGTGGTCAGAGGAAAGGCTGGAAGTGTGCTGTCTGCAGAGGAAGGGATGAGTCAGGTGTCTGGACCATGACCGTGACTTTCCCATCTATCACAGAGTGACTAAACACTTGTCTCAAGGTTGCATACAGAAAAAAATGAAATTGTATCCATAAAAAGCTTGGGAAATTGCATCAGATAGAGGTCTCCATCCTCCCCAGGTTGAACACCAACAACAAAGAAGAGAGCAATGACTTGCCGGCAGGACTGGCCAGTTCAAGGCAGAGGCAAGACCAGAGCATGGATCTCCTGACAACATCATTGACGCTCCTTGCCTGGTACTCACAAGCAAGGACACCACCTCATCTCCAGTTGTCCATGTTGTGATGAAAGCTCTATGAGGGGTATGGAGAGCAAGTGGGTCAGAGAGCCCCAAAGCACAAAGAGCCCCAAAGCACAGAGAGTGATGCTTCTTTTTTTTTTTTTTTTTTTTAATTTATTTGACAGACAGAGATCATAAGTAGGCAGAGAGGCAGGCAGAGAGAGGGAAGCAGGCTGCCCGCTGAGCAGAGAGCCCGATGCGGGGCTCGATCCCAGGACCCTGGGATCATGACCTGAGCCGAAGGCAGAGGCTTTAACCCACTGAGCTACCCAGGCATCCCTGTGATGCTTCTTGATGAAACCAGGTATCCAACGAGGTGTCCACCTCGTGACCCTAGAACCTATGGGCTTTATTTATCTGTCCCCTCCCTTCCTTCTCAGCATCCACCAGTCAACCACAAGTGGAGACCTCTGCTCCCCCGCTATGGAAGAGCTAACCATAAATGTGTATTATCGTAACCATAACATGTTCAGAAAACCAAGCATGTTCCAATGGTGTATGTGTTGTCATGAGTTTCAATTTAATGGGGGGCTTTTGAGCAATAAGGAGGGAGGCCTCAGCAATAAGTAGGGGTAGAGATGCGAAGTCTGTTTCTCCATGTTGTGGCATTTATCCACACAGAGGAGGAGTGGGGCAAGTGTAGGCAGCCAAAGACATCTTAAGAGCTCTTACATTCGGAAGGAATTCCAAGGGACATAGCTAAAGAAATAATCAGTACTGCCCTTTTCTGAGGGGCAGCCCCAGACAAGCTGCACTGAGAAGCCAGCTGGGTGTCTGCACGAGCTCAGTTGACAAAGGAGGCCCCTCCAACACTTCTTGCTAATCAGCTAAATTACAGATTACCCTGTAGAGAAGTCCCGAATGGATGCTAGTTACATGTTGTGCTTTGCAATTGCTCTGTACAAAAGGCGAAGGTTAAATTTCAGCTGGGCCCATGATTCAACCAAAAGACTGTCCTTTTTATTAACAAGGGAATGAAGACTGTGGGCTATTTCCGCTCTCTGCAGTGCTTTAAGCCCTAAGAAAATTTAACTCTGGGGGCACCTGGGTGGCTCAGTGGGTTAAGCCATTGCCTTCGGCTCAGGTCATGATCTCAGGGTCCTGGGATTGAGCCCCGCATCGGGCTCTCTGCTCAGCGGGGAGCCTGCTTCCTCCTCTCTCTCTGCCTGCCTCTCTGCCTGCTTGTGATCTCTCTCTGTCAAAAATAAATAAAATCCAAAAAAAAAAAAAAAAAGAAAAGAAAATTTAACTCTGGGGCTGGGCAGCTGGAGAACTTTGTCTGGTGGAAGGCAATGGATTCATCTACCACTGCAGGGTCCGCATTACGCCTGGTTATCTGACCATGTACCCACTTTATAGGTACATTAACAAGTCAAAGGACAGCTGAATATTTTGCCTCTTCAACTAATGCCTTTCCAGAGTTCCTTGATCCAGGAGATCTCTGATCCTTGAAGCCCAGATGATTCCTAGATCAGCTAGTAGCATGTCTTTTGTGATGATGTTTATTCTGTTGTGGACAGTATTCATTGTACATAAGAGGTCAGCTTCTTAATGTACTTCAAGAGACCAGTGGGGGCACCTGGGTGTCTCAGTTTTTAAGCATCTGCCTTTGGCTCAGGTCATAATCCCAGGTCATGATGCTGGGATCGAGCCCTGTATCAGGCTCCCCGCTCAGTGGGAGCCCTGCTTCTCCCTCTCCTGCCCCCCCCCCCACCGCTTGTGTTCCCTCTCTTGCTGTGTCTCTGTCAAATAAGTAAATAAAATCTTTTTTTAAAAAAAAAGAGAGAGAGAGGCCGGTGCCATATGCACCATAGGACTGGAAAATATTTATCCTCAATAACAGTACTGCTACTTACTGAGCACTCCTTATGTGTGAGGCACTTTTATAATTGCTATGCACATAACAGTTCACCACATCCTCTTAACCCTTTGGAGTCAGAACAGTGATTATTTTCATTTTGCAAATATGGAAATTAAGGTTTAGAAGCAACTTCCTCATACTTACCAACAGAAGTAGTACGTTAGCTATTTATTGTTCCATAACAAATTATCCCATAACTGAGGGTCTTACAGTAACAATAAACACTCATTATCTCACACAATTTCTTTTTTTTTAAAGATTTTATTTATTTATTTGAGAGAGAGACAGTGAGAGAGAGCATGAGCGAGGAGAAGGTCAGAGGGAGAAGCAGACTCCCCGTGGAGCTGGGAGCCTAAAGCAAGACTTGATCCCGGGACTCCAGGACTGTGAACTGAGCTGAAGGCAGTTGTTTAACCAACTGAGCCACCCAGGCGCCCTCACACAATTTCTAAGTCAGGAAATCACAAACAACTTCACGGGCACTTCTGACACAGGACCTCTCATGAGGTTACGGTCAAGATGTCAGCTGGGGCTGTATCACCTGAAGGCTTGACTGGGGCTGGAAGAAGGGCTTCCAAGATGATGCACCACAGGCTGGTGGGCTGGTGTTGGATTTTAGAAGGAAGTCTCAATTTTTTACTGTGTGGGCCTCTCCAGGGGATGTCCAATGTGCTGGCAACATTCAAGCTGGCTTTCTCCAGAGTGGGTCGTTCAAGAGAGAGAAAGGTGGAAAATTCAATGTCTTTAAAATCTAGCCCCAGAAGTTACACACTTGCATTTCCACCATGTTCTGTTAGACCGACAAGCTTGCCATGCTCCAATGGACAAAATGCCTAACACAATGGCATGACTACAAGGACAGAATCAATGAAGACATTTTGGAGCATGGCAGAATATGGATTTGAGGCTGGGACTACTTTCTTCAAAGCTGTACTCTTAACTGTGCTATGATATTTCCCCTCCAGTGAAAATCTTCCTGAAGCGTTTGAGATACTTGGGTAGTCGTGAAAGAGTCAACGATGATAAAATTAAAACTACAATGTATTGAGTGCCTACTATGTTCTGGGCATTATACTGACTGAACTGAATCATTTTTGCATCAGACTTAATGGTAAAGCTCAGAGATTCAGTGATTTTCCCAGAGTCTTAGAAGAGAAATGGAAAATTGTCTTTGGGGTGGCTCCTGGGTGGCTCTGTCTATTAAGTGCCTACCTTGGCTCAGGTCATGATTCTGGGGTTTTGGGATTGAGCTCCCCATTAGGTTCCCTGCTCAGTGAGGAGCCTGCCTCTCCCTCTCCTTCTTGCTTGTGCTCTTTTTCACTATCTTTGTCTCTCTTTCAAATAAATAAATAAATAAATAAATAAAATCTTAAAAAAGAATTGTCTTTGGGGGCACCTGGGTGGCTCCATGGGTTAAAGCCTCTGCCTTCTGCTCAGGTCACAATCTCAGGGTCCTGGGATCGAGCCTCACATTGGGCTCTCTGCTCAGCAGGGAGACTGCTTCCTCCTCTCTCTCTCTGCCTGCCTCTCTGCCTACTTGTGATCTCTCTCTCTCTCTCTCTGTCAAATAAATAAATAAAATCATTTAAAAAATTTTTTCTTTGGGAATGTGAAGCCTGTGTGAGATGATTGAGCCAATATGAGTGGAGTGCACTTATGTGAAGGGGTGGGAAGAAGCCACAATTGCTTGAATCTGTGACTGAGAGAGGACTGGCAGCAGAAGGCAGAATTAAAGTAAAAAAATTCAGCCAGTGCAGACAAAAGAATATCATCACTCGGTTGGAATGCCATTGAGCTAAACATGAGGATAAAACCTAAGAAACAGATAAGAAAAAAAGAATTCTCAGGGCACCAATTATATACTGTAGTTAGTCAAATATCACATTGACCTCACAATCTAGTTCTTTTCAGCGGAGTGGACTTATCTTTTTCAGAGACATCATTGTTTTGTTCTTAAAGACAAAGAGATAAAAGAGAAAGACAGAGATAAAGGTAACTTGGTTTCTGAACACGTCTGTGGACTAGATAGATCCACTTGAATAAAGAGGAAAAAATTTTAAAGCCAAATGTGTTTTTCACTTTAAATGAGAGTCCTTTTATCTTTCATTATTATCTGTGGTTTAACAATTATGCAACTTTACAAATCCGACCCATGCATTAGTTATAGGAGAGCATCCATGGTATCTTTTTGGCACTATGCAAGCTGGGAGGAAATATTTAGAAGTATAAGGCATTATCCATGTCCTAGAGAGGCTTGGATTTATTTGAAAAGATGTATGTGGGAAAGCCTCTGCCCACAACACTACGTGGTAATTATCTGTGGGTTCTATTGTTGGCCATGGACAGTAAGCCTAGAAGGAAGACAGAGGGATGTGTGAAGACAAAGATAGTGGGGGAAGAGTGGCTGGAGGAGAATAGATTTGAGTCCTGCTTTGGGGATGGTCAGGTTTGGATTGGTCTCCATGTATTTGTTTGGATTTCTACAAAAGCAAAGCCCGAGACAAAGCCTTGGTGCATTTAATCTAGAAAGTAAACCCCAGAGACAAGAGTAAGTAAGAATACAATGAGACTGAGTTAAGGAAGAAGGAGCCTATAAAGGATGTACCATCACTGCAGAGGATCTCAGCTTCTTGGAGATCTTAGAGAAACACTTGGAGTGCCTCATAGAACTTTCCAGAAGGGCAGGAGGCTGGAGTATTTGTCTATGGGCCAGTATCCTCCATTGTTTGAAGGTTAACCCCAGGGACATTAACCTCTGCTCTTCCTGACTGGGTCAGGGTACGAGGTTAGTGGGCTTCTGTGGCTTTGAAGAAAACTCTAAGCCATAAAAACAGAACAATGCCATGGCATGCTCTTGAGAGCACAGTGAGCCCAGACTTGCCCAGTTGTGGCCGAAATCAGAGGTGGGTGGAGGAAATGTGGTAGAAGGCACGAAAATCACCTGCTACTACCAAGGAAATAAAAACTTCCTCCCTCTGTACAATATTCCTGGGGTGGATCTCCCCCGGGGAAGGGAGGAGTCTATGAGACTC
>NC_081572.1:55195468-55236434 GCF_022355385.1 Mustela nigripes | reverse complement strand
AAAAACAACCTCCCCCCCGATAATCATCCTGGGGGGGGTGGCCCCCCCGGGGGGGGGGGGGGTTTTTGTGTTTTTTTTTTTTTTTTTTTTTTTTTTTTTTTTTTTTAAGGGAGTCTATGAGACTCTTGTCTCCCTCCTTTTCTTCTGATTCTTTGCCGGTTTTCTTCTGAGAAGGAATTATTGAGACTCCTGCAACTTGATCTTCTCCTTTCCAGAAACCTCCAACACAAGCAAAAAGGAGGTGAAATGGGAAATTCTGCCTTGTCTCTTACGCATTTCCTCCCATCCCCATGTCTGTGGGGAAACAAGCACGCGGAGGCTGTTAGCAGGTGACCATGGTAACAGGGTAATTGACATACAGTCTCTAAGTCATAAACTTAATGAAAGCATAGTTTTTATTGCGCTTCAACCTCATCTCTGATTAAATCAGATCTGCATAATGCGAAGATATTAAACTTCCGTGTTTCGCATTGTCTGTCCCCTGCCAATAGGAAGAAAGCTCTATTGTGAGGGAACCCTGCCAGTGGGCTGGGAACACCATGGCTCTAGACTTTGCTGAAAAATGTTTTTTAATCATTGCTGCCGGCTGGCTCACCCAGCAAAGCAAACTTTGGAGACACAGTTGGATTCCAGCTCCACAGACATACAGCCGCTTTTCCTCCAGCAGGTGGAGACCGTGGAGGGCAGGGCCAGACCTGTCTGAGATCTGGGGTCAGGGACAGGAATGAGTCAGAGCACCTGAGAGCGAGAGGCACACGGCCTAAATGAGAAACTCACTTGGATCGCTTCTCCCCACTGGCTGCAAAAACCAACAGGAATGGGGACCAGGGAGGAGTCTGTGCTGGCCAGGTGGTACACAGGTGTGTGACTGTGTTTTAAGCACTGTGCCTCAGGGTTTTTCAGGGATTTAACACCAATCGTATTGATTCCTTTACTGTAAGAGCTTTCATGCTAGTAGGGTCAGTGTGCAAAGAGCCACAATATGGGAAGCGATGTGACAATAAGGACAAAGTGCTATAAAAGTTTTTAGGAAGGAGTGTCTACTGCTAGCAGGGTCCTCCAAGAAAGTATCAAAGAGGGGTTGCCCTCAGCCCGTGCTTATTTATGTCAAGGATCTTACAAAGCCCTTTTAACTGGGAGAAGGCTTCCTTCTCTTGAATTTTAACTTCCTCGGGCAGAAGATAGAAAACAGGAGCCAGGAGGGTATAACAAGGTGGCGGTTCTCAACTGGGGACAGCTTTGCCCCCCTTCCCCTCCACCTGGAGGACATCTGACAATGTCTGGAGACATTTTTGGTCATCCCAACTCGGGGATGTGCTCTTTGCATCTAGAGGGTAGAGGTATAAAACAGTCCCCCAATCGTCTGGCCCCAAATGTCAGTAGCGATGAGTTTGGGAAACCCTGAATAAGGGGAAAGGAGCCATGAACATGTTACTGATTCCCTCAGAGATAAAGAGAAAGCTAGCTCAGCAGATTTTTAAGCTAAGTGCCGGCCTCTGCAGAACAGATCAGGCATGGCCGGGGCCACGTCAGTAAGGAAGACCAACCCTCTAGGTCCAAGGCGTATGATCCATGAGCCTGAAGGACGAACCTGGGCATTTTGGGCTGAGGTAGGAGCTGGAAGAAGGCCATGCCTGGTTGCTCTTTTAGCATAGCTCATTTTGCCTCCTTGTCTATGCTCATGGCCAAAGGGCCCCCAGGACCATCCCTGCCTGAGCTTATCCCATTCCTGTCAACCTCCTCTCCCTTTCTTAGATTACCTTTTTGTATCTTCTGTCCTCCCAAAGTTTAGATGGCAGGTGGATACGCAGGGTGTGTTCAAAATCAGAGTCAAAGAGGGGAGAGCAGAGGAGCAGGTTCAATTTTGGGGCCCCATAGCTCCCATCTAAAGACCTTCTGGAGCACCTGTGTGACTCAGTTGGTTAGGCATCTGACTGTTGATTCCAGCTCAAGCCCGTCGAGCTGTGCACTGAGCTGAATGTGGAGCCTTCTTAAGAGTCTCTCTCCTTCTTCCCCTCCCTGCTTGTGGTCCCTCTCTTTCTCTAGAAGAAGAGGGATGGGGAGGAGGAGGAGGTAGAGAAGGAGATGGAGATGAAGATGAAGAAGAAGAAAAGAAAAAAGACTTCAGCAAAGGAGAAGTGTTGTTTACTTTCTCTAGTGGGAGGAAGATGACCAGAAAAGAAATGACCAGCCATAAAGTTGCTTGAAATTCTTGATTTGATTTAATTGTTTTAAAATTTATTTTGGAAGTCCATGCCCAACCTGGGGCTTGAATTCACATCCCTGAGATTGGGAGTCTTTTGCTCTACCCACTGAGCCAGGCAAGTGCTCCTAGATTCTTGATTTTAGTCATCAACAAATATTTGAGGTAGTTACCATCAATTAATGGAAGGAGAAGCCATGACTTGAAGACGTTAGGGAAAACTTCCAAAGTGACTACCAAGAAATGATGGCATATTATGGGTTGACAGATTCTGGGCCCCTTATAATAATCACCACATTAGTAATCACTTCTATCTGTTGCACATTTATCCCAGGCCAGACACATACCATGAGATCGCCCCACAGCCCCAAGAGATCAGCAGCCATGGCCAAGATCAACGGAACCAGACAGAGGCAAGAGGACAACTTCTGATCTCAGATCTTGAAGTTACCATGGGGTTACCCATGTTGTAAGTCTGGATTCCCTCTCCTCCCCAGTTTCTACTTGCATCTTGTCAATCTACCCACTTAAGTTCCCGAGAAATGTAACACAGGACACGCAGGTGTTGAGAAATGTGTATGCTGTTCCTGACTTGGGTTTCTGTCCTGGTTCACGAGCTGCCTGGTTGCTGATCTACTTCTGTCCTTTCTGGGGCTGAAAGGAGTCCCCATGGAGAAAAAAAAACAATGCCTTTTAGCAGGAAGAAGTGCCCACGTGGTAGCCTCCATGGATCCCATAGTTACCAAGTACCCTATGGAGAGGTCAGGAGAGCTGTCATTTCCCCAAGTTCAGCACCAACATATATGTTAGGGCTTCCTAACAAACTACTGGCTTCTGCAAGCTCAACACAAAAAGCTGTGGTTATGAGTATTACAGGCCTTGTGGGCCATGACTTCTGGCGGGTGACCTCATCACAGGTGAACAGCATAACATGTCTGAAAGAGACTCCAAAGAAATACATCCCTTCTACAACAGAGGGAAAGCCATGGCAAAGCCAATGGTAGGCAGGGCTGGGAAGGTGGGGTCAAGAGAGCCTGGGGCCCAGAGTGAGCCTGTGGGCTGGTGGGAGGGAGATATCTCTGAGTCTCTGTATGGTATTTTGCCTTCCCTCATCACCATGATGCTGCCCAAGAAATTAGAAATTGATGATGTTCAGGGACTATGTACTGCATCAAATTTCTAGAGAAATGTCAGAAAAATGAATGTAGTCCTGGGATGATAGTTTGGCCCGTCCTTGGCTTGCCAAATAAGACCACTAAGATGAGTCCTTTGGAGTTGTTTTGTTTTGTTTTACTTCTGCCAAGATACCATGAGTGTAATACCTGCCAAAGGTCAACAGTGGAAATGGCTTATTATTATTCCTGTTTTACCTTTTAGATGTAAGGAAGTTGAGGCCCAAAGATCAAACAGTCTGCTCTGAAACGGATGAAGGAGAACCAGGCCTTTGGCTTCTGCTTTTTTCACCTTTGTAAGAGAGATAGGAGGGAGAAAGAGAGAGAGATAATCTCAAGCAGAGTCCATGCTCAGCTCAGACCCTGACACAGGGCTTGATCTCATGACCCTGAGATCACAACCTGAGCTGAAATCAAGACTTAACCAACTGAGCCACCCAGGTGCCCCTGACTTGTGGTCCTTCCTCCCAGTTTGGCCTTGGGAGGCATAAAGAAAAGACTCTTCTGAGTTCTATCTACTCACAGATTACTCGCCATATTCCTGGTTACCAAAGGCATATGGGTTTTCCCACACCAAGCAATTCTCCAGCTCTCCAACACCAGCTGGGTGTCCCACAATGTAACCAAAGTCTGACACTATTTGCCTAGAGTTGGTGCCCACCTGGTAGGTCAATGGCTCAGTCCCACAAAGTGGCCCCTGCTTTGCACACCAGTCACAAAACAAGGCTGCTACCCAAGGTCTGCACCAGATGTCCTCACAATCGCTCACTAGAATGGCTCACAGAACTCAGCAACAACCATTCACCTCCTAGATTCCTGGTTTATTACAAAGGATACAACTCAGCAGCCAGCAGATGATAGAGATGCACGGGGCAAGGTTGGAGGGGTGCAGGTGTGGAGCTTTCCCACCTTCTTGGGGCCCCCACCTGCCAGCACCTCCTTGCGTTTACTGATTCTGAAACTCTCCAAGCCACTTGGGTTAGAACTTCTTATGTAAGCTTCATTACATGAGGCATGGTTGATTATATTGGTTCTTGGTAACCCAACTCAATCTCCAGACCCCCTCCTTTCCCTGGAGGGCAGAGGTTGGAGATGGGTTAAGGAGGAAGGGCTGGAGTAGAAAGTTCCAACATTGGAGTCCCAGGACTGGTTCCCTTGCCACCAGCCCCAACGTTAGGGGTGGTTGTTATGAATAACAATAATACCTTTATGGCTCTTATCACTTAAGAAATTCCAAGGGTTTTAGGAGCTGTGGGTCAGGAAGGCTGGGTGAAGACCTATCTATTTCTTATTATAAATGGTAATATCCTAGGAGGCCACATGTGGGAAGGGCATTCTGGATTCAGGTCCAACTCACTCAGATCCATTTGGCAAGCTGCCTGGAGCAGGGACAAGCTGAGGACAGCAGTATGGACACCCGCATTTGCACATCTCCAAGGACCATCCACAGGGCTCTGTGTTCTAACACAACCCTCTGTAAAAGGCATCACAGAGCCTACAGTTGTTACTTAGCATACTGACATAACAGGAGGCACTTGGCCCATGAAATACAGCAAAGCCATTCAGGGCAAGAGAAGAACCTCCCAAAGCATATTCCAGAAAACCAGCGAGACAGACAGTGTAATCCCCTGAGCCCTCAGATACAACCAGGATCCTCCTCCTTCCATTTTCTTTAGTTGCTTCCATGGGACTCGTGTCACTGGCTACCTTCTGGCATCTTCCATGTGCTGCTCCCCAGGGAAGCCCACCACATGAGGATCTCAGCGTGTGCTTGGCGGGTGAAGTCTCCCTGAGCAGAAGTGAGCACAAGCACAGATTGTATGGGGGAGTCGATGTTCTCTCAGTGTCTGCTCTAAATGTTCGTCGTTCCAAGAGAGGGAAATGAATGGGGATTGCCTGAACCACGCCTGAGCTTGAACAAAACAGTTAGCAGAGGGATCTCGGGAGGGTTTTTCTTTTGCTCTTTTTACCCCTATGATCTGTGGGCAAACCAGTGAGCCAGTCAGCTACTGTTTGCTGGTGGACCCAGTCCCTAGACTTCCCCCTGCTCTGCTCCTACTGGATGTCCCCTCTAAAACCCCAGTCTCTGAGCTCTGTAAACCTCTCCTGCAGTGACTTCCTGCCCCTATGGTAGCAGTGGCTCTTGCTGTTGGGAATTCCTGGCTTCCTACCCCTTCCATCACCTGTGTCAACTCTGTGCTATAAAGAACCATTAGTTCTTCCTTTTTATTGGCTTATAAATTTCTTTTTTTTAAGATTTGTGTTTTTTAAAAGATTTTATTTATTTATCTATTTGACAGAGAGAGAGAGAGAGAACAAGCAGGGTGAGTGGCGGAGGGAGGGAGAAGAAGACTCCCCACTGAGCAGGGAACCCGATGTGGGGCTCAATCCCAGCATCCTGGGATCATGACCTGAGCCAAAGGCAGAGGCTTAACCCACTGAGCCACCCAGGCACCCTTTGGCTGATAAACTTCTTAAGTGATCATCAATGCTTTGATAGCATTAGTAGTGCTTTACTTATTAATTCATTTCATCCCTGTAATGTTCCCATGAGGCAGGGAATATCTCACCACCCCCATTTCATAGACTAAGCAGCAGAGAGATCACACAGTAAATCAGGGATGGAGCTGGGACTCAGGAGGTGTTTGAGATTGAAGACTAAACCCCAACTAAAAACACAAGACAATAAGCCGTACACCCACATATGCAATAAAACACAGCGATCTTGATTCACAGAACTTTTGGATCAAGAACATATTAGGGGAATGATTTGGAAATTGAAGCTCTTGGACCAACAACATTAGTACCACCTGAAAACTTGTTAATGTTCATCCCAGACTCCACCCCTGACCTACTAAATCAGAAACGGGGAGTGGGAGAAGGGTAAGCCCTCTGTTTTAACAGACCCTCCAGGTGATTCAGATGTCAAGTGAAGTTTGGGAGCTACTGCTTTAGATGATGGTCCCATCGTTGCATGTTGAGGTCCTAGAATGGTTCTTGGGCAACTGGGTTCCTCTTCCCAAAAACCAACCAATGACTTATTTGCCACATGTCATGGCTCCTTTAAGTGTCTCTGTATAGCTCTGCATCTTAGGGAAGACACAGTGGTGGACAGAATTGGAATGTTCACATCCTCATGCTGGGGACCTGGGAATATGTCCTGTTACAGGGCCAGGAGGAATTAAGTTTGCTAATCAGTTGCTTTAAAATACAAAGATTATCCTGGGTTATCCTAATGGGTCCAATGTAATTATAAGTGTCCTTAAGTGGGGAGGAGGGAAGCAAATGAGTCAGAACCAGAAGGATGGCTGGTTTTGAACATGAAGGAAAGGGACACAAGCCAAGGAAAGCAAACAGCCTCTAGATGCTGAAAAAGGCCAGGAAATGCATTCTTCTTTAACACCTGTAGAAGGAACACATTCCTGCCAAAGCCTTGGTTCTAGTCCAGTGATATCCTTTTTGGACCTCTGACCTCTAGAAGTAGAGGATAATAAATTTGTCTTGTTTTTGGCCGCTAAGCTTGTGGTAACTTGTTACAGCAGCTACTAGAAGCTAATAACACCCCATACAGACATTCTGGGGTGTAGTAGATACCAATATCTGTAGTTCTTCTCAAGTCATCCTCAACTCTTCCTCTCCTATTCTCAACTCATTCTCAAATTGAGTCCTCCTCAACTCATTCTCAACTCTTCCTCTCCTAGTCTTGTCCTTATTTTTTGTGTGTTTTGTTGTTTTGATTTTTTGTTTTTATCTAAGTAGGCTCCATGCCCAGCATGGAGCCCAGTGTGGGGCTCAAACTCACAATCCTGTCATCAAGGCCAGAGCTAAAATCAAGAGTCAGCTGCTAAACCAACTGAGCCACCCAGGCATCCCTCTTCTTGTTTTTTCTACTTCCAAATCAGAGTCAGCTTTCCTCCCTGGCTAAAGCCTGTAGTTGCTGCATCTTCTGAAACTCCCGTTCTATGACTAGTTGTCTTCCCTCTAACTGCCATCTTCTATTGAGACATTGCTTGTTTGCTACTGGAAGTCCTAGGGTCTCTGATGGCCATTCAAGCAAAGTCTGAGTTTTCCTTCATAGCCTGAAGGCTTCAGGGTCAGGAAACAGTCTCGGTGTTCCTAATCCTCCATTTACCCCCTCTATCTTGCAAAAACCCTTTCTTATTTGAAGTTCATGCTATTCTTAGCTCTATCGCACTCTTCCCCATCTCCTTCCTGCTGTCCACCAGCTTGCCAGTCCCTCACCACCACTCACTGAAGATGGTGGGTCTGACACTTTTCCTTTTGACAAAGACCCACGCCAACACTCTTGAGGACAGAAAATACACGCCGATGACTTGCACAGCACCTCCAGAGATTTTGTCCAACTGCACATCATCTAGTCCCTTCCATGGCCACACCTAGACCTTGTCTCCTGCAGAATTAACTTTGAGAGTTCAACACAATGTCTTTTACTCTGATCTCCCCCGATGCTACAAGCCTTTGATTTCATCATGACTTGCAAATCCTGTCCTCCTTTTTCCAACCCATGGCTCATGAGTTGAATCACTTCCTTGCAAATATTTGGAGTCCCTTGGTTCCCCTCCCTCCCCCAATTGCCCCAGATGTCACTATCTTGCTCACCTGGGAAACCCCAGTCCTGGCTGAGCCAACATGTCTGCCCCCTCCATGCTATCCCATGAGCAGCTGAGCTCTGTAGCAAATCAGAGATCTGGGTGAAATGCTTTGCTTTGAAAATCATAGCCGTTATCCCCTTGTGAGCCCTTCAATCTGCCTGATACATCTGTTGCCCTTCATTACTAACTTCCCTCCTCCCCACCCTGCGATGACTATTCCATGATTTCCCTTTTGCTCAGAGCTTCCCTACACCCCCCTCCCACATGCTCAGTTGGTATTCTCCCTTCAAACTTGCTGAGGAAAGGCAAGCCATCCGATGGAGCTGTTCTCAGCTTCTCAACAGATCTGGAAGCCTTCCTTCATTCATGACACTTCTTTGCCCTTCCGCTTCTCTAAGGAAGAGAGCACCTTGCTCCTAACCCAAACTAAATTCTTCCACTGCCATCCTGAGTGCCTTTCCCTTTTGCTGACCCAAAGAAAGTGCAGCTCTGGCCTTTCTTTCCCTCTCCTGATTCATAGGTCTTTCTGGAGGGACATCTGTAACTTTAAATGCTTCTATCAGAAATGAAAAAGGCCAAAAATCAATTACCTAAAATTCCACTTTCAGAGGTTAGCTAAAAACCAGGAAAATTGACTGAAAATAAGTGGAAGACTGAAATAATTGTGATTAGATTAGAAAACAATGGAACTGAAAACAATCAACAAAGCTAAAAGTTCGTTCTTTTGATCAGAAGATTAGCAAAACTGGTAAACCCCATGCAAGCCTGCTTAAGAGAAAAGGAGACAAAACGCAATGATCAATATCAGAAATGAGAGAGGGATTATCATGACAGATTGTGTAATTACCAAAACAATTTAAAGAAAATACTAAGGGTAACTCTATGGTAACAAAATTGACAACGCAGATGAAATGGGCCAGTCCCTGGAAAAATTCAAATGATCAAAACTGACACAAAAGATAGCCTCATATCTACCAAAAAGTTAAACTGATTATCAAATGTTCCAGGAAGAAATAACATTGAATTTACACAACCTATTTCAGGAAGAAAAGGTGGAATGAGCTACCACTTGGGGCTACAGAAGAACGCAAAGAGACAGACACAAAAAGATACAGTTTAATGATTCTATTCTCTTTTTAAAGATTTTATTCATTTATTTTAGAGAGAGGTCAAGTGTATTGAGGAGGGGGTAGGAGGAGGGGTAAGGGGTAGGGAGAGAAAGACAGAGAGAGAGAGAGAGAGAGCATGCCAGTGGGGGGTGGGGGGAAGGGGAGGAGGGAGAGGGAGAATCTCAAGCAGACTCCCCACTGAACATGGAGCCTGACTCAGGGCTCGATCCCACCAACCCAAGATAGTGACCTGAGCCGAAATTAAGAATTGGATGCTAGACCAACCTAGCCCCCCAGGTGCCACTCATGATTCTATTTAAATGGAAGTTCTAGAATAAATACAACTAATTTATTATGGAAAACTTCAAAACAGTGTTTTTCCTTTGTTGGGATAAGAGATGAACTGGAAGGGAATCCCAGGGAACTTTCTAGAACAATAAGAATAGGTGAACCGATGGACAAATCATCCATTATGGATTTCAATATAAATAGGTTTAATGCCAAGTCACCCAAGAAGGGCAAAGAGCTAGAGACAGACATGAACCAGAGCACAAGTTGGTGGTGGACGTTGGATGATGAGGGAAGGGACATTTATTGCCTACCCCTGTTTGTGTTGGGTGTGCTTTACATCTGCTTAATCAAGAGTTTTAAAATGGAATAGTCAGGTAGTCTGATTCATAAAGTGAGATATTCTATTTGCACATCACACGATTTGAAATCTGCAGACCTCAGGTCTGCCCAAAACAGAGGAGATTGGTATTTCCTTCCAGTCTTATTTTGTGAGTCGTTCTGACCCGTACTGAATATGCAACTTGGCACCTAACTTTCCTACTCACATTACACTGTAAGCGATCTTGCAGTCTTTGTGGTCATCACTTTTAATGGCTACCCCTATGGCTTCCTAATGCTGAAACTCAAATTTTATCTCATTATTTTACCTACATGGAATATTAGTGCTGTTCAGAATAATATAGCTCGAGTGCTTCCCCCAGGACCGTGCATTTAACTCTTGATATTCTTTACCTTACTCTACATGAAGGAGGATTTAAGGTGGTCTGAAAAGACACACAAAATATGACAGGACAGAAAAAAATCTGAAACAGAATACAGAAAGAGAAACATAGCTAAAGAGAGAATTGAATCAGGTATATCAAAGGAAGGGACACCCTTCTCTGCCAAGGGATGTCATAACAAAACCCTACCCGGAACATCTAACTTAGAGGAACGATGCTTAGGGTGTGTGTGTTGGTGGGGATTGGGATACAAAAGGGTGGCCAAAGAAGTCTTTTACAAGACATAGTTATTTATGAAGCACTAAAAAGTTAGGGAATATCTACACACTTGATAACTGAAAATAGTTGAGTAACTTCAGATGTGGCTTGGAATAGCCTTTCATCTTAGAATAGCCAAGATGTAGGAGAGAGGGATAGATTCAGATCCCAGTTCTGCTGCTTCCCAGCTGGTTATTTTGAGAAAATAGCTTCATCTCTCTGAGTCTTCATGTCCTCCTCTGTAAAACTGAGGTCAATAAACATGCACTGTAGAGTGCCGTTGTGAAGATTCCTGCAGATTTCACAGGTACTGGCTGAGACACACTGGGTGCTGGGCACTCTTTCATTCCCACAGGAAGGGATGGCAGGTCAATCTCCACCCTTGTGAGACTCACCTTCTAGTGGAGGTGAAGACAGAGACAAGGACCACATAAGCAATGTAATTTTCAAAGGTGACACTCTGATTCAAAATGGCGCACGTGACGGGGCTGGAGGAAAAAGGATATGTGTGTGTACTTTGTAAGTTCTGTTCTATGGGGTGGGAATTCCTCTCAGCAAAGATCCTCTTTTAAAAGGAATATGAAAGATGTAACGAAAGGTGTCCAAGAAGAGTCATCAAAGGAAAGGAAATGTCTACACTGAGACTCATAATCTCAGTTATATTGACTTTATGATCTGTAGCCCTTCTTTTTAGAAAAAGACATAAGCTAGGGGGGACAATGATCCTCTATTTGAGAAAAATCATGTCTCTCCGTTCTCTGTAACAGAGTTACATTCTTCTGGCTCATCTAGTGTGGATGCTTGAGGCCACGGAGGCTTGGCTAGGTTGAACTCTATTTTCTGGAGTTTCTTTTCCTGCATGTTTCCAGTAAGGGTTGGGGGTGGGGTGGTCCTGGAGAGATCGGTGGCAGGTTTTGCGGGTTTGGGCACTCACACTGAGCTGTACAGCAGCTCTGACCACTGGCTTCATCCAGGAGAGGCTGTGAAGGCTCCAACTTCCCCGGTTCCCTTTGTACCTTCTCCAACTCCAACCCCACTAGGAAGGGTCCAACTTCTGCAGACCCCCACACTGCCAGAGTGAGCAGCAGCAAGACCTACCAGGGTCTTCTGCCTAACCTCATGGGCCTCCAGCTTGTTCTTATTCACCTCTACTTTACTCACATCCTTCCTTCGTGGAGGCCTGCCCCTCATGCCCATTGGACTTCAAGTTCCATCATGAATTGTGAAGACAGCAACCTTATAGAACCTGCTTAATCAGGGTCCACAACTGGGTAAGATCAAATCCTGTATCTAATTGTGTACACATATTTAATAATGTTAATAATTATGTATTATATACAACCATGTATCTATTTAGAGAAGAGAAAGTTCTAGAGTCATAGTTAGAGTTGTATGGCGATACAGTTACAGTTTACGTATTTACATATATATACATACACACATATGTATGTATGTATGTATGTATAGTTATGCTTCTCCAATTTATCCCTGATTGATCCACCCATGGTGGTATCAGATCAAAGAGAAAAATAAATAGGACCGAATACATCTCCGATTTGCACCTGGAAATCTCCAAGTGTAGTTCAGAGAACTCTTCACAAAGCAGGACAGCTCCGGGCACACACAGATGTGTAAGATACATTGTTGCCACTGCCTGCAAGTGTCCAGCCATGACCACTGACCACGACCACAACCATGTGCAACTCTTCTGATAAAACTCCGGCTGGAGAAACCTGTATCTGCAGTTTGCTGTAAATTCCTACGGCACTATATCGATGGATTGCACGATGAACAAATAGGTTTAGATTTTTAGGGAAAGTGGAGGTTTGCTTATTTTGAAAACAGAACCAACTGTCAGATAGGGCCATACTTAAAAAACCAATAGTTAACAAGTCTACCAAAATTGAAGTTTATTATTTTGTGAGGTCCTTCAATGGCCTTGTCGGGGGAAAAAAAATACCTCTGGGTGTTTCATTCACCATTATTCACCACTTCCTTCCTTTCCTCTCCCTTCCCTTTTCACTTTCCTTTTCTTTTCTTTTCATGATTTATTTTATTTATTTGAGAAAAAGTGAGAGAGAGAACACAGAGGGAGAGGGAGAAGCAGACTCCCTGCTGGGCAGGGAGCCTGATGTGGGGCTCAGTTCCAGGACCCCAAGATCATGACCGGAGCCGAAGGCAGACGCCTAACAGACTGAGCCACGCAGGTGCCTCTGACCATAGATTTCAAAACAACCCTAAAGGACCATTACCATTCCCCAGTCAGAAAGTGGTCCAGAGGAACTCAAGGTTTACAGTGGTTTACTTAGCTTACCGTTGCTGGAGAATGAGGGTCCTGGGCACCTCTATCAAAGACTCTTTCCACATTCAGTTTTGGCGGGAAGGGCCCACATATCCTTGGCGTTGTAATATGCCAAGCCTGGACAGTGAATCACGAATGAAGTCAGCCTGACCCATTTGGTAAACGTTATTCCTTTGAAGAAGAGATCCATGGGAGGTTAGGTTGCTTTCCTGCTCTCCCCACCCTCCATGTCTCCCAGCCACTGCCTCTAAAAACAGTCACAGATGCTCATCGCTGCACCAACCATCTGACAGCCATGAAGAAGACAAGCCACCATACTGTGGTTGGCAGAGCAGAAAGAAAGAGTCTGGGCTTTGCTGGGGTGGTTGAGCGTCTGAACCAGTCCTGGGCTTCCTTCCCACCCACAGACTGTGCTCTATGAGATAACCACACGTCCTTATGATCAGCCTCTGTATACTGGGCATTCTGATAGTCCGGAATCAGTTCTTCCTTAAGGCTATTTGTTGTTTGTTTTCTTTACCTGAAAAAAAAAAGTTTTATTAAGTTCTGTATTTGATATAGGGTTTATTAAGTTGTTTCCTATATAGCGACACCTGGCGGTCCCAGTCGGTAGTGCATACGCCTCTTGGTCGGGGGCTAGTGAATTCGAGCCCCACATTGGGTCTAGAGATTCCTTAGAATAAGATGTTTACTTAAAAAAAAAAAAACAAAAAAAAAGTATTTCTGTAATAAATTGCAACATATTTGTCATATCAAGTTTAAACGGTCATGTAAGAAGACCAGCCACCCCAAAATTGGCATTGGCTGGGGAATATACCCAGAAAGATAAATTATATCCTGCTTTTAAAGAACTGAAACAAACCAAACTAGAAAAAATGTATCTTACAAACCAAGCAAACCCCCGAGACTGACATAAGACTTGCCAATTTGCACTCTTTGCAAAAGTTCTGTGGTTCATTTTTCTGACAGCTGGCACAAGAAAGATTTAAAACCCTGAATAGGAGGAGGGAGGAGGTGGTTTCCATCTGTGGTCATTACCTGATCCTGCTGATTTCAACTGTCAGGATGAACCCCATGGGGTACGTATTTTTTTCTTCCTGATTCTTAAATAGTTTATTATAGGAATATTTCGCAGGCAGAGAAGAGTGCAGAAAATAATATAACATATACTCATGTCCTCACTGCTGATATTTGACAAATGTTAACATTTGCCATTTGCTTTGGAGGTTTTAAAAATAAAACTTTTCCGATACTGTAGAGTATCTGTAAATATCCCACACAATCCTGTCTCCTTATTGTTCTAATTTGAATTTCATGGTGCATACGTCTTTGCAACATTAGGCCACCTGCACATCTCACATTTGAACCATCTCTGGGAAGCTGACACGGAGAAGTCTGTTTTCAAAACACACTTTGGTTAGTAGAATTAAGCAATGATGCCTCCAGGTCTATATGATCTCCCTGACTCCCTTCTCATATGCAAAATACTCTGCATTTTGCATGAGAGCTGAAACTGACAAGACCACATCTTTCTTCCTCTGTCTGACCAACCTTCCAATGACCCATGGTCCTTGCTAGTGTTGGGCAACATATCAGATTCTTCCAAGCAGTGCCTGAGGCTGTTCCCTCAAGGCCAGTGAAGATTCTGGTCACCCACGTGGACCCATTGAGGATTGGGGGATACCTACACTACCAAGCAATTCTCTAGCACCAGCTGAGTGTCCTACAATTCATCTCAGTTCCGGCACTATCTACCTGGAGAGAACCTCAGATTCCACAGGTTCAGGGTCCAGTCCTACAGGACTGCTGTTCCCCATCCTCCCCCTTCAGACACTAATAGCAAATCACTCACTGGCAAATGGATCAGATGTTCCCACAACCCCTTCCTTGGGTACAATTAATTTGCCAGAGCAACTTACACAACTCAGAGAAACATCAGAAACAGCCAGCTGGAAGAGATGGCAGAGGGCAGGAAGGCGGAAAGGGCATTGAACTTCAACGCCCTCCTGGGGAGCCCCACGCTCCCTAAAGCTTCATATGGGCACCAACCCAGAAGCTTTCCAAACCCTAGCCTTTTGGGTTCTTATGGAGGCTTCATTACAGTCATGACCGATGAAATCATTGACCATTGGTGGTTGAACTTGGTCTTCAGCCCGTCTCCCATCCCCAGAGGGCAGGGGGTGGGACTGAAAGTTTCAGCCTCTCACCACAAGGTTGGTTTCTCTGGCAAGCAGCCCCCATCTTTAGGTAGCTGGCCTAGAGGCTTCCCCCGCCCCCCCCCAGTCATCCTATTAACACAACAAAAGGCTTCTTTATTGCTCTCTTTACAAAATCTAAAGTGTTTTAGGAGTTCTGTGCCAGCAACTGGGTCAAAGACCAAATACAGCTTCTTCTTATAAATCACGACAACACACTAGCCCTTTGGGAAAGATTTGGTTGGAAAGAACAATGCAGGAACCACTCCTTATCCTCAGGCTGCTTCTTGGGAGGAGGGCACTAGAGAGGCACTAGCTAGAGAACTAGCTTCTTCATCTTATTTCAATGAAGAAAGGGGACCTGGGAGATGATGTCAGAAAGGTGCAAACCATGTCTGGCATTTCCATATCTCACACCTACATCCCCAGGGCTTTTCCTGAAAGAAAGGGGACCTGGGAGATGATGTCAGAAGGTGCAAACCATGTCTGGCATTTCCATATCTCACACCTACATCCCCAGGGCTTTTCCCCCATCCTGCCTCCTAAGATCTCAGCTTTATATCTCCAGGGCTGTCCCCAGACTTCATCTTGGTGTGTCTGCGGTGGATTCTCATTTCCTTCTGTCTCTGCCACACCCACCTTGTGTCTTACCTTCTGGGCAATCTCTTCCACTCCTAATCCAAGCTCTCAAATGCCCTGTGCTGGCCACAGTCTTCTAAAAAACTTCCTCATAGTGCCTGGGTGGCTCTGCCGGTTAAGCATCTGCCTTCAGCTCAGGTCATGGTCTTGGGGTCCTGGGATCGAGTCCCACATCAGGCTCCCTACTCGGCGTGAAGTCTGCTTCTCCCTCTACCTGCCACTTTCCCCCTGCTTGTGCTGTCCTCTCTCTATCAAATAAATAAAATCTTAAAAAAAAAACTTTAAGAAATTATAAGTAAATAAAATAGAGGCTTAGATTTGCCCCAGGAACTGGATAAAGAAAAATGCAGATATGTTAGTAAGGGAAGGCAAGAAATTACTCAAATGATAAGGAAATTAATTCTTTGTGGACTGATACTTATTATCATATAATTTATTTTTTATATATGTTATATGATATATAGCACATATATACATTTATAACATAGATAAACAGGTATATTTTGGCTATATACATTACCAAGGTAAACAGTTTCAAGATGAGGAACTCAGCTACTCAACAGAATGCTTCCCACCCCTGCACTCCAGCTGTGGCACACAGGACAAATGATCTGTTTTTTTCACTTAGTTTTAATTTCACACCTCCATGAGCCAACTCCCCTGAGAGACCGCAGAGCCCGGACAAGATGAAACAGAGAAGGGAGGTATGACTCAAGAAGGTCCTTCCAAGTTTCCCAGCTTCCATATGGCTCTCTGGCCAATGCACCATGCGTTTCTCAATCCCCTTAATTCAACTCAAGCTCTTGAGTGTCGAATGTTAATGAAGCTGTGTTTGGTGTTATAAGTAAATCACATAGAATAGAACAGGATCCCTACCTTGAGATCCTTAACATTTGTGCGGAAAGAGGACACGTTCACCTGTTGACAGCTTAATGTGTGGAACGTGGGTTGTTTCCCTAAGACAAGGATCAAGTGAAAGGAGTGGTTAATTTGCCTAGGAAATCAGGGAGGCCTTCAGAGCAAATATAACTTGAACACACCCTGCCCTGGGTTGTTGGGTCGGATTCTGACAGTGCTCGGGTCCTGAGGAAGGCGTGCTGGCTACTTTCCTTCTACTAGTAGTCGCTTCTAAATCCTGAAAGAATACACTTGAGACCTGGATTTTTCTGAAGTTTTTGCTTCCATGGGGCAACAGCTACTACTGATTCCTTGACAGAAGAGGGATTTAGCTCTTTTCCTTTCTCTCCATTGGTCCCTTTCCTCTCTGCCCTACCTCCCAGGGTTTTAGCAATTCTGTCCTGTTCAGTTCTTATCATCACTTGGACATTCTGTATTGGTTTTTCTTTCATTATTTTACATTGTTATGTGTGTGTGTTTCATTACTTGCATTGTTTTCTATTATTTGCATTGTTTTTTGTGGCTACAAAGATCACAGCTGTTTATGTATGATCCCGGGTGTATGAATTCAGTGCCCACCAGGAAGCACCTTACCCATCAGCTTTGCATATTCAATCCATTTCCTGGCTTTTCACCTTCCCATCTATAGACTTTTAAGAATGAATTCCTGGGTCTTATACCCCTGTGTTGGTGCCTATCTACTCTCATCACATGGAAATGGTGGTTCTACAAGGAAGGGGGTTCTTGAGTGTACCTCCAAACTCTCTAAACGTGACATTGACTATTGGAAAAAAATCCAAGGTTGGCCCAATTTCTTTTTTGTTGTAGGTGACCCATTTATTGCATGGAGATGATGGTAGGATTCTGTATTCCTAAAATAGAACCGTCACTATAATATGACTTGCTGTTTGTTTCTTTTAGTTAATTTTGCCCAAGAATTGGTGAACTCTTCTGGTGCAGACATTTGGATCATCCCTAAATTCCAGGAGCTTTTCTTTTCATAGATTTCTGAAAATCTTCATCTTCCCTCTTGTTCTATCCTCTTCTTCAGGAATGCCAGCAATCTGTTTTGTGCAATCTGGGCTGTTCCCCCTCCCCCTGCGCTGTCATTTCTGATTATATCCATTTCTTTCTTCCCTTTCTCTGCATTAGGGGCCATTTTTAGCAAAACTAGCCACATTACATAATTCAATGTTTGCTCTGGTTCTTTTCCCTGTTACTTTGGATTTCTGCAATGAAGTTATTCCAGTTCTACCTTTTTCCTTATGTCTTCATATCCCTTTCCTTCCTAACCTATTATCTTGTCATCTTGTTTCCAATGAGTCCCACTTACAACAAAACCTGTGTTGATACAGTCTAAGCTCTTGTTGTTGTTGTTTTGGTTCCTTGGAATACAATGTTTCAGTGATATCTCATTTCTAGTTCTCAAGGTCATGTATTTCTTTTTGTAATGTTGTCTGTATTAGAGTAAGTTCCGTGTAACTGTTTGCCCTGCTGTTTAGTCTCCCTTCAACTTACTCAGACCAGTCTGGAAGAATCAGTTCACTAAGTGGCAGGAGTGGATGTTCCCATGGAACATTTGCTATTTGCCTGGGGCTGTTGGTCTAGAGCACTAGCTCAGCTGTGCTGTGTCCTGAGAGAAGTGGGAAGGAAGTTAGGGCCAGAGCACCCACATCAGGGGAGTGGATGTGTGTATTTTTAAAAATATTTTATTTATTTATTTGCAAGAGAGAGAATGAGAGAGAGAGAGAGAGAGAGAGCATGAGAAGGGGGAGGCTCAGAGGGAGAAGCAGACTCCCCACTGAGCAGGGACCCTCCCCCCTGCAACCCCAAGCGGGACTCAGTCCTGGGACTCCAGGATCATGACCTGAGCTGAAGGCAATCGCTTAACCAACTAATTTGTTTCTACTTCTATCAATTCCATAGTCTGTGAGGCTCTGGAGTGATTCCTGCAATTCATGCTAATTCTCAGAATGTATTCTCTACTGTGTCCAACTTTTTTCATCTGTGAATGCTGTCTCTGTTCTTCACCATGCTGATCAAGGTAAGAATTTTCATACTCCTTTCCATGGCTATAAAATGATTCATTCTTTCAAGAGCTTTAGCAAGGACAACATTACTGAGGATGACATAGATGAGGGTTTCACATGATTCATCCCATAGGAAATGATCTCAGAATCCCTGTGAGAGGGGAAACTGGGTGGCTCAGTCAGTTAAGAGTCTGAGCAAAAGGCAGACTCTTAACTGACTTAACAGACTTAACAGACTCCCATTATCTTGGGATCCTAGGATCAAGGCCTGAGTTGGGCTCCCTGCTTAGTGGGGCATCTGCTTCATTCTTTCTCTCTGCCCCTCCCTGCTCAAGCATGACAAAAATCTTTTAAAATAAAAGTTAAATAAATAAATGAAATTCTTTAAAAGCCCTGTTAGATAGTTCATCTCTATAGCTTCTATAAAATTCTATAAAATCCATTTTGTGATACTGTTCCAAATAGTTCAGACTCAGGTGTAACCTCTCACTTCATCTTGAATTATATCCCCACCCACAAACATCCCAAAACCCTTCCCATGGAGATGAGCCTTTGGGATATGTGGTAAAGGAAAATAAAGATATGACCCTCGGATGTCACTGAGTGTTCCAGTCTGATTCTGAAGGGGAGTGAAGACTCCTTCAAGGCTGGTCCTTTTGAGCCCTCAAAAATGGGCAAAACTACTGTGGAATGCCAAAGGGTGCTCGTGTGTGTGTGTTTTAAAGGGATAAGAACCAACTCTTACAGGTGCATGGCCCACGGTCCTAACATGAATGAGAGGGCTAACATATAAAGTTCAAGTTGAGCAGGTTCAATGTGATGGGAAGCACCAGGAGCTGATGCAGATGGTGGGCACAGTCTACCAGAATTGTGCTAATGTCAGAGTCTCAGCAGCAAACCAAATTCATTGCAGATGGTCCCAATGAAGAGAAATGTATGAGCAGACCACTCACAGAGGGGTGGGCTGCATGCAGGGCACAAACGAGGGAGGAGGAATTACCTAGAGACAAGCACCAGAAGGAAGTTGTTGTCAACCCTGGGGATTGGTAGAGGAGGGGCCACCTGGTGGGGGCTACAGTCCAGGAGGGAAGCTGGAGATGAAGTGCCCAATCTGGGAAGAGAAGAGGGACACATATCCTGACCCATCTCCTCCACTTTCTAATCTCCTGCCAAGACTTCCCATGGGTTGAACCCAACTGGAGACCAGCTGGAAGGAGAGTTTGGGGGTGCTCCAGGACATAGAGCTGAGCAGAAAAAGGAGGTTTGGGGAGAGGCGTTGGCAGATGGAGAATAATCACATAGGACTGCTTTCTGGTAAGGAGTTCTGCTCTGAAAAGGAAAAAAAACTCAGTAGTTTCCAGTGTGTGGGATTGGGACAATTTATTCCAGCAGACACATGCCAGGAAAGACTGGTTGGCAGGAAATCACGGCTCAGAAGAAAGATCATGCAAGGTCCACAGTCTGACCCTGGAGAAGAATGGGCTTGTATAGTTCCTCCAGAGGATGTGTGATGGTGGGTTTGGGGCCGACTCCTGCCATCATGTGTGACCGATCTGCGACTCACTTTCTGTCATTTCCGTGTTGGGCCACTGCTCTGCTTGGAGAGGTTGTAAAGGATTCTTCTGGCATGCATCCACCCCTTATCACGATTGAGGAAATTTGTTGAGAGCAGTGGGTTTCTAAAACTTGACATGTCATGCTGAAAACTCGCTAACTAGGTCCCATCCCTCAAGGAGCCATACAGACCTGTCCATACTGTCCGAACCTGTGGGGAAGGAGTTTATTTTATCTACAGAGAAGGGATCTTAGTCCTCAAGAAAGTTCTCAGGGTTGGCAGAGGCCAGTAGGGCTATAATTCCCCATCTTCTGTCCATCTCTCCAAGGAAGAGTGGCATGCTTCTCTTGGGAGGTTAGGTTTAATGACGTCACTCTGCACCTTTGAACCACAGGATACTAAGTGATTTCTCCCATTTTAATTGGTCTCTCTGTGTCTATGTCACCATCTTTCTTTCTCCCCTGAATTACTACAGTGTCACTGGTCTTGACATCTCCGGTGTACCCCTCCATCTCCTTTTCCATGCTGTGACTGGAGAGAGTTTCCCAACAGGCAAGTCTCATTAAATTAGACCCTGGCATAAAACCCTTCAATGGTTTCCAATGGAAAATTCTTAGAGATTTTACCACGTGGGCACTATCTACCTTCCTTCTCATTATTCTAACATCAGCTGTCTACCACCATGAGTGCTCAAGCATGTACACACATGGTGCCAACCACCACACATCATTTATTTCTGTCTCTACTGGACACCCCATATTCTTCTTTAAGATCTATGACCTCTTGCATTTTCTGACTTGCAGTATCAAGATGCAGAGACCCCATTTGGTTCCTCTAGGTTTCTTTCCTATACACATCCTGGAAGGGAACTGCCTGAAACATTTGGTACAAATGAAGTGTGTGATCTTCTCATTAGTTTCCTTCTTTCTTTTAATCATCCTAAAAGGAGTCTCATAAGTCATGCTTAGGATTTCCTGGGGATACATAATAATGAAGCCAGTCTCCCGATTTAGCAACACTCCTGGGATATCTCCCTCTCCCACCACAGGGCTCAGAGGCTGTGCCTGAGATCAGGTCATGGTAGAGGCTTGGAAACCAGGGCTGCCCTGTGGAGGACTTCAAGTGGGAAGGCCAGACAAAGTCACGTATTCAGGGAAATTTCTTAATTATTAACAGAGAATGGAGATCAGAATGTCAGGACCCTGGGTTTATACTGACATTTTACTTGATTGCTGTAGAGAACAGAATCAAAAAACCAAAACTCTCCCTTAAGAGAGGGAAATATTTTATTAATACAAGGGCTATTGTTTCATAGAAGAAATGATGCTTAAAGAGAGAATATAAAATCTTCAGGGACAGCAGCATTCTAGGGGCTGGAGAAAAGAGAAGTAAACAACACAGACCGTGTCTGCATGGTCCTAAGGAAGGACTGGGAGAAAATAAATAGCCAAGTAATTACGTGATATTCAGTCAGCAAATGATAAGAGCTGGGCTGGGGGGGAGGGAAGCAGATGTAAAATGATAGTGTGTGATAATGGGACAGAGTGACAGTTGATGAGGGATAGTTAGCAGGGGGTGGGGAAAACTCTTTGAAAGGGAAATGAAGCTTGTTCAGGTGGAGGGGGCCAGGCAGGAAAACAATCAGCAAGTGCCAAGGAGGGACAGGAGGTCAGAGTGGCCATGTGTCACAAGTGGGAGTGACACAGCATCAGAGAAGTAGCCTGAGCTGAGCTCCTGGGGGCATTGCAGGCAGCAGTGAGGACTCTGGGAGCTGTGGGGTCAAGGGAAGCCGCAGGAGGACCAGTGGCAAGGGTGACAGGGTTGGCTGATGTTTTCAGGGGAGTGTTCTGAGTGTTCTGGCTTCCATGTGTGGAATGTCGACCATGATGGGGACAGAGAGCAGCAGTAGGGATGCTGATGAGGAAGAGGCCACGGGTGTCTGTAAGACATTCTTACAGCTTGGATGAAGACGTCAGCGGTGTGGGGTTATGAGGCGTGGCCTGACTCAGAATGATTTTGGAGGCAAATTGTTAAGACTTCCTATTGGACGGGATGAGAGTAGGAAGGAGAGAAATGAGAGAGACATGATTCAAGATAGGTGTCCTGAGCAAACGGGCGCATGGTGTCACCATTGACTGAAAGGCATAAACAGATATACAAAATTGGGGTGAAAATTAGGAATGTGCTTTGGATCGTTTAAGTCGCAAAAGCCTATCGGGGATGAAAGTGGAAATGCTGACCAGGCAGTTATATACGCAAAGGTGGAACTTGGGGTGAAGATCAGAACTGGAGATTTTTTAAGGCAGGTAAATTCAGGGTGTATCTCAGAATTAATATTATGGTTTTTAATTTAAAAAAAAAATCTTTAGGGCATAAGGATAAAGAATGGAGGAGGACTGACATGTTAGAGCAGGAGGGAGAGGAGAGTATGGCAGAAGAGACTGAATGAATGGCCACCATGCTGGGAAGAAATATGACACCATGTGGGGATCTGAAAGTCACATAAAAAAATATTTTAAGGGGCACCGGGGTGGCTCAGTGGGTTAAGACTGCCTTCAGCTCAGGTCATGATCTCAGGGTCCTGGGATCGAGCCCCACATCGGGCTCTCTGCTCAGCAGGGAGCTTGCTTCCACCCTCTCTCTGCCTGCTGCACTGCCTACTCGTGATCTCTCTCTCTCTGTGACAAATAAATAAATAAAATATTTTTTTAAAATGTATTTTAAGATGGAGGGAATCAAAAAGAAAGTTGTTTCTTTAATCACATCAATCAGGAGGTGCCTGGGTGGCTCAGTCAGTTGAACGTCTGACTCTTGATTTCAGATCAGGTTTTGATCTTAGGGTCGAGAGATCGAGCCCTATGTTGGGCTCAAAGCTCAGTGTGGAGTCTGCTTGAGATTCTCTCTCTCTCTTTGTCTACTTCTACCCTTCTTATGCTCACTCTCTCTAAAAAAAAAAAAATCACATCAATCAGGATGGGTGTTATTTAAAAAAAACAAACAACATAACAAACCTTGGTGAGGATGCAGAGAAATTGGAGTGCTTGTTCACTATGGATGGGAATAAAAAATGGTACGGCTGCTATGGACAAGAGTTATCATGGGTCATCATAAAATTAAAAATGGAACCACTGTAGGATCCAACAATTCCACCTCTGGATATATATACTCAAAGGACTCAAACAGATCTCTATACACCTATGTTCACAGCCACAGTACTCACAATGGCCTAAAGGGGGACATAACCCAAATGTCCTTCAACACGTGAGTGGATAAACAAAGTATGGTCCATCCAACCAATAGAGTGTAATTCAGCCACAAAAAGGAAGGAAATTCAGACACCTGCTACAACACAGATAAAACTTGAGGACATTCTGCTGAGTGAAAGAAGCCAGTCATCAAAGGACAAATATTCAATGGTTAGTTAGACTTACAAGAGGCTCCTAGAGTCGTCCAATCCATAGACGGTTGAATGGTGGTTTCCAGGGGCTGGAGGGAAGGAGAAATGGGGGAGCAGCATATTTTCTGATAGGTACAGAGTTTCACTTTTGGAGGATGAGAATAGTTCTGGAGATGGATGGTGATGATGTTTGCACAACACAAGCACACTTAATGCCACTGAATGGCACTAAAAAAAAAAACACACATTAAAAAAGATTAATACTCAAAATTTTTAGTTAAAATTATAAATTTTCTGCTATGTATATTTTGCCACAATAGTTTTTTTTTTTTAAAGGGTGATTTATTTTCCAACAAATATGCTGGGACAATGGATATCATTTTTTTAAAGAGCAACTTATATTCTTATCTCACATGATAAGCAAAACTCAGCTCAAGATGGATTATAGTTCTAAATGTAAGAGCTGAAACTGTAAAAGCTTTAGAAAACAATGTATGAGAAAATCTTATGACTTTGGGTTAAGCAGAGTCCTTAACTATGACATGGAAAACACATAATCTATAAGATTAAAAATTTAGCAAATTGGATTTCATCAAACACTAAAAATGTCTCTGAAATGACACTGTTTATTTCTTTTTAAGTTTGTTATTTATTTATTTGTCAGAGAGATAGAGACTGAGTGCACAAACATAGAGAAGGGCAGAGGGAGAAGGAGAAGCAGACTCCCCAGTGAGCAAGGAGCTCAACGTGGGGCTTGATCCTAGGACCCCGGGATCCTGACCCAAGTCGAAGGCAAATGCTTAACCGACTGAGCCACCCAGGCATCCCTGAAATGACACTGTTCAGAAAGTCAAAAAAAAAAAAAAAAAATCACAGGAGAAGAGAAAATACTGGCAAATTACATATCTGAAAAAGGATTTCTTTTTTTTTTTTAATTTTATTTATTTATTTGACAGAGAAAGAGATCACAAGTAGGCAGAAAGGCAGGCAGAGAGGAGGGGGAAGCAGGCTCCCTGCTGAGCAGAGAGCCCAATGTGGGGCTCGATCCCAGGACCCTGGGATCATGACCCGAGCCGAAGGCAGAAGCCTAACCCACTGAGCCACCCAGGTGCCCCCTGAAAAAGGATTTCTATCCAGAATATGAAGAATGTGTATAATTCAATAAGACAAAACAACCCAATTAAAAATGGGTAAAAAAAATTAAACAGACAATTCATCAAAGAAGATGTATGCATGGTTAATAAACTCATAAAGGGAAGCTCAATACAATTCATCGCTGGGGAAATAAGAATTAAAACTATAATGAGACACACTGAACATCTACAAGAACAGTTAAAATCCAAAAGCTTGATCACACCAAGTGCTCAAACCCCAATGCACAGATGGGGGCAGTGGGTAATGGTATAACCACTTAGAGAATAGTTAGGCAGTTTGTTAAAAAGTTGAGTTTAAACTTTACCAAAAGATCTATCAATTCCACTTCTTTTTTAAAAAGACTTGTATATTTATTTTAGAGAAAGAGAACACATGGGTGGAGGGAGGGGCAGAGAGAGAGGGAGAATCCTGAAGCAGACTCCCTGCTGAGCACAGAGCCCAACATGGGGCTCCATCCCAGGACCCTGAGATCATGATCTGAGCTGAAATCAAGAGTCCACAGCTTAACGAACCAAACCACCCGGGTTCCACTTGTAACTCTCCACCCAAGAGAAATGAAAAGTTACGGCCCTGCGATGATTTGTAGGAACATGTTCCTAGGACCCTTATTCATTAGCACCAAGAAGTAAGACCATCCAAATGTCCATCAAGTGGTGATGGGAGATCACTGTGATGTATTCACACACTGGAATTCTATCTAGCAATCCACAGGGACAGAAGACCAATAGAGATTACAGCATAAGTTGAACCTCCAGCATGTTACGGTGAGCGGATAGAAGAGTGTCAGATAGGAAAAACACATATACTGAATAACTCCATTTGTACAAAATCTTCACAAAAGGCGGATCTATACAGATGGAAGATTGATGGCTATTTGAGCAGAGGTGGGAGTGGCGTCTGGCTGCACATCAGCACAGGGGACTTTTTCCCAGTGATGGGCATGTTCTTCATCTGAATTCCAATGATGGTTGCACAACTTTGCACTTTTACTAAAAATCACTGACTTGCACACTCCCAAAGGGCACATTTAATGGTGTGTGAATTATACCTCAATGATGGTGCCAAAACTTTATTTATTTATTTATTTATTAATTTTCTTAAAGATTTTATTTATTTACTCAACAGATGGAGATCACAAGCAGGTAGAGAGGCAGGCAGAGAGAGAGAGAGGAAGAAGCAGGCTCTCTGATGAGCGGAGAGCCAGATGGGGGGCTCAATTTCAGGACTGTGGGACCATGACCCACAGTGGCTTTAACCCACTGAGCCACTCACGTGTCCTGCCAAAACTTCTCTCTAAAAAAGATTTCTAAATGGAGAGCGTACTGTGTGCTAAATGCTGCTATGCTAAGAAGACAGAAGAGGACATGTTGGACATTTGTACCCTCACAAGAAGGGTTTGACCTTCCACCCATTAACTGTAAAAGTTACCTGCTTCCTTATCATACAACTAGCCCACATTCATGCCAGATGACTGAGGACAGAGAATTCAAACAAAAAGAAAGAGAAAAACACACATAATCCACAGACCGCCACTATTAACATTGGACTGATTCAGCTTTTGAAAACTTTTATAATATTCTGGCTGATACATTTCCAAACTTTTAAATAAAAAGGAAATGGAGTTTGATTTGTGGTTTGTACCCTTCCTTGGTTGTCATCTACATATTGTAAACATCACTCACTGCCAACAAATTTTTTTTCATCTTTTAATTTTTATTGCACGTTATTCTCCATATTGCAAAACAGATGTGTCTTTGATGTCTTTGATGGTCTTTGATGATTTATTGTCACTGATTGCCTATATCATCAATATGCCATCAATGTGTTGTATCTATGGTAATTTTATGATCCTTTAGTATGACCAGCAAAGTGTGTGTGTGTGTGTGTGAGAAAAACTCATAAGAACCCTCATCTTGGGCTTGGTCCATTAGCATTCAAAATGTCCTCATATGAAACAACAGCTTCAGGTTGGCAGATCAAGGTAAGGGATGTTAGTCATACCCAATGGGGAGAAACGAAGAGCTGTCCCCCTAATGACAGGAATAAGACAAAGACATCGACTCTCACCACTCCTATTCAATACAGTATTGGAAGTTCTAGCCATGGCAATCAAGCAAGAAAAATAAATAAGAGGCATCCGGACTGGTAAGGGAGAAGTAAAACTTCTACGATTTGACAAGATACTCCATATAGAAAACCTAAAGACACAATCAAAATACTACTAGAACTAATAAATAATAATAGCAACTCAGTAAAGTCACAGGATACAAAATCAACATGCAGAAATCTGTTGCATTTCTAAACACTAATGACAAAGTAATGGAAAGAGAAATTAGGAAAATAATCCCATATACAATGGCACCAAATATATGGAGATACCCAGGAAGAAACCCTTCACCAAAGACATGAAAGAACTTTACTCTAAAACTTATAAAACACTGCTGAAAGAAACTGAAGATGACACAGAGAAATGAAAAGACCTTCCCTTCCATGCTCATGGATTGGAAAAATAAATATTGTTAAAAAGCCTATATTACCCAAAGCAGTCTACAGAGTTAAAGCCATCCCTATCAAAATACCAAGAGCATTTTTCACAGAACTAGAACAACAACAAAAAAATCCTTAAATTTATATGGAACTACAAAGGACCCCAAACTGCTAAAGCAATTTTGGGGGGGGAGAATTAAAGGAAGATTATGTTCACACAAAATCCATAAAAAATTTTTTTTATCCAATTCACATTTCTTAAATACCGTTACTTCACTACTGAAAAATCCATTTTTCGCATATGTTGTGTTAATTATATTGACCGTGACATTGATCAGAGGTAGAGATAATGAAAGCATTTCTATTAGTTCTCTCTAGCCAGGGGCCTTTCTGAGTAGAATACAAGCTCACCACTCCTGGGGTGTGAATTCTTGGTGAAAGCAAATGAGTACAACTAAGGTAAAATCTAAAGACAAGCTGTTATTTTCTTTTAAAGATTTATTTATTTATTTGACAGACAGAAATCACAAGTAGGCAGAGAGGCAGGCAGAGAGAGAGGAGGAGAGAGCCTGATGCAGGGCTCGATCCCAGGACCCTGGGATCATGACCTGAGCCGAAGGCAGAGGCTTAACCCACTGAGCCACCCAGGCATCCCGACAAGCTATTATTTTATGCATCTCTTACAAAAAGAATGGTGTCTATTATAATTATAAGACACTATTGACTGTAAGATAATCCTGGTATCAGAAATGTTAAAATGTGAAACAAGGGGTGCCTGGGTGGCTCAGTGGGTTAAGCCGTTGCCTTTGGCTCAGGTCATGATCTCAGGGTCCTGGGATCGAGTCCCACATCGGGCTCTCTGCTCAGCAGGGGGCCTGCTTCCCTTCCTCTCTCTCTGTGATCTCTTCCCTTCCTCTCTCCTACTGTGATCCCTCTCTGTCAAATAAATAAATAAAATCTTTAAAAAAAAAAAAGTGAAACAAAAATGTGTGTCTTAAAGCTGAAGGCAGAATTAAAACTAAAGTATAAACATCATAACACTGAATTACAATGGTCCGTGCATTAGGCTCTATCCAGACATGGTTCCATGTCATTTCCTCCAGTGATCGAGAGAAGGTGTCTCCCCATCTGACTCCTAGTTCTTCAAGCAAAATCCAGTCCCTTGGTCCCCCTTTCCCTATGCTTAAAGGAATTTTTCTCTGATGGACTCAGTATCTTCTGGCTTGTTCGAATCACTTTGAACTTAGGAGTGTTTGTCAAACTCTGGGTTGTAGAAGCCCTGGGTTAGAGTCAGTTAGGTTGCTTGTTAAAAATGCAGATGCCCCGTGGCCCTGGGTTCCAAGGCCATCGGAATTCCTGGAGGTGGTACCAGGAATCTGCAGGAATCTGCATTTTAACAAGACTCTCCAGGAAAGTCCAAGGCATATCAAGACTTAAGGACCTCTGCCCTGAAAGAAAAAGACGTCTACTCCGAAAATGCTCTCTTATACAGAAAGGAAATTAGAAATATCATAGACTCATCAAAATTTAGAACACGCGCCACACTCTGCAGGACAGGGATAATAAAATGAGGCAGAAACTGGTGAGATATTCCCCAGACCTTCTTCCCACTGTCCACAAGTTATATTACATTTCCCAGACTTCTAAACATGGTGAGAGACATGCTTTTGAGTTCTGGCCAGTGAAATGTGGGGAGAAGACATATTGGCTGTATCCAGACTTGGCCCTAAGTCTCCTATGAGATTCCGCACTTTTACACTCTTTGCATCTCAGCCATCAGAACACTGAAGATCTGGCTGTGTTCTTAGAGTAAGAAGATGATGGTATGATCTAAAGGAGAGAGGACTTTGAGTAGCTGGGAAGAGAGCTCTGCCTTACAAAAATCAAGGGGAAGTTGGTCCCACAGTGGAGAAGCCATGAAGGGTAGGCTTAGACACATTCTGTCTGGTCTGCGAGTGAATCTGCCTGTCCCCACTTACGTCCCACTCCAGAAAGCTACTGGCTCAAGAGACTTTCATGGTAAATCAAACCAGGAAAATTATCATCAGGCAGACAACATGTCAGGGAAGGAAAGGACAAACCATCAGAACCAGTTCAAGGGAATATAGTAGGTAAAAATCAAAAGAGAATAGAACACCCCAAACAAAGTGAGGTTCTGCGGAAAGGCTCCTAGGAGAATTGCCCAGCACTGTCTCTAGGGGAGGGAGAGCTGATGCTCACTGCTAGGCACAGGTGTGACTCATTAATCATACCCAGTTTCTAGATCATTTGGGACCTGACCATTTTGATGGGTTGGTGCCAATGACACGATGAGGGAACAGTTGGTAAATATTCTATTCCCATTCTCCCAGATGGGATGGGGGACGAGAGCACGCAGAAAGAAGGCAAAGTATTTAGAAGGGCTTTTCAGAGCTGGGAGCATTCAGTAGACAAGGGAATAGCTAGGAGGAGGAGCTCACGAGAATCCTCAGACAGTATGAGAGGGCTTTGAAGGCTACCGACGGGCTGCCTTGTCCCATATTGTGGAATTCCCAGCCTCCTCCACCCCCCAGGGAGGAAGATTTCAGCGTGCAGTTCTGTTACCAAATGCATGCCGGACAATCAACTAAGGGGAAGGAGGGAATAAGTTATGGAGGGTCTCTTGGCTTTCAAAATAATGCAGCCATTTAAATCCCTGGAGGAAGCCGAATGGCTGAATTCTGATGATTCTTTAGAATTCTTAGGAAGTGGCCTATGCTAGCATGTGAAAGACCAAGGAAGGAGGACTATCTGGGAAAAGCCCCTGTGGTCAGACTCTCTGCCAAGAATTGACAGCAATAACGGAAAGACAGAATTCGTGAGTCTCTTTCTCTTCATACCCAGATCAGTTGCCAGTTTTCCCAACACCATTTGTTGAATAATCTACCCTTGGCTTAAGATCTGAAATGCCAACTTCATTGTGAAATGCGTTCTGCTGTGTTCTTGGATCTATGTCGACTACAGTTGGTTATTTTGTTTCTTTTTATTGTCTGTGAAGTACAGCGTTGAAAACATATCTCTGAAATCAAACCAATCAATTACATTATTCAGCTCTCCAACCTCTCTATTTTTGCCTATTGCTCTGTCAAGGATTTAAAGAACTATAATAACTTCCTGCCACCGTTCTAATTCTGTCAATTTCCCCATGAATATCAAATATTTTGCTTTTATATGTTTTGATGCAACATTATTTGCCGGACAAAAGTTTGTGTCAGTTACATATTTCCCGAGAATTGTAACTTCTTTCAAAACAGAATGAGGCTCCTAATTTTCAAGTCATAACCACAAAAGGTGGTTTGGTTTCCCATTCTTCTCAAAATCGCGGCAAACAACCAGGGGAAGCAGAAAGGTAAATTTCATCACTGATGAAACCAGACTTCCATAACCCCAAACACTATTACTTAGACAAAACAGGAATGTGAGTGACTGCTAACTGGCTTAGCAATAAGAGAAATTTTCCATGCCCCTTACAGCAGGAGGGGAACTGGTGAGAAGCAGGTCAGTATTGCCTAACGGAGTGCTGGAAACCCTTAGGAATCTGGAAAAAAGCAAATGCCAAAGAAGCCAAAGGTGAGTTAGGGCTGACAACCAGGAGATTATTTGCAAGTTTCTGTGAAAAGCAATTAGATCCAGCATGCCCTACCCTACCGAGCACTATCCTTTGTAGACAAAGTAAGGGCCAAGGGCAAACCAGTCCTAAAGGTGCCGTTTGGCTGACTCATTATTTTATTTTATCTTTTAAAGATTTTATTTATTTATTTAAAGATTTTATTTATTTATTTGACAGAGAAAGAGGTCACAAGTAGGCAGAGAGGCAGGTGGTGGGGTGGGGGAGGGGAGAAGTCTCCCTGCTGATCAGAGAGCCCGATGTGGGACTTGATCCCAGGAGCCTGGGATCATGACCTGAGCTGAAGGCAGAGGCTTTAACCCACTGAGCTACCCAGGCGCCCCCAGATTTTATTTATTTATTTATTTATTTATTTATTTATTTGACAGAAGAGAGAGAGAGAGTGAGTACAAGCAGAGGGAGAGGCAGAAGGAGAGGGAGAAGCAGACTCTGTGCTGAGCAGGGAACCCAATGCAGGGCTCTATCCCAGGACCCTGAGATGATGACTTGAGCTGAAGGTAGCCAAAGTCTGCTTAACAGACTGAAGGTGCCCCTGGTTGATTATTCTAAAGAAAAGTTAGGTAAGAGCCAGACTATGTAGGGAGGAGTCGCAGACCCTCCTAGATCCCCTTGAAAGGAGGCAATAGACCTCCTGTGGGAAAGGTGCCTTCCCTGTCCCCGGAGGTAAAGAGACCTCCTTACCCCCAGGAGAGGAACATTCAGAGTCAACTAGGCTATATAAACAAATCTTTGTTACTTTTTACTTATTTACTCCCCTCGCCCAAATTCTGTTTAGAATTTCTCACCCACAGAAGCTCCCAAGGTTGGCTTTCCTCTATCTTGTCAATTCCTCATGGATTTATTGTCTCTGTCTATAAAGTATGAAACCTCCCCTCCTTGGTCATTTCTTTGGGTCTCAGTTTCATTATCAGGCCTCCAACACACACATAATAGAACTGTATTTTTTTTCCTCCTGTCCATCTGTCTCATGTCAGTTTAGTCCAGCTGGAAGACCTTGAGAGTCGAGCAGAAGTCTCCCTTCCCTTCAGCAATTGTTCCCCCATATAAAGCAAAAGACAAATGCTTTAAAAATGAAAACAGAGAGTCTTTAAACTCAGAAGCATTAAGGGCAGAGGTGGGTTGGGGTGAGTGTGGGGAACTGAAGACCAGAGAATTAGGTCAAAGTCTATTTACGGAGTTTCCCACCAGCCTCTGAGGTCTGCAAGAGCCTCGGAGAAAGCACACCTGTCTGCACACAGCCCCAGAAAAATCCAGGTTCCCCAGGTTCCCACAGGAAGAGCCAGGTGGCCAGCCCTTTACCGTATGATGGAGTCAGTAATCCCCATCAAGGTGGCTTTCTTATTAGGAACTTCGCTTTTAAAGATGAACAGCTGAGAATCCCCCACTGCCCAGTTTGAACTTTAAGGATATCGTAATTAATATCCTCAGGGATAAGAAAATGCAGTGCGTCTGTGAAATGCATATGGGATGCCGTTTACAAGGGGATCAGAAACACCCTTTGGAAATTAAAAATGGGACAACCATGATGGAAAAAATGTTCAGCAGAGAGTCTGGGAAACGAGGTTGGAAGGTCTTAAAGAAAGAAGTATAGGACTGTTGAATAAAGAGAGGGGGCTGAAGAGGTGCAAACTTCCAGTTAAAGAGTAAGCAAGTCATGAGGATGAAAGGTACAGCAGAGGGAACAGAGTTGACAATATTGTGATAGAGTCTTCTGGGGACTATGCTTCTTACGGTAAGTAGGGTAAGGTGGAGAATCACTGAGACACTAGACTATGCACCTGAAATTAACATAACACTGTATGTTAATTATACCTCAATTAAAAAAAAAGAAAAAAATAGACAGGAAGAGAGAATCCAAGTCCTAATTTTACTACAGTTTCCAAAACCAAAACATCGAGGAAATGTACGGGAAGATATTAATAAAAGAACAATGAAATTAAACTCCCCAGAACTGGGGGATGAGGGTTTCCAGATTACTTCTCAGCAGATGTTCAACATAATGGACGATAAAATACTCACGTCAATACACGCAACGGTGAAATTTCAGAACATCAGGGTAAGATGAGGATCCTAAAAACATCCAAGGTGGGGGTGGGAGGCAGGTCACACACAAAGGACGAGTCATCAGAATGGCACTGGACTTCAAAAAAGCAGGAGCTAGACAGTAAAAAATCTGAGACAAACCTATTCCAACCTAGAGCCCTAGACTGGTAAGATTTCCAATCAAGGGCTAGGCTAGAAATGCAAAAAATAGCAGCCAAACATCTTTCCCCCTTTTTCCTTTCCAGAAGGTAATGAAGGCTATGTCCCAACACAATTACGAGAAAATGAAAGAGGGTTCGGGAAAGTGGGGGAAAGGGATAGGAAACTCCCAGGATGGTGACAAAGGTTAAGTCCCAGAGGGACAGAATGGTTTCAAGCCCAGAGAACCCCTGGAAGAGAATGGATGGTCCAAGGAGCAATGTCTCTGGAAAACAGGTTTGCAATAACAGATCAGCTGATAGATTTAACATGGAAATAATGTTGAGAGGTATTTTACAGAGCTTAGTATTCATGGAAAAAGGCACAAGCTCAAGAAAAACAAAAACAAAATCAACCAAACAAAAGAAAAATAGTGAGGCAAACTTTGACTCCAGACAAAAACAAAAATATGTACCAGAAAGAAAATACTCATAATGTAAGACTGGTTAGGTAGTTAACACCACTCACATACTGGTAATAGTGAAAACATGGTTAGTTACATTGCCAATTTCTACAACTTCATTCTTACATCAAAATCTTGATGGGGACGCCTGGGTGGCTCAGTGGGTTAAGACTCTGCCTTTGGCTCAGGTCGTGATCCCAGGGTCCTGGGATGGAGCCCTGCATCGGGCTGTCTGCTCAGCAGGGAGCCTGCTTCCCCCTCTCTCTGCCTGCCTCTCTGCCTACTTGTGATCTTTCTCTCTGTCAAATAAATAAAATCTTTAAAAAAAAAAATCTTGATGGACTAGTGCCTGTCTAAACACTCTTGCAATAATAGATTGCCTTGCAGTTAGACGAGACACAGTACCTCTGAATAAGGCACCTGCTCAGAGCTTCTGGGAAATTGTTCTTTTCCCTTTTCCTCCTTGTCTTCTTCCTTTATTTATTTATTTATTTATTTATTTATTTATTTATTTTCCCCTGCCTGAAACTCAGATAGCAGAGGTGTAGGTAGCAAGCTATCTTGGGACCATAAGCAGGAAAAACACAAGCACAAAGTAAGAGAACAGAAAAATAAAAACAGCCTGAGCCCCTAATGACATCATAAAACCACGACCTCTACCCTTGAGTGCCCGAGAGCCACTGTTCAGAGTGTTTCCTGTTATTTGCACGTTCCTAACTGATACAAATTGAATATGGACACATTCCCCAAATGGGATATGGCCCTACATTGCGACATCAAAAGAATGAGAACAGGGGCACCTGAGTGACTCAGTGGGTTAAGACTCTGCCTTTGGCTCAGGCCATGATTTTAGAGTCCTGGGATCCAGCCCTGCGTTGGGCTCTCTGCTCAGTGGGAAGCCTGCTTCCCCCTCTCTCTCTCTCTCTCTCTCTCTGCCTGCCTCTCTGCCTACTTGTGATCTCTGTCTGTCAAATAAATAAATAAAATCTTTAAAGAAAAAAGAAGAATGAGAGCAGCTAAGATGGGTATAAAATAATAGTAATAATTAAACACCTCAAATTCTTTGCTGGCATTATAAAAAGTCATGATTACTGATCAAGTGAGGTGAGTTGATGTCCACTAATGTTAACATTGTACTGCAAATAAGAAACAGCTGAAAGAGTCGAACGATGTTGCTTTTAGAGTATAGGCTGGGAGGGGAAGAGGAAGGGGAACAGTAAGGAAAGGATACATTTATCTTTCGAGAATTAAAAAAAAAAAAGGTAGACTATGCACATGCTTCACTTTTTTTCATTAAAAAATTAAAGCTAATGAAAAAGACAAAAAAACCCTTGTCTTAGGTACTGTCTTTGACCTTGGGTCTTTGTCTTCTGTTAATACGAAAAACTTCATTTTCCATTTTTTTCCTTTTTAACAATCTGACAGTCACGCCTGTTGCCTACACTTTTATCTTATTTGGATAATATTATTTTCGGTGTGTAAGCTATGAACTGTAGATGCTTGGGTTTAGGGTTTTGACCCCCTTTGTCTGTCTCTTAGTAGAGAATCTTCATCTATTTTCTTTTATGGCTACAACCCCTCTGTTTGATCTTTCTTCTGCCATCTTTTTCTGGGTTTTCCACCATTTTAAGTTTTCTTTGCTTTCTGACTAGATAAATGGACTTAGCATTTTGAGAGACACATTCCATTTTAGCTCCCTGATTCTTATCTCTGTTTTTTAAACATGCTTCTCAAAAGATATTTCTTAAGTAGTATTTCCTTAATCATCTAAATCAGGACTGAAACATTAATTTATCCAATTTTTATGTTTAAGACAGGATGTCAAATTTTCCCATCTTTTTTTTTCCCCCCTCTTTTTCTCTTCTACCTTTCTTTTCTTTTCCTTGTGGTCCACATTTACCTTTTCTTTCTTTTTTTCTTTTTCTGGTAGGGTCCCATGCCCACCCTGGAGCCCAGTGTGGGGCTTGAACTCACAACCCTGAGATCAAGACCTAAGCTAGGATCAAGAGTTGGAACCTCAACTAACTGAGCCCCCTTACCAGGAGCCCCCATACTTTTCCCTACAACTTATTTTTGAAAATTTACATTCTTTCAACTCACCCACACTTATATCTATGTAGCAAGCCCTGTTCCAGAGATTGTGCTAGACAACAGGTTTAGAGAAAGGAACATAATCCTTGCACCCAGGCACTAGAGAAGCAGTCATACTCCAGGGCAAGTTGAATGGACCCAGGAGAGGACTGAGGCAGAGGATGAGAGAAGGTAGACATGGCTTCAAGCCCAGTTTGGTGAGGCCCAGAGGTTACAGAGGGGCTAGGTCAGCCATCTTTCCCCCTTGCCTGAGATTCTCACTCATGTTGTCCTTCCTCTTCCCCCCACATCCCCCAGAACATAGATAATGTAGGAGCCAGTCCAAGATCTGGATCAATGAATTCAACTCCAAAGTTGATTGCTAAATTGCCGAATATTAAATTAATACCCTTCCTTTTATCAACATGTCATCAATGCCAGTGTTCTATCTAGCTCAGCTGTACAACAGGGCAATGGCGATGTGACCTTCTGTACGTTAAATGATACTCACCAGGAGGAGCGAAGTCACCACCTCTCACTGTGGAAACTTATTCCGCTATTAGTCATGAAATTCCCCACATGGTACTTTTCATAGGTCTTCCATTTTTTTGCACAGAGGTAATTTAATAAGGTTTGGTGATGTTAGCTAGGAGTTATAAGCAACAAACCTGATTTCTTAGTGAATCTCAGGGTTTTCAGAGCAGAGTGATGGCTCAGGAGTGGTTGAGAATGAGGAGATGAGAGTGGGAGCCCTTAGTTTGGTATTCCTGATAGCATGGATGTTGCACCTTCTCTCACTGTCTCAATGTCCCTGGGTATTCTGTTCTTTCTCATCGTTCTTCCCTGGAAGTGTCTATTGACGTCTTCAAGCTTACGGCATCTTTCCTCGCCTGAGTCCAGTTTATCGATGAGTCAAGGGCTTCCTTCACTTCTGCTATGGTGTTTTTTGATTTCCAACATCTGCTTTTGGTTCTTTCTTTAGAGTTTCCATCTCTCTGCTTATATTACCCATGTGTTCTCGCATGGTGTCCCCTTTCCCATTAGAGCCCTTAGCCCATGAATCATCATCACTGTAAATTCCCAGTTGGACCATTCCAACATCAGTGCCATGTTTGAATTTGTTCTGATGAGCGTTCTGTCTCTTGCATCTGTGAGCTGTTTTTCCTGTTGCTTTGTTTCTCTTTTAGTCTCCCTTGTTGGGTTTGGCTGCACGTCAGACAGGATGAACTAGGTCAATGGGTAAAAGGAAGATAGTACTGGATCCTGCAGACTTTTCTTGTGCTGGGCTTCAGCTCCAGAAAGTTGTGATTCTCTGGATGCCTGTCTTGTCTCTTCCTTGTTGGGGGTGGCAGTTTGCTCTTTGAGGTCAATATTTTGATAGATCTAAGAAGTGTTGATTTTCAGCTTGTTCATCTTCCCTCTTGTTGTGTGGATGGAAGAGATGATATTTAAGTTCCTCACATGTTGGCCCAGAAGCCCAAAGAGGTCCCTAATTTTTTTTTTTCATTAGGTGTATAAACAATATTAAGGAAGCTACTTTTAGAATTTTGCAATGAGGCTTTTTAACCACTCATTTTGATTGCTTATTTGGTGAATGGCAGGAAAGAACTAGGCTTTTGTCTTCACATGAGACTGGTTTCCTGGATCCAGTCCTTTTCTTATAGACCCAGAGAACTTTAGAGGACTGTCTTTCTCATTTTACAGATAAGCAAACTGATATTTTTTCTAGATCACACAGCCAGCGACAAATCTGGGACTTGAGTTCAGGGCTCCTCCTGACGTCTGTTCAGAATTCCTTCTCTGGCTGGTATGTCTCCCTGGTCTCTGCTCCTGAAGATGAGGGGACCCTGTTAACCTTCGTTAACCTTCGTTCAGAGACTATAATCCCAACAGCACCTAACTTGGAGGAAGGGTATGTATGCCCCCTCTGGGGTGGTGGGGATATGGAAGAGATACCAGGATGATTCAGAGCAAGGAAGAAGCATCCCGAGTGGAGGAAGATGTGTTTTGAAAAGTGAAAGGGACTTGGTGACTACAAGAATGTAACAGTCACCTTACTCCTTACTCCCTGGAGCTCAGCACCCTGCCCACGTCCAGACATTGTCTGCACACCGATGCCCTCTAGTGGTCTGAAGGAAGAGATCCTTCTCCAAGAGCTGCAATGGGAAACTTCAACCTTGAGGCCCTGGGGAGGCGGTGGGGGAGAGATGTCCCTCTTCCATCCCTCTCTTTGGTTCAGAGATTGGTCTAACTGGGCTTTTTCCTCTGATAGCCCCTTTAACTTCTTTTTATGAAGCAATCCAAAGACATTTAAGAACATGAACGAGGGAGAGCATTTCCCCATATGGAGCACCATATGCACCTAAGCGTGATGCTGGACAAAGGGGAGCCATAGGAAAACACACAAAAACACGCAAGCACAGATATGCACACCTGGGGTGGATGGAGGCTTGTGGGTCTTAGAGGTTATAACATTTGACAACCTCCCTCTGAGATATATATAGATCTATATCTATATCTATATATATATAATACAAATGCAGAATTAAGCACAGAGCCTTGGAAGAGTTTTGTTCATCGCCTCATAGTGAATGATCTTTGCACAAACCCATCTGCTCATGCACATACCCAGAGGAAACAGAGGTATAAAACAGCTATTTTCAGTTTTTACTACTACCCTTGAAATCCTATACATACTGAGAATGGTGTCGCCATTGTTTAGAATGTATCTAGAATGTTCCTTGGGGTTGCCTTCAGATTCTATAGCACATTCCTTGGAATGTCATGAAGAATAACACCGGTTATCATTTAAGTGCAGAATGATTGATTGATTGATTTTTTGCAGTAGCCAAAATCTACACAGAGCCAACCCTGATAAATACGAAGATGGATCATCGAGCTGACCACCCGATGAGGTCAAGTGTCATTTTACAACTTATCAAAGATTTTTCCCCCTTGCTTTGCTTCCATCCTATTCTGGGAATCCATTCCCCCGGAAGGAACTCCAACGTGGATCGCATCCTCCAGCTCCAGGAAGGACCGCTGATCAGGGGTCCAGCTGCCGAGCTCTCCGATCCCCTCACTCACCCATGGGCATCTCCCAGTGCACACATGGGTGCAACAGGGACTCCTGGGCAGCCTGCTTCCTAGCAGGGACTCCTCCGATGGCCGATGTTGGCACCAAAAGACTTTGCTGATCCTTTTCTAGCCTACATGGTGGTCGGGGATCTTTCCATCAAAACTTCACTTCTTCTGTCCTTCACTGGGGGGATCAAACTTGCATCACAGTCTGACTGCTCTTCCAGCCTGCCTGGACCCCTCCCTATATTTTTTCCCTATAAGCATTTTCCCCCCAAACTCTGCACAGTTAATCCCATCTTGCTTTCTACCTCTTGTGGGACTAGACCGAGCTTCCCTTGGTGACTGTTTTGGAGAACAGTGTCACCACTGTTTTCTCTCATATCTACATAATTGAAGTTATGTTTCTGGTCCCATTTTATATTTTACTTCTGACAGTTTACAAGCGTCAGCTCTCCCTCTACCCCTTAGGCCCCACCTGTCGGGGAAACGATCAGAAAGCCTGTGTGTTCCTTTCTTAATGTCAGCAAGAGATTCCAACTCTGCCTGGCCGTGACCCTTCATGGGAACTCAAGCCCCGGCCTCATCCCCTAACCACCCTGAAAACCCAGGCCAGCCTCCTTCCCTCCATCTCTGAAATCATTCTGGAACTCTTCTAGAGGCTCACCCGGCTCTCCCAGAAACCTCAGTTTGGTAAGTCGTAAGCTTATGATAGCTTCTTGTTGAGTGTGTGGCACCATCAATTTTGACATCCAAACCAAAGGGTATGTGAAGGGATCCCACTTAGCTTTGAAGGGGGGCCAGAACCTTAACAAAATGTCGCCAGGTGCCAAATATTGGAATTGGCTTCTTCGGTCTCCAGCAAAGAACCGGTATTGCTCATGACAACACATTCTGACTTGAGAGGGTCCCTTGGTGTGTGGTGAGCCCCCTCCCTTCGGGGCACATTCAACGAAGCGGCTTGGGAAAGTCAGCACCCTCCCCCCACCCTGTCCTTATGCCCAGCCGCAACACGAAAGGAAGGCTGAGACCGAGAGGAGGGAGCATTTTGAAGGAGTGTCATGTTTGTGACAAGCAGATATGGCTTTTTCTCCCCAAAGTTGAGAGCTACCAAGGGAATCAGTCATCAAGTGGAAAATGCCAGCACTTCCTCTCCCTCAGCGAGGGTGGGAACTGGAGGTTGTCTGGTCTGGGTGTCCATGAACAAATGGATTGGCCAAGTCCCTTCTGCTTGGGCAAATCTGAGATGAGCGCAAAGGGAAGGTGTGGCTGAGCTAGGGGAGGGGAACCAGTACTCAACCCCATGTCCCATGGCGAAGACGTACATACTCCCTCAGAAGGCACAAGAGTAGGCAGGATGCTACTTCAGCCTACAGGACTGCTACTGTGGTGGGGAGACCCATCAATGAGATAAGCAGGTTAGACAGCTGGGAGAGGGTGGTGGGAGGAAGAGGAGGAGGATATGCAGCCAGAGGGACAAATCCAAGGTGACGTGTAAGGGGAAAAGGTACCAGGGGCTCTCTGAAACACCCACAAATATCCTCAGTGAAATAACCAGCATTCTTTGGGAAATGTGGCACTCAGGGAGATGCAATGGAAATCGGTGTTAGAGAAGAGACAGGAGCCAACAGGAAGACCTTTCTCATGGGGCAGCCAGTAAGGAGACATGCACCACCCACTCCCTCCCCTGGGTCCCGACAACAGCCTGTGGGGAATACAGCCCTCTGTATTCCAAGCCGCCAGCTGCCAGCGTAGCCCCTGTAGTGGGGGAAGGAGCTGGCGGTGGGCCAGGGGAACATTGAAATGATTACGGAATTAGCAGTTTAAAATAATACTGAATCTAAGGGGAAGGAAGCAAAACTGATCTAAAACCCAAAACTGACTGAAGAGATCTGTAATTCACCTGTGATATCATTAAACGGGATCCACTGTCCAGTGAGGGTGGGAAAGTTGGCTATACCCCGAGTAAGAACAGAAAACTGGAAAAAAACACAAAGTCTCTGTGTTTCTATCCCAGTGATTTGATATCCTTCTCTAAAAACAGCTACATAAAATTCTTAAAAATACAAACATTTCTGGGGCCCCCTGGATGGCTTAGTCAATTAAGCATCCAACTCTTTTTTTAAAAAAATTATTTATTTATTTGACTGAGAGAGAGATCACAAGTAGGCAGAGAGACAGGCAGAGAGAGAGAGAGAGAAGGAAGCAGGCTCCCCGCTGAGCAGAGAGCCCGATGCAGGGCTCGACCCCAGGACCCTGGAATCATGACCTGAGCCGAAGGCAGAGGCTTTCACCCACTGAGCCACCCAAGCGCCCCAAGCATCCAACTCTTAATCTCAGCTCAGGTCATGATCTCGGGTTCATGAGATGGAGTCCCATTTCAGACTTCATTCTCAGTGGAGAATCTGCTTGGAATTCTCTCTCTCTCTCTCTCTCTGTCTCTCCCCTTCCCTCTTGCTTGTGCTCTCTCTCTTTCTTTCTCAAATAAATAAATAAATCTTAA